>NC_092795.1:30282443-30593380 GCF_918797505.1 Bemisia tabaci
GGAAGGGATTGAAGCGGAAATGTAAAGGTGCTCAATCCCCCAAGATTTGTGGTTTGAAAGAGAGCAGTGGAGGTTAGGAGTCGTAGAGCGCGAGGGAGTGCTGTAAAGCGACGTATGTATGTATGTATGTATGAGGAATACATCAAATTTTACTTTGATGGTTTTTGAGAACCATCAAGGTCACTGGGTCGCAGATCACAGTCTGAGTGAAATTACTAAAAAATTCAAAGGGAATAAATTCATAAGTTTTCCGGATTTTTGAACTTTATTTGATGAAATTTGGCAACGTCCAAGGGTTCGTACGGTGTGTTTCCTCCTATGGCAAAATCCGCGTCTTACGCATATCCGCCGCGGTCGCCGGTTCACCACCCACCGCAAAAGCAAAGACGCGACCGACGCGATCTGCGCATAGAGAGGAAAGTTTGCTGTGCGAAGGAAAAACGCCGTAACAGTGTTCAGATGTTGCCAAGTGTCTTCTCATAAAATTTGAATATTCATGAATATGGCTATGGGAAGACGATATGCCATGATTAGCGGATCCAGACACCTCGCTCGGCGGGGAGGGGGGGTGGCTCAGGTGGCTAGAGGGGGGGGGGTGGCTCTTTCCAGATTATTTGGAAATATGTTTGCATAAATACAAATATGCATAAGTTTCAAAGCATCTGATGTGTAGCATGAGCCATTTTGTTCATGAATACTTACCAAATATGAGCGCCCTTCTTTTTTTTCTTTCTTCCCATTTTTCCCCTCATTTTTTTGGGGCGAACTTGGGGGTGAGGCGCGCGCCCCCTGCAGCCCCCCCCCCCTTTGATCCGCCACTAGTCCTGGGACATTACATCCTTAGGATATAATACTAGATTTTTGTCATGGTATTAAAGATGCATTTGGTCACATTTACCGGCTGCGTGATGAGCGTCGTGAGAAAGCTATGATACCTTGATACCAGCTACTCGATTATCCGGGAATCATACATAATCAGGAATCTAGTAATCAAACGTACTTTTTCCCGTTCGAATTAATCAGATTTCTCTAAAAACTTTGACGTATTGCTCGCAGCAGTGCTGTTACAGAAAATAATTTCGCTGCATTTTCAATGACCATCGTTCATGTGATTTGTAGGTTGTCATGCTAAGACAATGCTGCGGAGAATTTGCTTTATTTTTAGTGCATCGGCAATATCCGAATGCGGCTGAAAGAGGGGGAGGGGGTTTTCACTTTTCAGGACTCAATTAATTTTGACCGGACGTCCAAAACTTTGAGGTGCCGAGGGCTATTGTTGTTCGGGATCTATAAATAAGCGTAGTGGCGAAAGCGAGAAAAAATTCGGAAGTAGACGAGGGTAGTCTTGTGCGGGTCGCGAGAGGAGGGGAGGGGGCTGAAATTTGACCACTCCCGGGGCAGCGATGAATGATGCCTTCCCGGTGAGTGTTGAGCGTTGTCCGTTGAGCGTCGGGGAATTTATTTTCGTGCTATTGTCTGCGGGCCGCGCCCGCGGCTGGCAGCTGTCACGGACGCTCCCGTCTTACGGAAATTTCCCGGTTCGAGCTTCGAGTCAGAGCTGTCAGACGAATTGGACTAAATAAGAGCAGAAATGACAGAAATCATGGCCCGCGGGGAGGGGGAGGGGGGGGGGTAGTCCGTGCGGCTCCCAAGATTTTGCGAATTACAGGAAGACTCTATGACCCTTGGAGGGTATGAGAGGCGTTTTGCGGAGCGAGACCAACTTTCTAGGGGAAAACAGGTAGGTATGCTGGCTGGAAACGGCTGGCAAAATTCCACATGTTTTCGTTTTCTAGACCAAGGAACGTAACTCAATTTGAAGATTTTCAAATCGTATGAAAAAAATTCCATTTTGCACAAAAACACAACCATGCAATTTCTGATCAAAATTTAGCTGATTTTTGAGAGAGGGCTGAGAAAAAAGTTCATAAAAAAATTCTCAGTTAGAAACGCTCATCAGTTTCTCATGAAAAAATAAGTCACGAGTAGTAAATTTGCAACTTAAATTTGGTTACTTTTGCCTAGAACCGGCGGTAGGTATGGGATAGAGTCAAGAAAAAATTGCCTCCAGATGGTGATTCAAATCGGACCGCGAGTTTACCAAAAACGCACCGGCAATAAGTCGAATTTCCTGAGAAAAATTTAGTTGGGAGTAGTTTTGAACTCAACTGGTCGTAAATTTTTTCCTGTCCAAATTCAGAGTTGAGGAAAATTAATTTGAACGTGAAAATAGACGTTAAATTTCGTTCTTAGTATTGATTCTTACGGGTGCAACAGCTTTTCCTCACTTGAAACTTGATGCGAATAGTGATGAACGCTTTTCAAAACTTTCAAGATCACCGGGTCAAAATTTGCATCAATAATTTGTAATATAAAACATGTTCAAAGCGTTTCTAAAACCACCCCGCAGATCCTCCTTCGATGAAGTTCCTTTCTTCCCCCTCTCTCCTAAAACAATTCCTAGTTCCACCCACTTAGATATCCTAGTTTTTTTTTTTTTTTAAGAAAAGAGAGAAAGAAATTATCAAAGACCTCAGCGTTGCATTGATCATTCGCATTTTTTGGCTATAGTTATCGAATGGAAGAAACGACTCTACCACACACTACAATTACTAAAGTAATTTAAAATGGCTGCAAAATTGAATAGCTACTCTTTTGATGGTATCCCCAAACGGTAGTCGCACACTTGCTCCGTTGGGGACAGGCCCGCCACATCCCATCTCGGGCCCTGGTACCAATTTTCTGGCCCGGGCCCCTAGCACAGGGGGGGGGGGGGGGGGTCGGGGGCCCTCCCTCGGGAAATTTTTGAAATTTTAAATCTTTTTGGACGCATTATGAAGCTCTTATGATGGAGATTTTCCATCAATTTCTGCAGAATAATTACGCCTTTTTGTTTACTTTCAGCACCAAAAACTTTCGAATTGTTGCATTCAAAACATCTATAAATTTTTTTTTGAGGGGCAGATTATAATTTTCAATTCTATGGGGAGCCGGGCCCCCTGGACTCCCCTTTCGTACGTCTATGGCAAGGGAGTTAAGCCATTGAAGTCGAGGATGCCCAGAAAGGAGCCTCTTAGCATCCGACAACGGAAGAAAATGAAACACAGTTACTAAAAATATCATTCTACATATACTCAAAATCTTGAAAATCTCTAAAAAAGTAAGAAAAATTTTATAGTGCCCTAGCGTGTTTTTGAAACTTTATCCACCTTCTGCGGAATTTTTAGGGTAATTTTTTCACTTTTCCCTACGAGACAAGGGTTACACATGAATTCGTAGTGGTTTGTCACCTGCGTCACGGGCCCCTCCAGGGCCCGGGCCCCGGTACCAAGGACCCAGTATCCCCCCCCTTGTGGCGGGCCTGGTTGGGGAGCTGGAATATGTTCGGCTGAAACACGGAGAGAGGAACCAGAAGGCGGGATAAATGCGGGAATGAAGGGGCGGGGAACATTCGGGGGTCTCTCGGCGCACAGTGAATCGAGTCAATCAGAGAAGTCGGACTTGAAATTTTGAACAAAACTGAAAATTTTGATGTTTATTTCGTCGTATTATATATTTCAAAGGGTGCTTTAGGCACACAATTTCACGAGGAAACCAATGGAACAACTTTTAGAACCTCAAAGTTTTGTATAATCGGAGTTACAAGCGTTTAAAGTTTCCGAATTTTGTCCAACCTCTCCTATCGACTCGATCCACCGTGCGGCGCCCCCGCCCCTCCCACCCGTCCACTATGAGCTTTAACTCGGCTTCAAAATGGGCTCGCACCGGGTCGATCCGATGTGTCGCGTCGCCGCAAAACCGTGATGATCCATCAATGATAATGGACGATTAAACAAAATTTGTTTGCAGAGCAGGAAAGCTGCCGTTAATTGCACTCCTCTCCGCTCCACGCTGCCCGCTCTCGTACCACTCTCTCCTACCCCCTTTCATACCCCCCTTATGCGCCCCCCTTACACCACAAGTTCCCTGCTCTTCTCTTTCTCTCTAAAACAGACAGGTGGAGGCACTACTCGAAGTGTCAGAGGTCTCGTTGCTCCATGTTGCTGAAATTTTGTTTTTGAAATCTGTTGGGTCCGTCTATAATGGTCTACAAATCGACAGTAAGACTGCCAACATCGTTTATCGATTGCAGAGTTTGAAAATCTCCGATCTTATTTTACCTTTTTAAAGGAGAAGAAATCCAAATCAGTTCTTGAGGTTTTTTTTGAGAATTAGCTTTTCAAGAAAAGGAAAATCACAGGAGTTTTTGAGAGTTGACGATGAGTAGTTCTCTATGAAAAAAATAATATGTGACAGTAAGTCTGCAATTGGTACTCTAGTCTGCAATGTCGCAAAATCGAGATGAATAGTTTGGGAGTCTCATCGTCTAAAATCCGCGAAAGAAAAAAACATTAATTGGTGGGCTAATTTTACCGCGAGGTCTGAAGTCCCATCTCTCATGGACGATGTATGACCACATATGGAGGAAACTCGTAGGGGTTTTTGGCAGCACATTACCCGGGATTTTACGTGAGAAGCTTTTTCTCCTACGATCAGACACACTTTCCTATCAGGAATATGCAAAGTTCGCAGAATGATCCCAGAACTGAATCGATTGTTGAATCACTAAATCCCTATCTTGCCAATGCTTTTTATCGATCATCGTCAGGTCATTCGATATCGATTCCACAATCGAGCCGCAGCGGGTCGATTGTTGAATCGCTATCGAATGATCCTGATCGATAAATCCTTATCTTGCCAATGCTTTTATCGATCATGGTCATCATGACCGGATTTACCTACTTGCCGCCCATGGGCGAGTAGAATCAAATAAGTTTTGCTCTTGGAGCCATCGTTTTTTAAAAAAGTGACTTTAGTTATTTTAAAACTTCAGCATGTTTTCTGAAGTCCTCATACTCTTGGAAAGTCGATTTTAATAGTGGTCAATCTTCGTTTTCAACAGAAATTTTTTTTTGGCCTCTTTTATCACTGGAAGTTAAATTTTTTGTCCGTACCGTAGACCAACTAAACAGGCTTGTTTTCCTATCAATACGTGCGATAATAATACCGTTTTAAGTTTTTTTGCACTCATAGAGCTATATTCTTGTAGAAGAATAAAACAAAATATCCTTCAAAGTTTTTACTTTCAAAATTTAGCCCCCAAATTGCTCTAAAGTCCGATTTCTAGAATTTTGCGCCATCATTTTTCTCCTAAAAAAGCCAGGAAATGTAATTAAACGCTTAATTTTAATTAATTTCTTTAGAACTAACTTAGAAGATGTGGTAGACAACTTTTTTTAAAGAATTTCTACAGATTTGCTCTTTTTAAAGCTACAAATTGTACAATTTTTTACTGGTCTACGGTACAGGACAATAACGTTACGGTACACAAACGGGCTACGGTAAGGACGAAGAGGCATTCGTAAATATTACTGTATGCAAGGGCCGAATTATAAAGAACTGAAATTCATTGGGGAATAAACTGCTAAGTTATAGCATAGCTTATAAGTGCCACTTTTATAAATAATTACAGGCAATAAAGGTAAAAAGAGTAAGTAAATCAGTTTTTCAAAAATAATGAACTGCTTTTATTTTAAAGTAAACGCATTAAATAATTAGGGACAAATCTTAGAAGCTGAGTTCTTAAAACAAGCTTGACAACGTTAGAACGTTTTAGGTGCACTTTTACAAAATAAGAAAGAAAACAAAAAGGTAAATTTATCGAAAATGTGGTCACAAATCACCTTAAATAAATATTTAAAGGACAATAAGAAAAAAATAAGTTAGATATTAACGAATAAATATTAAACGAATAAATTGCTATGAACTTCAGACGAAAAAGAGGACTCAAAGTTCTAAAAGACAAAATGAAAAAAATAAAAAGATGGCGATCCTTATGCAATCATCGAAAAAAAAGCCTCCTTCTTCTAAGTCGCGTCGTACTAAAAAAAAATACGTCTCTCTTTTTTTTTTAAATTCCAAATTTTGGTGATAGATAAAATAAAGTAAAGTGGGATGATCTATCAAACAGCGCACCGATTTTTGGATGACTTTCGCATTTTGTCCGTACTTACCGTAGACCCGGCCGCATCGCGCGTCAGCTACGGGCTACGATACCGGACGGCTACGGGCTACGGTACGGACGGCTACGGTGCGGACAAATCGTGTGATTATTGGCAATGGTGCTCGGGCATATTCACGCATGTGGTTGAAATTCTGGATTTGAGGTTAAGATATCAGAGCGTATCAAAAAATACCAAAATTCGAGAGTTTGAAGTGATTTATGCATTAAAAAGGTAGGTATACGGTAAGGACATCCTAGATGGTCGTTAAACCTAGAAACTCATAAAAAACGGTCAAAATTTACTGTTTCACTGCGGTTTTTTTTCCTCTGCTCGACATCAGCGTGTGATAGTCACGATAACGCAAAAAAAGTAAACAAAGTTCATAAGTGCTGCACTCTAACGGACGAAATGATGCTGAAAAAAGGGGGCTACGGTACAGGACGCGAATTCCGCAGACAAGGCTGCTTGACGCAAAGACGGTCAATATTTTCACTTATTTGGATGAATATAACTGAAAATAATAAGTTAGGTACAAGTTGAGTGTGAATTTACAGCAGAAGTGGAAGTATTTAGATGCAAGATGATGGTTATGTAGCGTTAAAGTTGCGCACTTGAGTCACAGACAGGCTACGGTACAGGACATTTCAGCTGTTTAGGGCCAAAATTCTGATATTAAATGGCAAAAACTGCCTAAAACGATGTTGGGATCTGATTAAGCGTAAAATTTTGAACAAATTTAAAAAAAAAAAGGTCAGATTTTTCCATTTTGAAGGGCTAAAAAGTCGACAGACATGGTAGAGCAAAACTTATTTGATTCTACTCGGGACGCCTGTATTTTGCCGCCCTCTTCTCATTCATTTTGAAACATCAATAAAAACCATCAAGTGAACGTGCCGGGGGAGAAGGGTGAATCAGACGCGTTCACTCGTGTTGCACACATTTTTTGCGTAAGCCCTGTCAACACTACTGGCAAAAGTTCATGGAACTTCGCGCGAAAGTTCAGTTCCGTAAACCTATTTCTGCGGGGACAAGGCCTTTCATTTGTAAGAAATGAACTAAAAAAATAAGAAAGAACAAACATAAATGTGGTTTAATAATTTTAACTTCCGCCGCCGTGCCGCGCTGACCACACTGTGTTTGGCGCAATGCGTGAAGTATTCATGTAGTCTTGTAGGCACTCTGCGTTTCACGCCGCGCCGACCGCTGTTGACCGTACTGCGTTTGACGCAATGCGTGAAGTATTCATGCAGTCTCGTAGGCGCTAATATGTGTTACATGCCGACCGCCGCGTCGAGGGCTTCTCCTTTTCATCTCAAGTCCTCGTCATCATTTTTCTTTGCGCCGCGCCGCTCCAGGCCAAATTACGTGTTTGGTTTCTCTCTTAACTCGACTAATTAAAGGTGCGCAGTCTTTTGTATCACCGAAATACGACAAAATTAGAAATTAATGAACTCTCAGGAAACGAGAGAGTTGGTCACCTTTTCTTGTTTGTAATTTTTTTCTGAATCCGATTTTTTGTACCTGCATTTAAAAAAAATGCAAAATTTGCCGCCATGGGCCGCGGCCCATGTGGCCACCCCCTTATCCGGCCCTGATGGTCATTCAATATCGATTCAATATTCGAGCCGCAGCACTGGCTAGTTGGTCCGTCTCGCGGTCTATTCCTAACGCAATGGTTGCACCAGTACTCGTTGTACATGCAGATTTGTTTTAGCATTAATAAAGCGACGCGACGTGAGCTTCTCTGAGTAAAATCAGTCATGAAATATGAAATCATGCTTTTTGAACATCAATAGCCAAAGTACCAAACCGAAACCACGTATCTCCGCTTGCAATATTGCAGACTTCCTGCCTTACTTTATTTTTCTTTTCTTTTTGAAAAACCATAGTAAACGTCTTGGATATCTTCCCGAACTTTCTTCTGCATTAGGAGAATGTAAACATTTTGAGCTGCGAAGTTGAATTGTTTCTATTAAAAAAAACCTGATAGGGGCGGAAATTTTGAAACACCTCAATGAAGATGCGGGGTTTCGCAATTTCACCATCACTACAATAATTGACTGTTAAAAGCACATCAGTTAGAATTTATTTGAAAGTTTTGAAAGAAGTTGAAGTTGTTTAGTGAGGCTAGTGCTACCACTAAACCTGAGCATGGATTTTTCACAATTGCCATTTGGAGCTGAGCTGATCTTGACCCTTGCATCCTGATAGGTCAGTTTCTTTCCAACAACTTGATTCTGAATCATTAAGCCTGAGCCCGATCATTTGATTAGAATTTCGCTTTTCGTTCGCTTTAACTCCATTTCTACTTCCTGTTCCACTTGTCATCCCTCCCTTTCGGAAATCCGGCAACTTCCAACCCAAGAGGAAGGAGGGATGCTCAGAGCACAGCTATAATTGAACGGGCCACACGGTGGGGTTGAGGGTGTTACTAGGTATCGGATATCAGGCCCAGGCCCGCGCTTTCTGCACCCCTTCCACCCCCCGCCACTGCTCTTTTCCACGAGTTGCCGTGGAAACCTTCATTTGACTCCTGTTTTATTTCCCTTATTATTTTTTGCCATTCTGCTCTCTCCAGCGGAGCATTTCACCTCTCAGCTCCGCACCCCCGGGTTACAAACATCTCCGATGAGGGAGCAGTGGCGTGGCGTGCTTTGCGATGTATCGATTGATCAGTCATTCAAACCAATGGAAAAGTATCGATAAACAGGGTGTTCGCAGCGAACACCTTAATAATCGATTCTTCACCATAGGTTTAAATGTCATAACAATCGATACATCGCAATTCACGCCACGCCACTGTGAGGGAGGGGGTGGTGGGTCTGCTACCACCGCGCGGCGTTATCCTCGAGTCCTTTGGTATAAAGGAAATAATTTGGACGTTTTGGACGTCATTAAGCCGTCCGTGTACCAACATCGGTGCTTTTGAGAAAAAGACTCACCCGCAATACAGGGCGTCCCAGGGTCGCAAGTCATGAATCGAAGTTTTCCCCACGAAATAACGTAACTAAATTTCAATGTTGCCGGATTTTCCCTCGCCAGGTGCAATTTTAACTGTAGACTTTACGGCATTTTCGTCCGAAAATCTCACTAATTTTTCATCCGATCTCGTGCAAAAATCAGACAAACTTTTGACAAAAATTGCACAGGTATATTGTTGAAAATCGAATTGTTTGGGTCAATTATGCAACCTTGGAATGTAGGTACGTTCCTTGCGGGGAACGACGTAAATACAGCCATGCTAAGAAGCGCGTTCTTGGTCAAAATTGACGCTCTAATGCTGAAAAGAATCACAGGCAAATCAGGGCCAGATTTAGGGTTGCGCATGAGGAGCAGCTATGCCTCAAGCGCCCCTCCCCCTCCCCCATCTAGGGCATTGAAATGAGAGGAAATAAGAATAACGAGGAAAAAGAGATGAATAGATAATGAAATAGAGAATGAAAAGATAATGGAGAAAAACTATAAGCACCGAATTTACCGAAGAGCACAAATGGCAAGCATTTTGAAAGCATCTATACTACTAGGGGGCTGTGCCCCCTGGCCGCTACGCGGCCCAACCCCCTGAAGGCGCTCCGCGCCATCAATGGGCCGCTTCGCGGCCCTATTTTTACCCTCCTATCAGTGTTAGTTTTATTTTTCCCCTAAACAATTACGATATGAGGTATACTTTAATTTTAAACTTTACATAAAATTACTTTAAAATTTAAAGGACGCGTTTTGGAATGACTGCTTGATGAAATATTGCAGTAAAACAATGAACTTTGGTAGTCAGGTAATTGGTAATAATTAAGATATCGGGGGTCGGGGATCGAACCCACACCGAGTTCAAAGTGGACGTAATCGACGTCTTAGACGACACGGCCACCGCTCCACATGAAAGTGCAGTGCGAATCTTGTGTAGATAAGTGTAGAGCTGATGCGCAGGCTACCATCTACTGCGCAACCTCCTCGACCACTGCGCATCCTCCCGCGCATAGCGGTAGCAGTACCGGAGCATTCTGTAAACTCACTCACTTTTATAACGTGATTTTAAAAAAACCTGGGTCCTTTTTCCAAAATCTGATTACAGCGGGCTCATCTAGGGCCTATTACCTGTCGATTTACGCAAAAACATGGAAATCGGCCCGGTAGAACGCTCAAACGAACTATGACAAAAAGTATAAATTTACATTGTTTAAATGGGAGAATTCGCAACTTTACCACGTAATATAAAAAAACCTGGGCCATATTTTGAAAATCCGAAAAGAGTTGGCTTATCTAGAGACAATTGCCCGTCGATAGCCGCAAAAATCATGAAAATCGGCCCGGTAGAACGCTGGAACTAAGCGTTACCAGTTTCGCAAAATTAGGAGGTCTTGGAGCTTATAGTATAGATAAGCTCCAAGACCTCCTAATTTTGCGAAACTGGTAACGCTTAGTTCCAGCGTTCTACCGGGCCGATTTTCATGATTTTTGCGGCTATCGACGGGCAATTGCCTCTAGATAAGCCAACTCTTTTCAGATTTTCAAAATATGGCCCAGGTTTTTTTATATTACGTGGTAAAGTTGCGAATTCTCCCATTTAAACAATGTAAATTTATACTTTTTGTCATAGTTCGTTTGAGCGTTCTACCGGGCCGATTTCCATGATTTTTGCGTAAATCGACAGGTAATAGGCCCTAGATGAGCCCGCTGCAATCAGATTTTGGAAAAAGGACCCAGGTTTTTTTAAAATCACGTTATAAAAGTGAGTGAGTTTACAGAATGCTCCGGTACTGCTACCGCTATGCGCGGGAGGATGCGCAGTGGTCGAGGAGGTTGCGCAGTAGCTGTGTAGCCTGCGCATCAGCTCTACACTTATCTACACAAGATTCGCACCTGAGGACTTCATGCCGAGCGGTGGCCGAGTCGTCTAAGACGTCAAATGCGTCCACTTCGATCACAGTGAGGGTTCGATCCCCGACTCATGAAATTTCAATTATTACCTGACTATCACTGTTCATTGCTTTACTGCAATATTTCATCAAGCAGTCATTCCAAAACGCGTCCATTTAATTTTAAAGTAATTTTAAGTAAAGTTTAAAATTAAAGTATACCTCATATCGTAATTTTTTAGGGGAAAAATAAAACTAACACTGATAGGAGGGTAAAAATAGGGCCGCGAAGCGGCCCATTGATGGCGCGGAGCGCCTTCAGGGGGTTGGGCCGCGTAGCGGCCAGGGGGCGTAGCCCCCTAGTATAGTCATACCGTTGTATGCTTTTACTAGACCAATAAATGATATGATTCTGTTTTAATAGATGTCGTCCTCAAACATCTCGCTTTCAATTAAACTTTATGATCAACCAACAAATCAAGGAGCACAAATGGTTATCTACTCGAAATACACACGATTACATCGCTTTATAAGCTTCAATCGGACCGATGCGCGATGTTGTTGATCCATCACATCAGTAGGATTCTTCCAGCTAAGATTCGCCTACAATTTTGATGCATAGGCAACAAACATACCAGAGAACACGAATACTTATCTATTCGATTACCGTAGTCTCGCTCTTTAAATTTCACTAAACCGGTCATACGTAAATCCATTGACAGAGATCACCCTCTTGTCTTTCGCTCGTAATTTTGTTGCATAGGCAACAAACATACAAGGGAACGTTAATAATTATTTATACGAGAAATAGAGTTTTAATAGCGCCTTACTGGCTTCAATTGAATCGATAAACGATGTTGTGGATTGTGACGTTACAGATTTCCTGGCGCATTTCATTTTTTCAAAAAACGAATGATCATAGTTTTTGTTTCAGATTCTATGCGATCCGTCCGGCTTGTTCTTTGAAAATTTCGTACTCAAAAAACAAAATTAGTTTCCCTCCCATTAGGGAATAAACAAAAAAAAAAAACCAAACAAAGTACACCTCGTTAAATCAGGTTAAAGGAAACTCTACATATTATGCTCGTGTACCTAATTTTTTTACGAGCCTTTTTAAAGTATGTGACGTAGTAATACATTTAAATACTAATGCATTTTTTTCAACATTGACAATGTGGTGATAAAAATAGGTAATGGTTTACTTCGTCGGCACAATTGGCAACGTTGGTATGAAGTTAAGATATAAGAGGAACAATCAAACTTTAGTTAGTGTGAATTGCGATGGATGCGAAACAAACATTTTAACTTCTGGATGCAATTATTCGGGCTCCATGGATGTCCGTGTTGCATACGCATGGGAGTGAAGGCGTTTTAACTGCCAACACTTCTCGCCTCGCCAGAAGCGGCGCTCTGTAGTTAATCTGAGAAGTTGGACAAGCTTTGTAAACATCGAAAGTTATTATACGATGTTATTATGGAACGTGGAGATTTTAAAAAGTTCCATTCATTTTCTTATGACATTTCCTGTAAAAAGCACCCCACACGGTTTATATTGTGAAGAAATTAACATCAACATTTGCAGTTTCAGTAAAAAATTTCAAGTTTATACGCTCTGAAAGGCTCTTTTCATTGTGTGGCGGGCTTTACTGCGAGGATCTAAAATGAAAGAGTGTCTTTAATTCTTCATTTATATACTTCGAAGAGATCTCCTGGACAGTAGCCCCATTTATAGTCGCATAGTAGATGCATACATGTAGTCCAAGGCACCTTCGTGGAAGGATTTCCAAATGGATATACAATTTGGAAAAAATGGAAGGTGGATTTCTATATAGATTCAATATTGATTCCATTTTATTGCGAGGCTTGGGGAAAATTGCTTCTCTTTTAAATTTACAGATTATTATTTTTACACTATTGTAATGGACTTTGCATGTCACACATAAAGCAATAAATGAGTAATCGTCCTCTGGAGAGTACTAAAATTGGACATTTTGAGATAAAATACCACTAAATCTAGCTCATCAGTATAAACAAAAACGCACAAAGGTATAAATTAAGAGCGTGGAACTTCGTTTGTAGGGCTTGGAAGTCAAGGCGCCTGAGTGCAATTTCTGCTATTTCGAGGAATACGTGATTTTTGAAGTTCCGAAATTACATGGATCCTGATGGCGGAGAGAAAGTTCAAACTGACTTATTGATGCTTAAAAATTGGAATTTGAGAGCGCATTTTTCACAGAATATGCATTAAGCCTAGTTTTACTTCAAATCATTAATATCTCATTTTTCAGAAACTGCACTTATGCGCCTTGTCCTCCAAGCCCCTCATTTCAACATTGCAAAATTTCCTCTCACCAATTGAATTTTCACGAGAAACAGTTTAGCGTCTCTAACTAAAATCTTTCACCATAAACTTCAACAAAGCCAATAGTCAATGCGTAAGACTAAAGGTAAACAAGTATCGCACATCGTGCACATCAGGTACGCCTTCAATGCCAGTTTAGGCAACAATCATACCGAGGAGCGGTAATCACCGTAAACAGACGACAGTATAATATGCTGTAGTTGATACAACTTCCTTCTTGAAAAAAAACAGTGTACTAAACTACAGCAACAATCTACAACTGCTTTCGACATGAAAAGGCAAATTAAAGTCTTCCACGGCAATAATTTTTGATCATTCATGCGTAGGGTGTGCGGTGTTTTAAGAGGGTGGAACTTACTTTTCAATTCAGGCCCGTGACCATCTAACAAAAAGAGAGAAAAAAAAAAAAAAAAAAAAAAAAAAAAAATTATGGAACAAATCCTGCCCAAAATTCATTTATGTGGAAATTCATTTCCACCGCACAATGAGAGGTGGGCATAAAGCCAAAAAAGTGAGCGTAAGAAAACACAAACCCCCTACCTCCTGCAGCGCCGCGCCGCGCCGCGCCGTAAAGGAAAAAAAAAGAAACGGCAAGCGCTACCTATCGAGACAATCGTGAACCTCAATGCATTGAACGTCAAAAATTTTCAGCGATTTAATTGGCTGAAACTCCGCGGCATCGCAGATTGGCGAAACCCAGCGAAAACATTTGTTTACTTTGTTTTGTTTTGATTGTTCTGCGGGTATCAAATTGCTGCAAATCAATCACTAGAAGCGGAATCCGTCTGTTTGTTTCATCATTTATGTGAATTTTTGATTGTGAGTCCACATTCGAGTCAAGTTATCCCGATTTCAGTCCGTCTTTTGTGAATTACGAAATACCATTTTGGTTTTCTATACCACCAGCCAAGGATTGCAAGCGACGAATTTCACGTCTGACCCGAATTTCTGCAAACTTTCTCCTTGGTAAGAGTTCCATATTTACCTGTTCTGGCCATAAAGTCCATAGACTCTACTCGGACGTATTGCAATGATAATTGTGATGTAATCGTAACCAATGACACATCTTTCTCAGCTGGCATAGCTGGCAAAATTTAGGCTTATCTGAATATTTTCAGGTTGTTTTTAACTAGTAACCTCAGGACTAACATGGATAGTTATTTTTTTTATTTTATATCAGAAATGTATCCGTATGGAATTTTCCTGCACCTACAGGATTTTACAACGTCAGAAATCTATTCTGTAAACAAATACTCTCAAATAGAAAGATGTTGTTGGTGAATGAAAGTTTAACCGATAGTCAAACTATCTCAATGATCGGTTCTGGTTGTGAAAAGGAATGAATATCACACCTCAAGGGAATCAAAACATTATTGCCAATATAATGCCCTAGTTTTCAACAAGCTGAACTTATCCGAGGAAAAACATCAACCAAATGAGGCTCTCTGAGTATGATAATTAATATGTAATGACTGGCACTTTTCAGTCTGCGTGATTTCTACGGTGTTTCTGAGTTTAAGGAAGGTCACGAAAGGAATCATATGTCTATTTTCTGCATGAAGTATCACTTTTTAATATTTATGGATACATTCGATGGACTGAAAAAACTAGAAGACTAATGGAAAATATTCCCTAACTTTTCTTTTTCCACGGCCGATTACTTTGTCTTCCTTGGAACAATATCCAAGCACCCATAAAATTCTGGTTTTTGTAATGACTGATAAACAAAGGCTTACGCCTGCGCTCCAGTTCAGTATTTGTCACAGCAGGCTTATCATCGAAATCCTGTATTTGGCTGCATTTTAAGTTAAGACCAAGCTGAAGTGAGAGGTTTTTGTCAAAACTGTAGAATCACTCAATTTTTATCGTACGTTTACTAGGCGGGATTATTAATAAGCTTAAGCAATCCCCTCTGTAATCAACCATAAGGTTGTTGAACAATCAACAACACCATGAAGGTGTCACACGGAGATTGATTAATACGTGTGACCAATATATTATAACTCCATCTAGCTTAGTTCAGTCATGTAAGTATTGCCAACGAGGAAAAAATTTCAAAAATTGGCTTACATGTCTCAAGTTTAAAAAATCTTATTTTGACAAAGTTTGCCAATAGGAAGAAGCTCATTATTAAACCTCTTGTTGCGGTCATTTTTCATTGAATCTCTCGGCACTCCTTATCATCAAACTTTTTTCTCCACCTTATCTCTGTGTTGCTCAAATATTTGCTATGTAGTAATTGCTTGGGATCATATCATCATCTGATGCAATGTTTCATGCTCCTATCTATTTCTGACAAGATTTGGCTTTGATCTTGAAGCAAAGCAATTCTAATACCATTCAAATGTTATCAGGCATACCCATATTAACTAAATTAAAGTTACCTAGACTTAGTTTTGGATAAATGTTTCTCAGATCCCTAGCTTTTGATTACGTCAAAACTTGGGCTATGCCAAGTAGTCTTAGTGAAGTAGTCTTATTGTTAAGTCTTAAGTAGTGAAGCTGAGGATAGATATCCAGAATTCCTGAGCCAGAAGTTTTTACGGTTTTGTATTTCCAGCTCTAAGTAACTCCGCCAAACCAACAATTGGCAAGAGCTGTGGGTAGGAATGGCTTGTGTCTCTAACGCAAAACTTACACGATACAGAATAATATAAGATAAAGATAACGATAAGATAAAGAAACGGAAAGAAATACTATCCTAACCTCAAGCCCATTTATTAATTTTTATCCTCACATCATTCTGGAAAAAATCCATCAAAACTAAACAAACTCTTAAAATCTTTTAAGCATAGCTAACTTCAAAATATTGATGTCAGTAAGTGACATTCCTGGCGCAGATCTGAGTGAGTAAATTTGTGAAATTGTTAATTTTCTTTTTTATCTCATCCATCCTTCTCTCCATTTGTTGCATCTCTGAGATGTTGAATTCTTTTCTGTTTCTTTCAGAATTCGATAATATGGAAGTCTGTGTCGACAATGTGGAATCTGCCGAAAGTGCAATCAAAGGCGGAGCTTCCAGACTAGAGCTCTGTTCAGCACTCAGCGAGGGCGGTTTAACCCCAACTGTAGGTCTCTTAACAGCTGTCAAAAGTTTCTCGACGATCCCAGTATTTGTGATGATCCGACCAAGGGGAGGTAATGATTTTGTCTACTCTCAACGCGAGCAAACTACCATTTTTGTGGATGCAACCTCTCTCAATGAAAACGGTGCAGATGGATTCGTCTTTGGAGCACTAACCAAGAACAGGAAAGTGGATGAGCACCTGTGTCAACGTGTTTTAGATATTGCCGGCAAAAAACCAGTCACTTTCCACCGTGCTTTTGATCTTGTAGCCAACCCTAGTGAAAGTGTTGAGGTAATGTCTAATTGAATATATTACTCTGTTTCGTATTTGTTACAAGAAAAATGTTACACGCAGAAATTATCAAACAGCTGCAATTTAAGAAAAAGGGTATCAGAAGGGAAGATAAAATTACATGAAAGCAGATGGATGGCTTAAGGTGATTCGATGGACGCCATATTTAGTGTCAGAACGGCATGCGATATATCGCATCAATTGGTTCCATATTTTCAGCTACTCGTCATTTTTCTCCTATTTTGAGATCGCAATTTTGTTGTCAGGAGTCTAAAGCACTCACTTACCAATTTTAACAAAGAAATTCAACGTAATAAAGGCGTGGTTTTTTCAGAGAGAAAATATCGCATTCGAGTGCAGTTTCGATATCAGTATCGAATGCGATGTTTTCTCTCTGAAAAAACCACGCCTTTATTAAGTTGAATTTCTTTGTTAAAATTGGTAAGTGAGTGCTTTAGACTCCTGACAACAAAATTGCGATCTCAAAATAGGAGAAAAATGACGAGTAGCTGAAAATATGGAACAAATTGATGCGATATATCGCATGCCGTTCTGACACAAAATATGGCGTCCATCGAATCACCTTAAGTAAAATAATGCTGTCTTAGTTTACAACATTGTACCTAAGTCTCTGCTCATTTTCTTCTTTTTTTTTTTGGTAAAGCGCTTAAAACTAAACAACAGTTTCTGTTGGAAGAAATCTTTGTACATTCTTCACTTATTTTTAAAGAATCTTACGAAATTGCAAGGAAACATTTTGATTAGTTCTCTTCAAAGAAAATAACATATGATTCAAGATTTTTAAGCTTTGCAATTGAAGTATGTACTTTTCTAATTTAGCCGTCGAATTGGAGCACAGGGGTGCAGAAAGTTATAAAAAAAAAAAAAAAAAAAAAAAGTACACTACTTACTGGATCGATATATTTTGCATTAATTTTACGCAAAAAAAAGACAAAGATTGTTTCCCAACGCGCAGATTTAAATAGTTCTTTTCATTTCTTTTTCACGTCCAAATTTCATGGTCAATGCTAATAAAGAAGGAAGAACATTATCATCACACCAAACGATGCATCCTGATGAAAAATCCTCCTTTTCATGAACAGCATCCATGGTTAGAGTTTAAAATCATTTTTACCCTTTTACAAAGAACTGACTTCAATATTGCTTTGCAATTTTCTTTGAATATCTTTAAAAGAGTGGAGAAAATTTACAACAACTTTCAAGATAAATCGTTGGTTAGTTAATTTTAAAAAAATGCAATGTAATCAGAGACCTTCATCGTCGAAATTGAATGCATTTTTCGACTTTAGCCATCAATATGAAAGTTTTTATGACACCCCTTGTGTTAGGTTATTCTCTCCATTTCTCATCCACTGTGTACTTTTCTGTTTTCCTGCCAGGTGATCATAAGGTTAGGATTTTCTCGTATCCTGACATCGGGTCAGCAGCAATCAGCGTTTATTGGCATAAAATTGATCCGAAATCTAATTGAACAAGCAGATGGAAGAATAATCATTATGCCTGGAGCTGGGATAAACAAAACCAATCTAGAACATATTTTGCGTGAGACCAAAGCTGTAGAATTTCACGCATCCGGGCGCTACCACAAGATTCCAATTCTCAGTGATGACTGTATGTTGGATCAAGAGGAGGACAGCAAATTACATCTTGGTGCAGCCAACATATCTCTCTACAAAACGGACGTCCAAACCGTCATGGATATGGTCAGTATTTACAATCAGGTCAAAAGCCGAGTATTTTGATAAGCAATCGCTTCACCTTGTACTTTGCCTCAATGTTTCACGCAGGAGCAGTTTTGAAGCGGTCAATTAATTAAGTCTAGTTTCTGCTAGTAGAGCTCATTGCATTGACTTCATCACTTGTCTTTAATTTTTACTATTTCTATGTATAGTTTGTTTTCTATGGAAGGAAAAGTGTATAACCAGTTCTCTCTCTACGACTGGATATTGTTACGATTATTTTTCATGGATCCAGCTAAATAAAATACAGTCCCCAAATCTTTTGAATGGGATCATTTGAAAGTATGTCTGCCAAACGAAACTATATTCATTATGATGTGAACCCCGTTATGCTTATACTCTTAGGCGTCTTAAGGCTCATGTCTTAATGCACATAATTTTGTTTGGCAGAATTACGTCCATTTGATCCCTGTAGACTCAGCTTAGACATTTATATGACTGATTTAACTGAACAAATCAGCCTGACTACATTTCAAGTTGCCTCTTTTTCCGTAATGTTTTATTTTTTTAACAGAGAACTAAACTTTGCAATGACTTTAAATTCTCTGTGAATTCATTCATCTCAGATTATGAAGGACATACTCATAAAATTTCAAGTTTTAGTATTTTTTAGTTAACTATTGGAAAAAAAAAAAAAAAAAAAAAAAAAATTAAGCAACGTTTGATGTAGTCGGGCTGGTTCTGATTAAATCCATTCAATTTTGCTGAATAACTTTGCTGATATACTTTTAAATAGCTCCTAAATTTATTTGCGGATTAGGATGCTCAAATTTTCAACATCTATTGCTAAGTACAGACCTCATTTTGGTCACCGACTTGGCCCTCTGTTGCAAGTTGCAACTGGAAGATATAAAAATCAATTAATCAATGGTAGAATCATTAGAAAAACGGGATAGCAAATGCTATGAATCAGAATTTTGAACCTACAATGTTACCTACAATGTGAGTTTGAGTATTTTTGTTGTTGTTTCTTATATCCTTGATCTGTTGTGTAAAATGTCAACATTTAATTTTCTGAAGTTGCAAAGCCAGTCCATCATCAGAATACCTTTAAAGAGAAAATATAGCCACCCCACCAGAGGCCTAGAAGTAGCTGCAACTTTAGATGGTTACCTACTGCCTTATTTTTAACCCATAATGCCATAAAAAAGGGGCATCTATTAAGAAGTGCTCCAAAATGTTAAGGCATAATTATTTTTAAACTAAAATCAACTTATTTTACTGTGCAATTTGAGTAAAATTCACAGTGCTACCAGGAAATAGAACTAAATATTCAGTCGTGTTAACCATTGTCAATTTAAGACGATTATTAGGAAATAAAACTGTAGTTAAAACTTTACCTTGTGAAACGTCATACATTATTATTTCATGAGGTACAGAGTTTAGTGAAATATTTTATTTCATAATTATTCTATGGCTCTATTTTATTAGTTTTATTTTTACATACTCAGTCAGGACATCTGCTATTTTCGGGTCTTATCGTTGCTCTCTTTGATTCTGAAACGGAGATTTCTGGTGGGAACATAGGAAAGCAGGTTAAAGCAAGTTATTGAAACAAAAATTAGAAGAACTCAATTAAAAATATTAATTCCTAATTTATTGTAGTTCCATTGGGTTGGGAGGGGGGGGGGGGGGGGAGACTCACTATCAACAAAATGTAATTTTTGTTGGATCTCCCCTGTAATCTAAAAAACATTTTAAGCTTTAATCTTTCCTGTACGAGGTTTGACCCAATAAATACAAGGGGAAAAGGGAGGGGTTAATTTCTTTCAATTTAGTAATTGTATTAGTTTTGTTAAATGCCCATTTAAGAGTATTAGGCTTTCATTGTAACCTTTATCCCAAATCGCTCCTAAATTTTAGTGCTTACAATCCAAAGCCATTATTTTTTTCATTTTACTGTTTTTTTTTTTTTTTTTTTTTTTTTTTTTTTTTATTTCCACCCCATCAAGGGGTTGAAGCATCTTAAGACTGAGATATTAATGTAACCTTAGTGTTTTTATGAATGTACTTTTATTTACATTTTTTACTGCCTTAGTTATGTAGAAAGTAAGATTAGATGAATATCTACCAAAGTAATATTTCTGTAATTGCGAATAGCCAAGTTATCTAGGACCCTAACTTTAAAGAAATGATTATCTGAGAGTTTGGAGTTCAGGGGGAAGAAGATAGTCCATTAATGAAATTGGGGTCAGAGAAATTAGGTATGCTAGGTGCACTTCCGTGTTTAAATTAATTGCATTTTCCCTCAGTGCTGTTGTGTAATGCTGTGAGTTTTATTTTTCTTAAAATTGCTCACTGGTCTTCCCATCATCCGAATGATCTGGGTTGGTGTAAATTTAGATGAGTAAAAAGCGTAAATAATAAAAAAAGAAACTGAACACCCATAATCAATTATAAGTGAGAATGGCCTGCTATTACCATGTGAGGATTTAAGTCTTTTTTAGTTGAAGTATTCTTATAATCAGCTTTGCTCCCCGAATTTTTCCCTAATAGTTTTAGTAGATCCTGTTGACTTCTGGCAAGATTGCACTTGTTAAGTTGACCTGGATAGTTGAATCATCAAATTTTACAAGGGTTTACGTGCCAAACTCTTTTAAAGCTTATTTTTACTTGTGACCTCTGGGCTCTAGGATTTGGGTATTTGAGCAATCTTCTAAATGCAAGGAAAAAAAAAAAGACGATTGCCAACAGACTCTAACTTTAGTTTCCTACATTGAAATTAAATAGTTTGATTTGAAGAGATATTAATAGCAGCCAGCAACCTTTTTTGCCAAAAACAGAAGCAGGCAAAAGAGGAATACAGTAAGACCTTGAATTATCAGATTGCGATTTAACGGATCGATCCTCCGGTCCCTTCAGCAGGACCCACTAGCACAATTTTACGGATTCCACGATTTAATGGATTGGACCTCCGGTCCCGTGAAATTTGATAAATCGAGGTCTTACTGTAGATAAAATCATCATTATATCAACTATTTTAGTCCATAAGAAAAAAAAGTCCAGATTGTTTGGTAATTCACTGTTATAAATTTTATGTTTCTTTTCTTTGTGTAATTTTCCATCGATTGTGTTTCCCTAGTTATTGAAGCTAATCATAAGCTCTTGTCAAATGTAGATTATGTGCAGAAGTATGGAAAGATTTTTCATAAAAAATGATTGAGATTTGTGAATGAAAAAATCCTGAAAAACTTAAAAGATTCTTTGGCAATAAAAAAGTAGAAGAAATAAGAGCAATAACAATATAAATGTCCTTATTCATGAAATTACTCTAGGCTTTCGTGCTTTCTCTCAGTATGTAGTGATTCGCTCCTGATAAAGATTAGTTAAATATCTACTGTATTGAGATTTGGCCATGATCATGCTAAGTGAAAAACTCAGTGTAAATATGCTCTGTATGTTTTATATTGTTGTTCATTCAAAGTATCTATTATTTTTCTTTAAAAACATGAAGATACGTGCAAAATAGGAGCTATGATTTTACTGATACTAATAATAGGATGATGAAACTCTCAAACCATGAATTTCGTTTGCGGTGTTCAGAAATCTCCGCTCCCATTTTATTTTTCTGAAGAAGAACAAATCAACATCATTCTTCAAGGTTTTTCACAGAATTTTGTTCTCACAGAGATGAAAAACCTTGGAAGTTTTAAAAAATTGTTGTTGATGGGTTTTCCATTTAAAAAATAAAGTCTGACAGGATGTCTGCAATTTCGTAAAACGAGCTATGTGGTTTGAGAGTTTCGTCTTCAAAAAGTTTACCATTGGGACAAATATCATTCTGAGGTGCTACAGTTATTATTGGTTTTATTTTGTCTGTTCCTTTCGGGGGTGAAATAATTTTCTGTTAGTTATGAGGTCACTTCTCTGTTAACAATGCCAATTTAATTTAATTTATTTGTTCTACTAGTTTATTTTTTCATTACTGCAATATCTATCTCATACATTAATACTTTTACTATACGAACTTCGTTGGAGGAGTTCAACCCTGACAGCATCTGGTATGATCTCATTGCATTATTAGTAGGCAGCAGTCACCACAAAGGTCCTTTGCAAAAATCCCTCGAGACTCGTTTAGAAGCCAGAGGGTGTTGACTCAGCCTGAAGGAGATTAAAGAGTTGTGAAGTTCTGATGTAAATGGACTTGTTAGACTTAAGGTCGCCGCATATAGGCATTAAATTTGACATGACAAGTCTCTTTGCAGAAGAGTTTGAGCATCCAGGCTGAGTTTTAACTTTTCTGCAGATAGACTTGTCCTATCAAATGTATTTCCTGTGTGCAGCAACATTACCTAAGTCTAACAAGTCTATTAACATCAGAACTTTGGTACAACCTTTTCATCTCCTCCAGGCTGAATCATATTTTTTCATCACTTTGTCCTCTACATGTGGTAGCCCTAGAGTAGAAAATTAGCCCTGAATCCGATCCATTTTTGAAGTAGATAGGTTTCTCTCTGTAGCCACTAAAAAACATTTCCTAGAATGCCTTTAAGAAAGTCCCACCAATAATTTCCTCATCAGATTTTCATTTGAAACAACCACCATTCCTTTTGTCCCAATTGGATTCTGATTGTCGGAACAAGAATCCCATGGGGACAACGGTTGTTGAGGTTTTCTTAAGTAGAAATCAATTGGAATATTATTAACACCCAATTTTTCCCCTTTTAATGTAGATAGACTTCTCTTGTATCAATAGACTGATTTAATTTAACCAAAATCAGGCTAACTGCATTTCCTTGTTGCCCAATTTTCTCTCATTTTTATTTAACAGAGATCTCAACTGAGCGATGCCCTTAAACTTTCTGTTAACTCACCCCAGATTTTGAATTATATACTCACAAAATTTTAAGTTTTAGTTTTGAAAGTATGTTGGATTTTTTTTCTTTAACAAACGGGTGTAAAAAATTCGGCATGAAGCTGAAAATCTCAATACAGAGGGAAATTGAGATGTATGAGAATGTATGAAAATGTATTGAGATTTTCAACTTTATGCTGAATTTTTAATGCATGTTGACAGGAAAAAACTCCAACATCCCGTTACGACCCGTGCGTCTGCTGCAATCAGTTTGTGTTTTGGTTTTGCTAAGTTTTCTGTTCAAATAATAAAACTTCAGAGACAGACCGGAACTAGAAAAGTAGCTGGGATGTCGGGCCCATCAGTGCTTGAACCGGCCTATTTTATTTGTATTTTGATGTTTTAAAGGGACAACCTGGTTCAGAATACTGCTCAATTTTGACTGGCTCACTAGGATTTTTCCCAAAGTTCCTGCCTTGCCCATCCGCCCCTGATCAGAGAAGATAAGACAACATCTGATGTAGTTAGACTGTCCAATTAAATCTGTCCAAACGTATACAAATCTTTGTCAGGCTGAAGTTTTAAATTTGTCTATCTCTTTCGAAATCTTGCCTCTGTTAAACCATATTTGCTCCATAATATATGTTCAACAGGAGTAAGAGAAGTATTACGGATCATAAAAAGTTGCAAAGAGCAACATTTTCATGATGCTCTGACTAGGATCTGATGATCTTGAAAACCGAGGAAAGTCCAAGAGTTTTTCATTTCCAGAAAACTTAGAAAATACTAAGAATTTCAACTCTTTTGTTGCATTTTCTCTTTTTTTCGAGAATTGTAGAAAATAGATCACACTAGAATGCTTTAATATTATCACAGTTTTATAGTTTGAAAAGTTATATGAAGGACGGTCACATAGTTGGGAAAATATTTAGAGATTTTTCCTGACAACCTTGTAAGGCACCTTCAACTGTTGAGGGGCTTTTGATCCTTGGTCGCACAATTTTGCCAATTTATTTGTTGAATATAAAACTTCTTTGTCATTAGCGACTTTATTATGCCGCAGCCATAGGGCATTCAAAATTATCTTTCCTTGTGTCTAATACTTCTATTTTTTAAAAATAAATTTTGGAATGTTTTTTTTCTAATTTTTGCGTCAAATTATTTACTTAGTCTTTTGTTCTTGTTTCGTAATGATCTATAGGTGGAGGGAAATCTCAAATCTTTGCTGCTCAAAAAAGATGATATGAGCATCTAGAAAAACAGCATAATGATATTTTATTATTTTGCAACCTGCTTTGCAACGTCATGCTGCAACCTAGTTTTGTTAAATTCGTTTCTGAATATATGTAGCTCCTTTTCTTTGCTTTATTGTTCATGTTGAAAATTTGCAGATAAGAAAAGGAAGAGAATGTAAAGGTATAGGTATTGATGTGAGTTATTTCAAGAACCAATGCGTCAACGCCTTGATTATTGGAATAACTCACCCTGAATAATGGCGTCATTCAACTAGACATTCAACCACAACTGTATATAAATAGAAATAGTACGTATTGATGGCAAAAAACCTCTAGTTCTCATTTTGCAATGCTATAACTTCCTGTCACATTTTACCGTACTTAAAGCAAATTCAACCGTTTTAAGTTGTGAAATTTTGCGTGATTTTTTAATGTAAGTATAAACTGATCATCTAAACAAGTTTTATCTTCACTCTTGATAAATTATAAATTCAAGACGAAAACTACTCTGGTTAAATTAATTTTTTGCATGGTCTCAGTATTTCATTGCAAAGAATGGAAGTTGCACTATCCTAGCAACATTGGAATGCTCTTGGTTCCTTTTTTCCAAAATGCAATCCATTTATCCTATTAGGGGTCTGCTGGTATCGAGCAAATAAACCTACAGATGGTCACATTTTTTTTTTTTTTTTTGGGGGGGGGGGGGGGAGGTAGGCCCACTAGCTTCGCTAATGCATATTCGAGAACCTGGCACCTAAGTGTCACACCATGCTAAAATGCAAGTTGGCAGTTTATCCACCGTATCAATCGAACCATGAGCCAAGAAAGTAGCTTAGTAATTGTTATACATTTCAATTACATTTTCAGGATTGTTGCCTCAAACTTTACTTTGACAAACTTTAAATTGAAACAATAAAATTAAATTTTAAGCCCCCCCCCCCGGGCCCATTGGGTCCGGGTTCAAGAAGGTTGAAGCCTCAAGGACAGTAATCAATCTCACTCTAGCTCATCATACCGATATGGTGACCTGGTCTGGCGATGCATTGAAGCCGATCTGATCAGCTCTTATGTCATCTCGCCTAATCGAAGTATGAGCATTTCGTTATGCAAGTCCAGGTGTGGGAAGCGGGTCAACATTTGCCGATGCGTTTTTTTGAATTTAGCGCCATTCAACCTGATTTTGGCCTTGCGCGTTGCGGTGTTCAGTTTCCCCCTCCCCTTTCTCTGCGTGCCTTGACTTTCGCACTGAATAAAACCATCGCTGCTGGTATTTTAACGTGGGAAGTTTATCTGATTATTCCTATACGACAAATTTTCTTCGAGTTAACCGATCTGAGACCTCGGTTTCTTGCGTGGAAAACCCTTTTCCCATTGTAGACGAACTACTTTCACGCGCCCGAGGGACGACCGGTCACGCTCAGATTCGCCGGTCGGAACTTCGGAAGTTTTCTGAAAAAACGTGTCACAGATCGCTTCCCCAACACGTGAAAGTGCCTTCCCAATTTTGCGGCCCCTTCAGCTTCCCTCGATCACCTACCCGTCTGAAACGGTTCTAGCCAAGTCAATTTGCCGATCGTTCTTTCTCCGCAAGGAGGGCTTGGTCCGAGAATAATTGCCCGAATATAGCATTTTTTCTTTGCCCCGAAAAAGTAGTTCCGTTACCTGTATTCTGCCGCTTGGAAACCCCGACCAATCAAAATGGTTCTTGGCTTCGTGTGCCGCCAATCATCATCGTTGCTCACTCACACTCTCACACATCCGTTGAAGTTCTCAGCTAGCCGGAGCACGCCGTTTGTCAATTTTGTCACTTCTTCAGCGAATTTAGCCAAAAAAGCAAATATGGCCGGACGTTCCAAAGTGTATTTCGACATGACCGCCGACAATGTCCCTGTGGGCAGGATTGTTATGGAGGTAAGTGTTCAACTTTTCTCGAAAACCACTTGCGATTCCCCAAGCCTCTAACCTCCCAAGGCCTTGAACATCGGCGCTATGGCCGGCGTTCCTATGTCATGAAGTCATTCTAGAAAATTTCCCGACATTCGCATGCAACCCTCTTAGGTTTTGGTCTATTTCTCACCCCAGCCGAGCTTTCCATTCCCAAGATTTTTTTTAATCCAGCTCTGATGGTTATCAGTTGCATTCGGTCTTCGTGTTTTGTGGTGACCTTCCTCACCATGATATGCCGAAAAAGGCTTTTACCGCACCGGGTCACGCGGAAGATGTACACTTTCTTCCCATTTTCTCTCTTCTGCGATATCTCCTATCATCCTTTATTGTTTCCCTCTATGAATCTAAAAGAAGTGCTGTTATCCTTCATTTCCCTATGCCTCATCAGGATTCAATCCATGGTTAACCTAACTAAGATAGCTTATGGACTATAGGCTCTTGTAGCTTTCTCCAATCTTATCTCCACCCTCAGTTCTTTACATACATGCTTTGCTGCAACAGGTCGCCGAATTGGCTTGCCTAATACAACTACAGTTTTTTTCATTTTGAATGCTTGGCTTTCTGCTGCTGATGTGCTGTAAATTCTTCTATGTAGCATGTGATCATTTTTCAACCGCTGCCCCTCATTTCATTGGCCTGTGTTGTACATTGGACTAGCCCCATGTTTCCCTCTGCTCAATTAGGAAAATTTCTCTGTGGGATGCTGGACTGCTCTTGGTATTCCTATTTTCATTGATCAGTTTACTGTTTGCGTCTCCCATGAACGGTGCGTGTAAGACACTGCGTCCACTGCCTCCTTTGTTCTTGGTCATGAAGATATCGCCCAACGTATACAACATTTATTTGGGAAGCAAGGGCTATTTTTAGTGAGCTTAATTTCCAATTGTTTCCAAAGCATAGGGGTCATCTACCCCGTAGACATGACCGATTGTAGTAAGAGAGTGCGAGTTTAGATTTTCTCACTGAGCTGAAGTATCTAGTCAATCATAGAACTGGGTAAATGTTAGATGGGAAGTATGCACATCATGGATATGGCTCAAGGCAGATGCTGATGGCAGAAGCCCCTCTCCATCTCACCAACTTTGCAATTAGTACGTGAACTTGCCTGTGCTTTCCCTTAGAAAAATTTCTCACCATTTTGTCTTTGCCACACCTCTGAGTGGAATTATTTGGATTCTAGAACTGAGGAAAAAAAAGAAGAGACTTAAGTCAAATCAACCTGAATGCATCAAATGTCAGATGGCCCTCTGGTTAGCATGTAAATTCTGTTGAATGGTGCAATTTTCGGATGTGACTTCTGTCTAATCTTTTCTTTCCCCAGTTCTAGGTACATCAAATCTTACAGCTAGAGATCTGTCTCTTTGCGGTCCTATTATATGAATGTTTTCAAACATTTGAAATCACCACTTTTTTAAACCAAAATTTTAGGAGAAAGCCTGAAGTTTAATAGCATCTTTTTCTGATTACAGCTCCGCAATGATGTAGTCCCAAAAACAGCTGAAAACTTCCGTGCCCTCTGCACCGGTGAACAAGGTTTTGGTTACAAGGGCAGCACCTTCCACCGTGTCATCCCCAACTTCATGTGCCAGGGTGGTGACTTCACAAACCACAACGGCACTGGTGGCAAATCTATCTACGGAAACAAATTCGAAGATGAGAACTTCACCCTCAAGCACACTGGACCAGGTATGTATCATTTACTGAGATTAATGGATTGTTGCTTGATGAGTAAAGACCACGCAGTGACCAACTGAACCATGATGAACTCTGGCGAATTTTAAGGAGCTTCTTAATTAATTGCGTATTGTTACTGGTAGAATAACCCTCAATTTGGGCTGATTTGCATTTCCATTTGTATTATGATTTCTAGAAAATATCTCCTGCAATACTTACAAAAAATTCTCTTGAAAATTCAGCAGGATGTAGGCAACAAAAAATGTAAAGAATATGGGCAATCTGAGTATTGCATCATTCATTAAAATATAGTTAAGCACATCAATAATGTCAGGATTTCGGTGTATTTTTGCGGAAGTACTGAAAAAACAAGGATTTTTTCTGTTTAGAGTTTGCCCTTTGTTGATAGAGATAAATGCTCGTCTCTTCTTAGCTTCAAATTAGCACTACTTCAGAGGTTGATACATGCTATCATATGGCACTATTGATGAGTGGTGACGGAATCTTACTTGACTCTTGTCCCAAGATTATTAGGAAACTTTTGTGTGTCAAATTTCATCAGACGCTAGGTGTAAATTCTGTGCTATTGTAATGTAAGTTCACATGCTCCACATTATGTATGAAAATGTTCCAATTTGTTCTACTTTGAAAAACAAGAGTAATCTCTCTTCTAATCTGAAGGAGACCTTTCAAAAATCTAAGATGAGAAATAGTTTATTGAGCCACAATAGGCACCAGATAGTGCATTGTAATCGGACATTTGTGAATTCTTGAAAGAGGCAAAAACCTTTTGAATCGATTCAGATTCTGTTATAATCTCATGCAAATCATCCAATTTTGCTAGCATGTTAAATTGAAGTTGAGACAACTCTTCTTTGAAATTATCTGAAGATGAGATGTGATAAAGTTTACTTGAGTTAAGTTGAGTAAGACTATTTTGACAAAGATTTTTTATTTTTTTTACAGGTATCCTTTCCATGGCTAATGCTGGCCCCAACACCAATGGAAGTCAATTCTTTATCACAACCGTGAAAACCTCCTGGTTGGACAACAGGCACGTTGTTTTCGGTCAAGTCATCGAAGGTATGGATGTTGTCAGGAAATTGGAAAGCTATGGATCTCAAAGCGGCAAAACATCCAAGGTTATCACTGTTCAAGATTGTGGGCAACTTTCTTAATCAGGGAACATCATGCGCACCTGTGTCCAGCTTCCAACAGCATCTGCTCTTCACCGGTGAATGCAGTATTTTCTACCCCCCCTACCCTTACACAACGGCATAAAATCCTGTGGCCCTGCAATTTAAAGTTATTAAAATGAACAAAAATAGGTGTCTATCGGCATGATGTCTAACATCTGGTGTACAATATTTTAATCTATTTATTTTTATTGTATTTTAATTAATGCCCAGTTTTAACTTTGTATCCATACAATCTTTCACAGCATTTATATTCTGACTCATTCCACTAATCGTGTAGCTTATCGGTCAGTCTCGGTGCCAGTTTAGGATATTTTGATCAGTTGATTCTTTTTTACGTTTAGATTGTAGACGAAATTTGTTAACTTTCTTTTTCTTTTTCTACTCTGCGTCATATTTTTTTTGCAAGGTTCATCCAATGCTGGCTCATTTTGTGCGATAATCCGTAATTTTTTCTATTCATTTTCCCTATATTTTCTCCTTTTTCTTAACTCTTCATGTGAGCACATGTATCAACCTTGAATAATAAATGTTGGAGTGGTAGTATAAGTTCTTTTTTTTCTTATTTGTAACCTCACAAATGTCAAAGTTCTGTCAAACTGTAAAGATGGCTTTCACTTAGATTAGTTCATTTAGTTTTCGACTCTCAGCTGTCCCAGCTAAAGTTTCAAGAGCATCACCAATTTAATAGCTGATCAATAACAATTTTACCTCTCCAAGTAGCAACCCCCCCTCCCCCTCCTTCCTCTGCGCATTAGTACTTTGAGTGTTAACGAGGAATGTCAAATCATGAAAATTCCAATTTCCATCAGGGATTGGTGACACATTAAGAGGTCTGATTTATGTTGAGACTTCATTCAAGTCCAGTGTTACATCACAGGAGGCTCAATTTTTTTTTATATTTGAAGAGGTGCACCAATGAACAGATAAGAGTGAAGATCGAAAGGGTTTCATCCACTACAAATTCTGAATGACAGTCTGAAAATAGGTAATTCTCAAAGACTCAAAGGATACCATTTTGAGTCAGAGTGGAGCAGAATCTTCTGATCTGCACTGTAAATTCTCTTTATTCTTGTTCTTATCAATGATGTATCTCTGGAGAGGTTGCTATATTAAATGAATTTTCAGCTTAGCCATTAGATTTTGTCTCTCAAAGGTTGCTGAATTTGAGTGGTAAACTCAAATGTGTTATGGGCAAAGGGAAACATTTATTAGGAATGGTATGTACAGTTTGCAGGGTCTACCTTTGACCAGAATGATCTTACTCCAAATCTTTCCTACGCCTAGTCAAGTTTTGTAATCCTTAGTGAGTTTCAAACAGAGGATTAAATGTAGGCCTAATTTATCTAACAATCGTGCGACTCAAAGCTGCAGCTAACTAATGTGCACTCGTTACCAGCGACTCATTGCCAAGATGTCAATCCTGAAAATTTGTTGATGCGCAGGTAATATTTGTTTTTAAGGAATGGGTAGGATTCATCAATCAAGGAAAATTCGAAATCACCTGCCAGGGATGTATTTTTAAGCAAAATGCCAGTGGCATTGTGTTATCTCAGGGCAGAGAAAGCTCAAGCAATTATAACTGCTAACTTCAACCCCTCTTTGCCCCCTTGACAAGATCACCATTTGAGCTTTGCCACCTTCAAAACCAGAATTCCCGTCCAGTGCGCTCCTCTTTCAACAAGTCCCTGCCTCCTTTAGTCAGTTCATAATAATGATCACTAACTATATTGTAATAATTACATACCTCTTCTAAGAAATGCAGGATGGAATTTCCTGTGTTTCCTTACAAGTATGGAACAGTGAACCACCATTGACTTCAATTAAGAAATTAAGTGACCTGTTCAGTAGGTTGAAGAAGAGCTTCCCTGAAGTGCAATATTAGATGAAGCACTGAGGCGCTTACTGGCATTGGTGAGCAGAAGTGTACAGTTTTCTAGGTAGCATCCCATGGATACATTTTTTTTCCATCTGAAGTATTATCGGACAATAATCGGAGCCTTTAGTTTTAGTACTGGAGCTTCTATTTTTTAAATTGTTTTTTTTAATTGATGGAATTTTCATGATTATTGTCACGAAGTATGGCTCACAATGTAACTGGGGTTTCAGCACCCACCATATCCCATTATTGATGAATCGTCAATCATAACTCATCAGCGCACTATGACAGCTGTTGATCTAAGAAACTTGGCGGTCATGCAGAAATCCCTTCCATAATAAAATGTTGAGTGATCCAGATAGCAGAAACTTTTTTGGCGCATTAGATGTGCGTCTGCACTAACCTTTTTGAAATACGGAACGATTTAGCAATTGAATTTATGAACTTTATTGAAGTCTATCCGAATTAATTTTTTATTTTCAAATTGCGCGCCTAAATACCACCATAGTGACGTAGACGATGCCCGGTCTGCGTCATCAATATGGCAACGTTATCATCAAGGATTTCCTGCCTTCCAGAGTTCCATTCATTTCATTCCCCTCACGTTGTTCGTTATCGTTAGACAAAATTTCTATTGTTTACGATCTTTACTTACTCTAATTTCCTACCACTGTTTGTCATAAATACGCGTTAACTGATAATGAAGTTTTATATTATGTCGTTTTCGGGTAGAATAATTTAAGAGTTTGTTCAACTTCGGTTACCCGTACCATTCTCAACGAACTACAACCGGGGAGGATTGTGCAGTTCATAGTTCGTAGTTCGTGCAGTAAGCTCTCCACTGAATCATGACCTCAATGAATTTGCGTCAACAGAAATTGGAGCAGCAGGTAATTTTGCGGCTTTCACTATCAAACATCTGAATCTTAGTGTGTATATTGAACTAATTACTCTGAAAACAACTTGGCCTGCAGCACCGTCTGTGTTTTATGTCTCTTGTGGTCTTAACCTGCGCATCAGGGAGAGTGTTTGCATATCACTACTTATTACAAATGTTTTTATGGTTGGCCATAGAATGTAATTCTATCATCTCTGTCAGGAATTTACTCACAGAAATTTTTGTTTTCAGCGACAGCTGCTGGAACAGAAGATGCGCCAAAAGAGACAAACCCCTGGTATGATCCAAGCATCAGACGCAAAAGGAAAAGTCATGCGACCAATATCTGGTAGTAGAGGGAGAGAACTTCGAGGTGGGTTATCAGTCTTACTCTCATTGATTCCTTGGCTTTGAAAAATGTGCACATTGCTAAGGTCTTACTTTTACTGCATGCTTACTGCGGTGAAACTTGCGCCTTAACTTTCCTGGAAAGCTCTTCCATTTGCACTCCAGATCAAAAAGTTTAGCATCAAAGCACTGCTCATTCATTATATATGTGTACAAAAGTCCATTCCTGATTACACCTGAATCAGCTCTTCTCAAAAGGTTTATACTTGCATACATTTTACAGCAGTCCGACCAGACTTTCACATCTATTGATATTAATGGAATGGAACTTCGTTCTACAAGGAAGTAGAGCGGACTCATCGTTACAATCATATGTTGAGACAAATGTCAATCCCTGATCACCTCCAAAGTAGCACCACTCAACAGGATAATACATGCAGTCAGATGGCACCACTGATGAGAGGTGACCTAAACAATACTTGACTTTTTTTCTCAACATACGATGAGTCCGCTCTACCCTATGGAATGGACCTGTTTCATTGCTTTTAATGGAACAGCCAAAAGTTATGATCGGGCTGCAGGCACCATTGATAAGTGTCATTATGAACTAGGTTTGACTCTTGTTTCAAAATACTACGAATGAGTGCCTGAAGTTGAGTTTTTTAAGAACTAATATTCAGCCGCGGTGTGAGCTCACCTGTCTAAGATGCCACTTTGATGTTGGATACCTGCAGGCTGATGAAACTTATTTGGTTTGTTAGGCAACAAAAAGCAATGATGCAGATACTTAGGGCTTTGTCTTGTCTCATCCTACCGACACAGCTGCTTCCACCTCGCATAAGGAAATTTCTTAGCAGAAAATGAGAACAAAACAGCAAAATGATTGGTTTTCAAACATTTTTTGGCTCCTTCCATATTTACTCTTGAGCGTTTTGCATATCTAGTGAGAAAATTTTCAAATAAAACATTTTTAAATCTGTATGAATGTTTGCTCTAAAGAACCTTCTGCAAGTGTGTAGCCTATCCTTTTCTGTTCAAAAATTTGCTAACTGCATTGTCCAAAAGTGAGATCATGAGAAAGTATAAAATAAATAATGGACGCGCAAAGCTTTGAAGATATAGACTGTAAAAAAAGGATATTATAAGCTATCCCAGGCTCAAATTCAGCGGGAAAAAGGAAATCAAACAAGTGAATTTATAAAAAATTGAGTGCTGACCCAATCTCAGTTACAACACAACTACTGGAATTTAGTGGACAGACCATCAACGGCAACATAGTGGCCACTTTGACACTATTAAATCAAGGAAGGTGTGCAGGCAACCCATATTTCGAAACCTTTCTCTGCAAATAACTAACAGTTGGAAGACACTTACTTACTCAGACCAATCTCTACGGCAATTAAATTAATCATATGCAGCGTCGAAATCATTTTAATCTGCCCAGAAGGTGCTTGCCTTGCTTCTATCTTCAACATATCATTGGTGAAACTTCAAAAGCTTATATCTCAGTTGCAGAGCTTCAAAATTTCTGCTCCCATTTTTCATTAAAGGAGAAAAAGTCGACGCCATTGCTTAAAATTTTCATAGAAAATTCTGTACACAGAGAAGAATAATCGGGAAAGTTTTAAAGGAATGGCTTTCTTTTTTTTTTCCATAGACCAAAAAAATCATGCTAGAAAGTCATCAGCGATGCAAACCTAGATACCTACCCATTTTTGCAGTTGTCAGTATGTATTTTTAGCCTCTGCAAAAAGATAAAAGAGTGCTAGGTCCACACTGTTTTGCAGGGAAAGCAAGGTCAAAATGTTCAGCCTTATTTTTAGTTTTTAGCCTTATCCATCCATGTTTTCAGTTTCTATTCTTTCATGATTTTATTTTGTAATAACAATATTCTGTGGTTTCAGGATACGATGGACCATTACAGTTCTCTATGATGCACGGAAGTCCTGACTCTAGCGACATAATTGTTCCCAAACGGAGTATCTCCATGGATTACGGTAATTTCTTATCATCCTCGAAAATGAAAAACTTAAGTGCCTCAAGGACATTAAAGATAGCATTAGTATGCTGTTAAGATCAGTTTTTGCCCTCGATACCTCTAGAAATCTGAGAGGGTTTGGACGCAACCACTTAGAGACCTTGGTGTTTAAATTTTCAGTTGCTACTTTGGAGTTTCTTTGGTCTACAAGTGTTTTTTCGGAATAAAAATAATTTGATTGTGAGCTGATCATGCAGAGTAAATGGATGACTCCTAAAGCGGTAATAAATCCAAGAACTTTCGTTCAATACAATCCATGGTCCTTAGCTTGTCTGCAGTAAGCATAACTCTAAGAACTGAGCTCTTGCATGTGTTAATTACATCCAGTCATTGTGTGAGTGTTTTAGGTGTTGGTATCAAAGCAGCATAAAAAAAGTGGCCCAAGCTGTGTACCCGTATTATTGCAAGTCTCATTTTCATCCTGTTCAAGACTGGTTCAAGATTGTGTAATTGTTTTGACCTATTTTTTGACAGACAGCAATAGTCAAGGTCTACTATTAATTATTAAATAGCGGTTTTCCCCTAGTAAAAGTGAATCAGCCTGTTGTCAGGCTATGTTTCATAAACTACCCTGAGTCAGACTTCAGGCTGACATCAGTCAAGTTCTTTTTAGTTTTTTCAGGTGTTCTTTTTTAGTCTGACTCAGGGTAGTTTATGGAACATAGCCTGACATCAGGCTGATTCACTTTTACTAGGGTTCTTAGGTGTCAATCACATCTTTATTATAAATTTGCTGAAATCATGCATGATCTGTGAAAATACTGCTTTTAGATTTTCTACTCCAAGTGCTGAGTCTGTTATGTTGAATCAGTGGAGGTGTAATGCTTGTGTTGATTTTCTATTTCAGATTTATTGGAAGAATCAACTATGAGGGTGGGAGACCCAATCCTAGGCGCCCAATCGATTTCCCAAGAGCTCGATCTTGAAGATGAAGAATCCACACCAATTGGATATATTAGCCAGGCTAGCGACAGCACAGACAATGTTAATTCACTCGTCTCACCTGAGATGAATGCCTCCTCTAAAAGCTCAGATGTAAGTCTCATCAATATCAACTGCTGGCTGATTGTTGAACTTTGTAGTTTTTTGACTGAATGAGAGAAGGTGAAATAGAATTATTTGAGCTGACAGATTTTTCGATTTTTGATCTTGTGCCCTCTTTTTTTTGCCTCTAGCGCACAACAAATAAGAGAGAGGAAGGGGTTGATGATAATCGATTGGTTGTCGGTCACTGAAGAGGCACTTTCAGCTTGCCAATTATCTGGCCTGATCAAGAAACAAAAAGGCCTACCAATCTTTATTTTACCTTAGTCTTGTCTTGTCCGGTGGACGAATAACAAATTTCATGATTAATATAAAATTAGCTTGGTAGAGTGTGCCCTCTAAAATTAGTGTCGTTAAAAGACCCCCATGTTCAAAATATTTTTCAATGAAACAGTGAAGTCCTTTTTAATTAATGCTTTACAAGTAATAATCTTATGTGTAAGTACTCATTTCAGAATGAAGTAAGTTCAATATGACAACACGAGCCAGCAATGTATAATCTGACAGTATCGTTTTTGTTTGTACCCTCTATTGGCTCATCAAGATGCGCCGCTAGTGATCAAAAAGAGGTCCAATTAAAGGATCTTCAAACCTCTTACGTGAAATAAATTCTTCTCCCGTTAATCAGTAATAGAAAAATATAAGTAATAATCAAGTTTTTCTACTTTTTAATTTACTTTTGATCCAATTTCTTTTTCTGTCTAGAGTCTTTCCCAAAAAATAAATTACAGGTCCACTCCTAAACATTAGCCTTTGAAGTATCACTGTCCTCTACATTTAGGTGCAATAGCTAGATTTGAAAATTTATTTCCATGAAAGACTTTCATACCTAGTAAGTTATGCTTAAAAGATGTCGTCAAACTGAGTTTTGTGTAACATTCAGAATAATCTGGCAGTAAAGCTTATCACTTCTTTGCGCCTTTTTGGAGAGGTCATCATTGCCATTTCAGTTTTCAATCATTGCTTATTTGTGCTCTCTTACATCTTATATTCTAGGCGCCTCTGTTTATTCTGCATAACTTCTATCGTTTCCCCCTTTTTTCAGTGTATTGAAGCGGAAGGCGACATCGTCGGGAACTTGGATACATTTGTTCTAGAACCTGCATGCCAAAAAGTTCATTACAAATGTCGGATTACCAGGGATCGCAAAGGAGTTGATGGAGGATTTTATCCTGTTTATTATTTACATCTAGAGAGGGACTATGGCAAAAAGGTAAAGGCAAAATTAAATTATTTTCTGTCAAAAAAGTTGTCAACGAGTGAAGCAGTTCCTGGTGAGGATATTGAAGTGTGAGGAACTTGCACACAACTTACCCAGCTCTGAAATAATCAAGAATAAAAACATTGATTAAAAATTGAATTCAATGTATATTTGTTACTGTACCGCACAGTATGCATACTGCTCAAAGTATCAAACATTAATACTGTTAATCAGACAGGATGGATGCAATTTGCTTGGTTGTGTTTGAACATGGGAATGGACCATTAGATAAAGTACAAAATTAAGAATTGTGATCTATGTTTTCTCTTTACAATTTCTTATAGAACAAAAGTTGCCTAATGAAAATCACTGAAATTGACTCCTAACCCAGATATTAATGTTTTTATTCAGCACTGGTTTACAATAAAATTGAATTTCTTACCTACAAGACAAACCTGAGTCTATGTCAATCAATTCTAGCTCTACAACAGTTTTAAGAGGCTTCTTAATCATAACAGTGTTCCTCTCCTCTGTTGTTGAAAGTTTAAAAATTTCCAATAGCTGAGCTGAAGCATCAAAATCGATGTTGCCATATTTTCATACTACAACGAATGTTTAGATAAAGTTTGGCGTACGATTTAACTCAAGTAGGTGATGGTTTTTTTATGTGCAGATTTTTTAAATTAATGCTGTGAAAAGTGTTAATTTCTTTGTTATGATTTACCTTCAATAATTTTCATCGCTCAAATCATGCTCTACTTGACATTTTGTTCGGGAAAATACATCATAACAATGTTTATATTCGCTCTTTGTCTAGTGGTCCATCTGGCAATGATTTAAGATTTTACTGCAGTTTTTTCTTGAACCCACGTAAATCTTCAAACCTTGACCTGATATTAGAGTTTTGTATATGTTAAATTGCATCACCTTTTCACAGCTCATTTGTGGTTTTTTCTTTCTTTCAGATATTCCTTCTTGCCGGTCGCAAGAGGAAAAAAAGTGCCACCTCAAACTACCTAATATCAACGGACCCAACAGATCTTTCAAGAGGAGGAGAATCTTACATCGGTAAACTTAGGTCAAATCTGTTGGGAACTCAGTTCACAGTCTATGATAATGGTCATTCACCCAAGAAACCGTATTCAAAAGATGATAGGGATCAAGTCTATCCCCGCCAAGAACTAGCTGCAGTTTGCTATGTAAGTATCAAAACTCAATTAAAGAAAATCAGTTAGTAAGTAGTCCATCTTAATCGAGGAATGGAACAAGTCGGGTAATTTTTTCTTAACATGCACTGATAATTTTAGAATTTTTTTTTTTTTTTAGTTTGGTATGAAATGGAAATTATTTTCAGTACCTTAAATGCTATTTTTAAATGTTTTTCTTATTTTAAATGCTGACATTGGTAACATTGACATAGTCTCATTTTTATTTTCGCTTTTACAGGACACAAATGTTTTAGGCTTCAAAGGACCTCGCAAGATGACTGTTATCATTCCTGGCATGACTCAGGACCATCAGAGAATTCAGATAACACCCGAGGACAACTCTGAAACCTTACTAGGTACAGTTAATTTTGCATACGACAGATTTCCAGGTTTCAGGTTTTTAGACAGATTTCACAAAATTTATTCCCCTTACCATGGACTCTCCAGGATGTCTATTGGTTTGACAAGTCAAAAAAATCAGGCTAAAGTACCATATTTATGAGGTCTGTCTGGATATTTTTACTAAGCATGGAAAGTTTGCTCATTGCATGTGAATTTTTTTGTAAATTTTTCTGGAAAATATGGCGAACTTTAGTAGAAAAGAAATGACTGCAAACCTAATGGGAAGTAAGGCACTTACGAAATTTGCGATTTTGTGTAAAGGGTAAATGCTTAATTTTGGTCTCTTTGGCCCCAAAAAATTATGAACTAAGAAAACTCTCAGAAAGTTTGACTTTTTTGAAAGGATGTCAGGCCTTTTATTATCTAAAATGAACCACCATCCCCTGTTCAATTAGATTGAAGAAGGTTAGGCAGGATTGGATCACACTTAGTCTTGAGAGGTATACGAGAGTAGGACTTTCTAAATCTAATTTGCTCGCTACATTTTTTGTGGAGAACATTTTTGATACATCTTAAGATTACTTCAATCGAAATAACATTTAGCCAGAAAGATTTTTAGGTTACTCTTTATAACCCCATCAGTAACAATAATTTTTCAAGTACGCATTTGGAAATGATCCCTTCCTCACTGAAAACGACGAATGCTTATTTTCCTCCTTTTTCTGCGTTCCTTTTTAGAATGTTGGCGCACTAAAAACATGGATGACTTAATCGAGTTACACAACAAAACGCCGTCATGGAATGACGACACACAGTCATATGTCCTGAATTTTCACGGCAGAGTGACACAAGCATCTGTAAAGAACTTTCAAATTGTGCACGATAGTGATGGTGAGTCCTTTTTTGGTTTTTTCTCTCTCAAACTTTCTTTCTCCAAGTAATTTATGCTATCTAGTAAGGCTCTTTTTTTGGTTAGCTATCGAAATTGTGATGATAAATTAAACATTATTTGAAAGAACCAGACTAGAGTTCCATCAATAATTTTGAAAAACTACTTAGAAAAAGAAAGAAAAATTTAAAATCCTCTCTATCATTCTAAAAGAGAGAGAAGATACATTGCAGCTGTATCGTAAAAATCTCAAAATTAAAATCCACACATTCCACATTGTCCTAAAACTCTGGGTTCCAAGAATTTCCTCCATTTTTTAAAAAAAAAAAAAAAAAAAACCTGAGAAAGTTCGGTGATGCCAATCCTAAATTTCTGTGTCCACCCTGTACATGCTGCTTTTAAAATTAAAGTCCGTCAAACGACGAGCGTTCTCTTTCTTGTCCAACTTAGTAGTATTTTGCTTCAAACGTTATGAAAGATGCGGGACTGAAGGAAATTTTTATACCCTTTAGAGCAGGATTATTTCTAAAATCAAGGCAGTTATTCATGGAGCACAAGACTAAAGACCGAATTGAGAGGCGAGAATCGAAGATTTATTATTTTCCCTTCTTCAAGTTCAGTAGGATTTCTTAAATGATATCTGTAAGGAAAAGTCTCTTGGAAATGTCCATGCTGCGCTTGAAAATATTGAAATTTTTGATATTGGCGAAGGCCTTGCAGCGCAATATGATCTAGCGCTACAGCTTCTGCTGATGTCCTGGATCTGTCACTGCTGCCAACTGGCTGATTTGAAGTGCACTTGTGATATTACTGATCCTTGAAATCTTTTGAAATTGCTTGACCTGTGACCAGTGTGGTGTCAAAAAAATATAGAATTCTAACTTTAATTTTTCATTTTTTAATTTTTCTTTTTTTTTTTTTCAATCTTTTTTATTAATTTTTACAAGACTAACACTGTGATGTTAGTTGAAACCTGTATGAACAACACTGCGGTATCAACTTTTTAAGGAAATACTCCTCCCTGGCACAATTCGAAAGAGCAAGAAGAGAGAAAACTTAATTACTTAACTTTTCAACTCTAAAGCATGCTTTAGTTTTGAGCTTAGAAGTTTTTCACTGGAATAATTTTTTTTCTTTCTTCAGTTGATTATATAATAATGCAATTTGGGCGCGTCTCGGAGGACGTTTTTACCATGGATTACCGCTACCCTCTCTGCGCTCTTCAAGCTTTTGCTATTGCTCTAAGCAGTTTTGATGGGAAATTAGCTTGCGACTAATGAGCTTGTCAGTCGATAAAGGTAAGGATAACTCAGTGCGTATTTAAGAATGTTTGTTCAATCCTTCTGCTCTAATTATCACTTTGTGAAGTGGGTACATTTTGTCGTCTCCCGTACAAAGTAACATATCTTGTCCATGCTATTCTCTACAAACGTTTTATTTTATCTGGAAAGCCGTCCCACAAATTAGTCAAAAAATTCCCGTGTCTTTTTTCACGAGAAGAAAGAAAAATTTCCAGAAATTTCATGTGACAGCTCTGCTATAAGATAATAAAATGTAAGTACATCAGAAATACTAAAGCGAGCCATTGAGGTATGTCCACTCATGCGGGAGATGACAATTTGTGCACACCCACATTAGTGCTTATAAGTAAGGACAAATGCACAATAGTTTCGTATTAGGACTGATGCTAGATTTGGATACACTTGGAGTAAGGGAGGGGTGCACTGAAACTAGGAGCTCGGAATAATCACTGAAGACTTCATTAGAAGCCAAAACCGTTGAGAACTTTAACCCTTTTGCAGATAAACTGTACCATAATCAGGGTGTCTCCTGTCAATAAAAACTGGAAAATATCAGGTAATTCGATGTCATCAGGAAAATTAAAAAAAATGTCAGGAAAATCGGTCTTGGATCAGAAAATTCCAAGTGCGTCAAGCTTTTCTCTACCACATTCTGTCTAGCACCATACTAAAGTGAAACATTTTATTCAATTCATCAAATAAGTTGGTTTGTAAAAACAAACGTACGTAAAGTTTTTGCGCCACAAATCAGGAAATTTCATTTAAAATATCAGGAAAATCCAAAATGGAATTTAGTAGATACCCTGTATAATGTCATTCTGACTTGAAATTTTGTGAAACAAGTCTATGTGCATGGTCACACAATGAAATACTCTCTATCTGTTCTAAGCTGAGTTAATTTTACTCGTTGCTCTGCTCTTTATTCGTATCATTGCCTGATCTTAAATTTTGCCTAACCCAGTCTCTAAAATTTCAGTCCTAGGATCCATGTCATTCCTTGAATGGATACAATTTTTTTAAATGTTCCCTCGTAGATAAGCTGATTTTGTATTATTGCGGCCAATATTATTTCCTTTACTCTCTCAAGATTTGTACAGTCTAAAAAGAGCTCCATTTCAAACATTTTTTCAAGGTCTTGTATGTGTTTAATTTTTTGGAAGGTGCTTAAAAAGTGCTCGAATTTCACTCTGTGCTAATTTTCATCAGGAAATGTTTGCTGTCAAGAAATAGTAAAGCATTGTGATTTCATTCGTAAACTGCGATGAATTCCCAACAAACCACTGATTGTCAAATACTTTGTTTTTCTTAATGACAAACATTCACCAATGACATTTAGTGAAAGGTTAAATTAATCATGCTGTAATTTTTAATTCCCCTCTTTCAAACTCCGTGTCCTTGCAACCTCAGAGCTTACCATATGGGTGAGCTTTGAACAAAAAAAAAGGGCAAAAACTGACAGAACTCTTATTGTTAAAAATCACACCATGGAAAGAAAACTGGCACTTAGGAAAAATTAAAGGAAAAGGTCTTGGAGAATCCTTAAAAATCCTTCAAAAAGTGCATGTTTTTTTTATTTTAAATCCTTTTTTTTTTTAAAAAAAAAAAAAAAAAAAAAAAAAATCTTTCTGCTGCAAGAATCATGTCCTTTCATCAGGTTGTAAATAACTCTGCTATCAAGGCATTTGATGAAATTAAAAATACTCTCAGTTAAAAATGCCGTTTAACCTGAAAATACTCTGATTAGTGAGCTTTAAAAAAGAAAAATTTGCGTTTTCTCTCCAAGTTTAACATTTTCCGAATGAAATACCTTCAGAGAAGTCTTCAATTAATTTAACAGATCATTAAATCAAGATTTTCCATTATAAATTTATTCCTTATTTGAATTATCTATGTATTAACAGGATGTCTCTGTGCTTTCAGATATTTTGGTTGTTCCAAGACTCACGAAACGATTCGACACTTACCCAGTAATTTTATCATCGACATTAGATGTTCCTTCTGCCTCTTCCGGAAAGGACTCAAGGATTTTTATTATTCTTTGCATTTTTTTTCTTAATTTCTCAGCAGTTGCAGTATTACGTTTTGTACTTACTCAATTTACATTCTAGTCACTTTACAGTAATCGAAAAATTTAATGCTGTAAGATGCTCAAGATTCACGAATCTACCACATATAAGTTATTTAAATCTGGTCCGAATCGATACTATAATTAAGTGCTGTACTTTATGAAATCACAATCTAATCCAAAAGTTAAAAATTTTGAACAAATCAGGAACATATTTCATTGAGTTTCTGCTTCATAGTTGCATGAACATACATCACTTCAACTTTTGAAATTAACTACAACGTAAGTTTCAGGTCTTAGCTGAGAGTTTCTACTTGGCTTTTTCAGCAGTTCAGCAGTATCTCAACTGCCTTTTGAACAGAATTTTAAAAACTTGAAAATGCTCATCAAAAGATTTTTCATTTTCAAAAAGTTCAAGTAAGTGCTCTCTATCATGTGATACAAATTTTAGTATATTTTCCAAAGGCAAATGCACTATTTTTAAAGTTAAATTTCTATGCGGGTCCGAAACGAAATTGAATCGTGAATTATCCCAGATGTGTCGAGTTAAATGCAGGGCACTTGCTCTTAAAATTATTTTTATTTTTTATCCTATTGAAAGCCTAAATTTCAATGGCTTTCATCCTGCAACTTAACTCAAAAAAAAACCAACTATATATTTTAGATTCAACACAAAAAAATATTCTCTGAAGTATCTCCTGTTTTAAAAAAAACACAAGGAAAAACCCAAATTTTTAGTGAATATTATGTCGCTTTATCTTTAATTTTTTTTATAATTTTTCTTTTCCGAAGAGAGGAGCCACTGAAAATATTTTCTAGTTTCATTACTATGCTCTACTCCACAAATTTGGACACATTTTACACAACTAGGTATTTTATCAAGAATTATTTGCCACTCTGAATCGAAAAAAGACAACTTTTTGTCTATTCTCCAATTTGTTTTAATTGTTATTTTGTTTTAATTTTGACCTATAATGAGCATATCTGCTTTCTTGTTTCCTAATTTTCTCTCATGGTTGATTTTTCAATGGAGAACTAAACTGCAAAACGCCTTTGAAATTTCTGTGAATTTACCCTAGATTATTATGAACAATATACTCACAAAATTTCAAGTTTCAGGATTACTTTGTTTTCCGTTTAAAAAATGAAATATCAGAGAAAACTATGCAATGTCTGATGTTGTCAGGCTGCCTCTAGTTAAATGCGCCCAATGGGCTCACTTGTACATCTCTAGGGCCCATCTTGTACCTCTCCATACATATCAGTATTTTCACTTACTGTTTCTCAATAGGTTAGGTAATTATAGTGTTTAAAACTGATTTTCTTATTGTTTTATCCACTGGAATCTGGCAAGAGTATATTTTAACTTCAAAAAGCCTCAAAGGCTGACTTTCAGAGAATGTGATGCTCTCTCCTTGCAGAAAAGACTTGTGGTTTTTTTTTTTTTTTTACCGCTAAAGAAACCACCGCTTTCTGATTTTTTTATAAATCATATCAAATTTTAAATGGAAACTCAAAAATTGCTCATCTTTTTGCAGTTGTTCCTTTATGTAAAAAATTATGCAATGTTAGCCATTTTTGTCAAGAACACCTGATCTAATTAAATTTTAGCCTAAAATCTGATGACACCACAGATTGTGCTATTTTATTTTTAGATGCACTTCTAAGGTATTTTCAATCCAAAGTCTGTAGTAATTTAGTAACAATGAAGGGTCACCGATAAAAATCTGAGTTTCCAAAGTTGCCGAAACTCAGCTGTTTTCTTGTACATCTGTTTTGTAGGCTGTGTGCAATTCCAATCACAAAAAGTTGGTGCAACAAAGCTCAAAATCAGAGCACTCGCAGTTCTAGTACGGCCAATTGTTTCTGACAGTATCAGAGTTTATTGGTAGAATAAAATAAAGAAAACTGAGGGTACTGATAGTTTATCCGCAAGGATTTGTTATAACAGCCCTTATGACACCCTCTAAACAAATTACTATGATTTGATATTATAAAGTGCCTCTTATGTCAGTGTCTTAAAATATTCAATTTAGTGTCTTACAAACATGCCTTGAGAAAAATTGTTTTGATCAGCTTGAATTTCTGACAGTATAGGAAAACGCGAGACTTTTTGAAGTTGCATTTTCGTAGACCTATGAAATCGCGCCTGAATCATTCATTGCACCAATGATGATATTCTTAAGGTGGAGCGACATTCTTCAAAAACGGCTTCATTCAGAAAGACCAGAGATTCATCTGACTCAAGTTTTAAAAAAGTGCGACTTCAGGTATAATGAATATTGTGCCTTTTATTTATTGTAGTTTCTTGGTAAGGAGACTGCCAGTTTCAAAGCGAAAGACTCAACAGATCTGAGAATTTTGAAGGAACTTCGAGTAACTTTGCACAAATTTTTTCATGCCTTTTTTTCCTGTCAATTTCAACACAAATTCAGTTAGTGATATTTTCCCTCTAAGCCACATATCAATCATAGGTACAAGTATTTTTTCAATGTAGCACTCACGATCAAAAGATCATAACTTTTATTCGTCCAAACTTTTGTCTGATTCATTTCAAGTAGAATAGTTTTACATTCGTGGTAAGTGCCTGAATTTAGTAAAACAAATTCTAGAAAGTGAAGGAAATGCTGCTTCCTCCTTGAACTCTGCACACTTAAGATCCTTTACATCCAAGTAAATGAAAATTGTTTCAAGGGGGAAGTATAATTTAAATTTTAATTAGTTGAAGTATAATATTTTAGTAGTTATTGTGTAAAGTTCCTGTTCACATGAAGTGTATTTTTTAAATGGTTCTGTTAAGATCAACAAAAATTTAACGAAAAGCAAATATTGACGGTGAAACTGCAAGAACGCTTATCCTGTTGGGGATGTGAAAAAATCTCCGCTGCTCCCATTTTAGCTTACCTTAGGAAAACGAGTCAACACTTCTGCTCGAAACTTAAAATATTCCTCACACTAAGAAGAAAAATTTTTTCTATCCAAGAGATAAATTATGACAGGAAACCTACAGCGTTGCAGACCGAGATACGCGTTTTCAGTCTCACTGTCGTTATGATTTTTTTCTCATCAAGCAACACTGTAAATTTAATGTCAGGTTTTTCAAGTGTATTTATGTTTAGTTTTAATGTCTATTTGTATAAACTTCAAACTGTGGAGTGGTTTCTTGTACTATCCCAGTTTTAAAATTGTTTGTAAAAGTTCTTAAAAATGGATCTTTGATATCTAATGTGAAAAGATTAAATAAGCACATAGAAAGGAGAAACTAACCTAAAAATAATTCCCAAATCTCCAAGTCTAATGTTTAATATCCAAGTTGTGATAAATACAGTGAACCGCATGGACTAATCTCCTGAGGCTACTCTGTTCGTAAAATTTTTGAAACGTCCTTTCTGCTTTTATGAAAAATTACGTAAGGTTCCTTTATTTTTTATTTGCTCACATTTTTAATGAAAAGTTCTTTATTGTTCTTACGTTTTAGTAAAATTTCTGCTTCTCAAGTATGTAACCACTTTAGTGCAGCTTTGAATAATTTTTAGGCACCCTCCTCTCGTTGTAGAAATTTGACTGACAAAATCCCCCAAAATATCTGTACTTAAAACATTGTAAATTCCATCTTACAACGCACATATTCCTAGTCTTTCAATCCTCCCACCTTGATTTTCAATGCTCAGAATTTTCTAAAGAACTCTCTTGACTTATCATCTTAGTTTACAAAGAATTGATGAGCCATATTGCCATCTCTTGCCTTGGAGAATCAAACGGTTACAACATGCTTAATACGTGGGTCAAATGTGCCACAGAATCTCATTTTGACGAATGACTCTTATAGATTTACTAGAAATTTTAAGGCCGACCAAATTTTCAAGCCTTTGTATCCAGTGAAAACGGAAGTATTGCCCTCATATGTGTCAGTGTATACTTTGGTCGTTTAGATCTTGTGCTTATCAATGATGGTTGTGGATCCAACAGTTTAAATTTCAATTCATCCCTCATTTAAGATCAAAGTGGGAAAAATCTGGGTACATTGCCCATCTGGGAAAAGATCACATGTTTTTTTGACATTGCCAAGAAACAGTTAATCAGTCCAAGATCAGGCAGCTTTCGATGTGTTTCTCTGTCAATCAGAGACATTTTTCTTGAAATTTTTGTCTCATAGGAAGTGATATTTTGTAGTGAAAGAACGGTGAAGCTCTATTTCTTAGTAACACTAGATGCCTCTCAAGTGCCCTTTTTTCAGATGGTCCTTCACGCGTGTACAAACCAATTTAATCAATATTGTAAGATTTTTGATTCCTCAAATTTTAATTTTTCGTTCAAGCTGTATCAAGAGATCTTCTGAGCCAATTTTCATTATTTTTTTCTTTGATAGGCTGATAATCTTTTAAAGTTTTCAAATCTTGACTCAAGATTTTTACTGTTAGGAAGTGGTTGACTGAAAACAATGATTGCCCTGTGTAGGTTTGGCGGAAAAGAATTCTTTAGTTATTTATGATGTAAATCAGTTTTGTTTTAAATGTGTTCATATTTACTTTAACAGACAATTAGTTTGAATGCCTGTCTTTAAGACTCAACCGTCAAAACATGATTCTGTACGCCCTTGACTGTATAATACCATTTGATTAATTAGTCATTAGTGTTCAATTCCCTCCTCTCATTTTATGTATTAAATCAATAAATAAAATCACCCATCTTCACTCAAATGACCTTAAATGTCAAGATGTGTTGGTTCTTAAATATGATTAACACCAGGAATTTCGTCTTTGTAGAAACCAAAATCACTCGTAATTCAACCAAAGTTTTGATTAAATCAACGTTATGGTTTATTTCAGCAGGAAATTGACCCACTGTTTCTCCTGCAACTCTCTGTGTTCAATTTTCATATGATTGTATTTGATTATGCTCCTGACTAATATAGTGTCTCCTACAGTCTAAGTATCAGACTGCTTTGTCACTTCTAATTTTCGAGGTTAGATTAGCTACTATGTACAATCGAGGTCCTTGGTGAATGAAGACAGTGACATTTCTGTGATTTCGAGAGAAGCGAAATCCGAGTTTATCTTTATACAGTTAAAAATTAAGTTTTGCACTTGATCTCTTCGGGAGGCTTACCTCAAAGCAAAATTGTTTCAATATCACACATCTCTCAATATATTTTCTTAAACAAGTCACTTCTGTGATTCACTGAGGGCCTCAATTGACTCATCTCATACTGCCGCAAGATTGTATGCATCAAACTCCTTCTGTTTCCTAAACATGTCATTATATTCTTTTAATGTTTCTCAGTATTCTGTTTCCGTGTTATATATCTCTTTCATGTCAATGGAAACAATAGACACAAGTTATCATCTACTTACTAGCACCAAAGATCTCTCAAATACATTTAGATTTTAAAGCAAATTTGTCTGCGTTTTCTTTTATGCCATCTATATTTTTTTTTTTCAATGAACTTGTTATTATTGAAAGTAAACACTTGAAAGTCAATCAACAACGCTATCAACACTATATGGTGCGTTTACAATAATGCTGGTATCTTGCAAATCTAATCATTTTCATAAGCGCTGTAAGATATGTTTGGATATGAAATCATGGAAAAGAAATAGGCATAGGCACTATGGAGATTTTTTGAAAGAGTATCGCAACTGCCAAAAAAGACAGCTACCTGGACATTTCTTCTACGTAAAATGAGGACCAAAAAATTGTATAGTTCCAGTCTTAACAAATTTTTTTTATTTTTTTTAAAAAAAAAACACTAACTTAAAATTGAAATACTTATGAAATAAAATGCGAAAATTATTTTAAAAAAACTTGAAAGACAAACTAGCGCTTGGATCGGGCTTCTTTCTGTTGTTTCTTCTTTTCTTCTTTTCCAAGAATAGTGAAGATTTTCTTCTTCATTATCTTCTGGTTTTTAAGTGCCTTCAGTTCCTCTGCCTGTTTCTTCTTCTTCAACGCTTCAATTCGAGCGTGGGTGGCTTCTTGCTGCTTTTTCCGTTTTTCCTTGTAATTTGTTGATATTCTACGCATTAGTGCAGCAATCTAAAACAAGACAAATTAATGTAAACTCAATTTCAGGCACTAATTGACTACCAAAAGCAAAGAAAAATGAAGAAGGTCACAGAGAAAAATCTGACAAATCTGAAGTCTTGGGAAGTCACAGTTCAAAATCTCCTGTACGAAGGGACATAACTACATTTTAACGCTGCAAAATTTCCCCTCACAAATTATATTTATAAAGTCAAAAATCATAATTTGACGGTTCACGAGAATATACTTTTCGATGATTCAAAGTGTGATTTGGCAGCAGTTTAGTTCCATATCGTATCAATAAAAAGCAAACTTCAAATTATCCAACAGTCATATCTCGTTACGATGTTCCTAGAAATGTTTTCCCAGAAACAGGATTCTACTTTTCAAGCCACAATGCAATATAACTGTAATATTTGTTTGTAAAATACTTCTCTGGGCAGTTACAAATTTTGATATTCTTTAAGACTTTGGCCCCTGATTACATAAATGGTGACAAAAGAGAAGAAAAATAAACTACACAATACCTCTGTTTCATGTTCATTGCGAACTACAGCAACTCGCTGTTTCTTCAAATTAGAGCGACCAGTGTAGAAGTCCTTGGTTTTATCCTTGTAAGGGAGAGCTGCTTTGAGCTCTTTAGGAACTTTCAATGGTTTGAAGAATTTGGGCTTTCTGTTGATTGGTGTGTACATACTATCGTACTGCGGCTCACTCCTGATACCACGTTCTCTTTTCAGTTCTCCCACCGTTTTCATGCCCTTCCACGCATTTTTCGCATCGGGTGATAAAAGTAATGATGTGACAGGATTGTAGAATTTCTTCACTTCAACTTGGTACCAAGTCCGACAAAATATAATATCTAGAAAAGGGAAAAATAAAATTCTTAGAATCAATCGTAAGAATGAATGCTCATGCATAAACTTCACGGGCTGACGAATTCTACGATGAATTTTTCCGAACATTATCAGTTCACTCAACTGATGAGTCTTCAACAGGAGTTTCCGCAGAGAATTGAGACTTAAACTTTTGCTGATTCACGTTAGCTACAATTTTTTAATTTCCTCATTTTACCTAATATTTTTTAAATTTCCAATGAAAAATTTTCTGATGAAACTTTCCTGTCAGCTGCCTATGGTGTAGTGGTTGTAGCGCTAGCTCTACGATCGGGAGGTTCTGGTTGGATTCCCAGCCAGGCAACCCGAATTTTGATGGTCTCAAACAATGGTTGCCTGGGACTGGTTGTTATGGACGGAAGGGGGACTGGACTAGAGCGCATGATTAGCCCTTGAGGGCTATTTGAAGTGGTAAAAAAAGAAAAAGAAGAAAAGAAGAGGAAGAAAAAAAAGAAACTCCAGGTTCCCGTTACACCGCATACCAGATTCAATTGAATGAAACTAATAATTTAGAGGGAAAATTTTAATTTTTATATTAAAAAATTAATTCTCTAGCATCGAATTAACGCAGATCTCCTTTGGGAAGATATTATGGACAAAGTAAACTTACAAGCAACTATGAATTAATTGAATTTCAGAATTTTAAACTCTCTCTACTTTTTACAGCACAGCAATCATACAGGTCAACAACCCTCCCTCTCCCATTAAAAATTACTTTAAACTTTGCTAGACCCTTCTCCCATTCCTCCTTGCTTGGTAATTTTTTTAAAAGTTTATACAAAATCAGCCGAGAATTTTGGAATTAGAATTAGCGCTTCCAACCTAATTTTGAGGTACAGGATGGAGTATCACACTCTCTCACTTTCTCCTTAGAGACTGACACAATATTTGGACTACCTCTCACAATTTGGCCGACTCTGCTTGCGTCTCAGTATTGCTCCTCTTACATAATGCGCAGGCCAATGTCGCATCCAAAAAGGGGTAATAACAAATACAAGGACATAGTACCACCTAAAATTTGAACAGTAGGTATGCTTTCATTTCCTGTAATTCATCGACTCTTACCACTTTTTAAAACGGTATCCTCAAATGTGGCTCGCACAGCACCCTCTGGTTTTGGAAGAGCTTTCTTGATCATGCCTCTGACTCCAGAGACTGTCCTAATTTTAGCACCTTCGAATCTGGCAGCTTCTAGAGTTGACGTGAACATTCCGCTAACAAAGGCTGTCTTCTTGAAAATTTTGTCTGCCTCTCCCGTCAGTTTCAGTTTTTTGGTGATTTTTGTGGTTTGATTGGTGTCCACAACCGAACCAGTGAGTGCAATTCTAAAACCAGGCTGTGATAAAAAAATTAAATAAACGCATCAGCAAATAATTCATTAAATTTAAAAGAAAGAAAAAAATTGATCTTCCGATTATTTCTATATTTTATTTACTTAGAAAAAGGTTCTACAAGACTTCTCTGTATTTTTGTGATTTTCTGTAATCTATCAAGAAGAGTCCCGGACGAAATCAAGATGCCAAAAATTGATGAAAACATATTAGATGAAAATACTGATTTTACTTTATTTATCACACAGTTCGTTAAATTAAGGATAAAGATACACTTCAACTTTTAAGACCCAAAAAATTTCAACCACAACAACGATTGGAATGGCAAACCTGGGAAGAATGCTAAATGACACAAATTGATATTCAGTTCAAATCAGTATTTTACATTTACAAGATTTAGCCTCGAGTTAAAACATTCTTAACAGAGGAGATTATCAGAATAACTCATATTTCAGAAAGTACCTGTCTTTGACAGTTTCGGTTTTAGTGAGAAAGAGAGCTGAACAACGAATTCAAGATGAAAATTGAAGACCCACAGAGCAATCCGCCTTGAAAAAATTGATACTGAAAGACTCACTGAAAGAATTATTTTCAATGATAGGAGGAACAGATTTTAAGGTGTAAAAGGTTGTCTAAGACTTATGAGGAAAAAAAATTTGTGAAAAGAGAGGACTGAGCAACAAACCTCTCTCGTGGCAACGTCCTGCACTGCCAATAAACCGGATCCTGCTGGAGTAATAGGGCCCCAGAAATGCATATGACATGTAACATGCTCCGGAGTATACTTCAACATCCTGTGCCTGAGGTTATCTTCAAGTTTTGAATAAACAGGGATAGTCTGAAAGCGTCTCCATCCCAGCGATATGATGAGTGGGTTGTTCGTTTTCATTATCTTGCCATACCATCGATGCTTCTTGACACGTGTCTGAAAAAAGCAAAAACCACTCTTATTCGAGGCCAAAATCTGGCTGGTCCCGTCGGCTACAAATGCATCTACATACCCGCCATATTCAACAATAAATTAGATAAATAATATCCCAGACTCAAACTGTTCATAGGTGGAGTTTTTCCCATAAGGGAATCCCAAAAATTGGAAACCAACAACCACTACTAATTAATATGTAGTTTAGGTGGTTGAAGACACTGAAATTTTTCTCCCAATTGATGTTTTTAAGGGTGGATGATGAAGCTTCAAATACCATTACATTAAAAAAGCTGCATTTTTTCAAATTAAGAAGGGTGCTTTTAAGAATTAGTGTGAAAAAACCAAGGTTGATAAACTTAGGTCAGTCTGGTAACAAGATAATATTTAATTTTTGACATCAATTTATCATCTATATATTTTTAGGATCTATTTAATATACGTAAATAATTTTGTCATGTCAAAGATGTTTGAAAATAATTTTATTTACATTAGGTTGCGTGCACTTTCGGATTTAATCCATCTTCAGAGATTACAGATATCCAGTGATAGCATAATTACTAAAGCAATGCTGAAATGGTACTTCTTTGGAACAAGCAAAACATATTTAAAAAGGAAATTTTTTTGGTTTAATCGTAGATATGTTCCACATGTTCTTAAAATATATAAAAATGTTAGTATTACTTTGCTGCCAACGTTATCACTCGCTAACTGTAACTTCTGAAAATGGATTAGGTAAATCTGAAAGTTAGCAGGTATAAAAATATTTACAAGTACCTTTGCTCCAATAAATATATTTATCTGTAGTAAAATAATGATGTAACCTTTGGAGTTTTCCAATCTGCAGCAGATTTTTGATTAGTTTACAACGCCACTGCCTTTCAAACATTTTACCTGATTCAGTCGCTTCGTTGGCATAGTGCTACTGATCTCCATTAGATCAATCTAATCAGATTAGGTGAACTGTACGCCAGAGTAATCATTACAAGGCTACTGTCAGCATCATTCCCTGAGCATGTGTACTATCTTTTGGTAAATATTACCTCGACTCTGCCATTGGACTAACCCAAGTCTAGTTACCTTATGAACAAAGATTTGTCTACTTACATTAACATATCCGATAGTTTCCTCTCCTGACTGCAATCCTCCTACTATTAAAGGATAGGTTGGATCAAAATTAGTGACTAGCTCACAGGACATCTGCGTCAACTCCATCCTCACATACATCCCCGATCTGAAACCTTCCAATTCGACTCGGACTTCATCTTCTAGCCCCTCGAACATGCTTTTGTTTAGTTCCGCCTGCTTTGATGCCTCCTGCTTCAAGTCGTCATAGTATGAAGAGCCTTCGCCTGTTTTATCATCATATTCAGCATCAAACTTTTCTTTCAGCTTTCGCTTCTTCTCCATGAGTTTTTCTTTAGTCATTGGCTCCTCTGGTTCTTTGCTGTCGTCCAGTTCTGTTTCATCATCGTCTTTGCTGGGTTTCTTCGCCGATTCTACTGTGTGCTTTTCACCAGTTTCCAGATCTTCAAAGTCATCATAAAGCTCTTCATCTTCATCGGTGAGATCATCTAGTCGGAGCAGCTCTGAAGCATCTTCTGACGCTTTCCATTTTCCAGTTACAAAACAATCTCGGATACTTTCTTTTATCTGTGAGAAAAAATGAATGTGTGTTAGGATACTAATGATGTTAAACAAAACTTGTTTCCAAGGAAATAATGAAGAAAAATTGAATTTTCTTTCTGGCAACATCAGCTTTACTTCTCATGAGGTATAACATCCATGTAATTTTGGAACTTGGAGTTAATTTTCTCAAAATAAGGAAAACATGTTACCTGTTCTGTTCACTGTTAAGGTTTTAATTGCTATTAGCAGTGGTAGATATCACGAACAATATCCTTAAAAGCTTTTTTATACTAAAATCATTAATGAAAGTAGGATTCATTTAACCTATATAATATAAGTTCAAGGACCTTTGCTACATTTGTGGAGGACTTTTTACTAAAACTATAAGAACTTTTTGGACTTTTTAGAAATTTGTTTCAAGATCATTTATGGGCTGTAATAGTAAACATATTTTTCTTTTGATCATCTACATGACAACTTAGAGCGCTTTCATCACAATCAAGGTTTACTTGAAGATGCTCAAAAAAGAGGAAAATCATATGATAACATTTTTGGAAATTGGACCGCAAATTTGAGGATTTTTGCATCTGTTCACTACTTTTCCAACTTATCAATTTACTTCCAAGAACTTAAAATCGGAGAAAAAATCAAGGAATATTTGAGGGTTTTTAGAGGTACCTAGCATGATTCTTCACAAGAGAATTCTGAAAAAATAGGCAACTTTGCATTTGTACCGGACAGAATTAGCGAGAGAAAGAAGAGTGGAAATGTAAAATATATATTTTTAATGTTTGAACTCCGATTTGAATGGCATTTTCTGGTGAAAAGTCATTTCATTATCATCAGTATCATGTCATGTAAATTTTTTTTACCTGAAGGAGTAAACAATTTTCTTAGACTCGGTTATTAACAACAAAAAATACAGGCAAATTAAAGTTCTCCCACTTAAGAAAAACCCTACTTGATTTACAAGTACTCACCGATTCATTGGTCCAATCTTTCAGCTGCTTGATGGGAAACTTAGAAGAGTCCACACTGTCCATGGTATCTTTTTCTTCCAACTTAGATTGTTGCTTTTGTCTCACAACCCGAAACAAGCCACCGATCTCATTTTCATTGTCTTCTGAATCACTGGATTGATCCATTGGGTTGTATCCTGAATAAAAGCAGAGTTAGGATTACAAATTAATTTGACAAACCAGAGATCAAGGACTATTAAAAACAAATGGAGCAGTAGTTACAGGAATTACTTTGGTTAAAGCTTGGGCAAATGATGACTGCATTTTAGTTATGGATGGAATTAGCATGATGAGAAAATTTTAACTCTGGGATATTTGTCTTACAGTCTGTTGAGCTTTTCCTTGCAATCCACTAGTTTCCTCATTTCTAGACACATTTAGCACAATCACTGGGGGATTTAGAAAAACTAGGCACCAAGTAAAATGGAGGTTAAAACCATTTGTAAACATCCCACGGAACAAGTCGTAGAATATTTGATTCATTATCAAGCTAAAAAAGTGAAGTTGCATTTTAATCTGATGCCTTGAATGTTTTGAGCCTTGAATTTGCCAATTTTTGACTACGGTTTGAATTGAAATTTTTTAGAATTTCTTGTGCAAAAATGTTGGTAAAATACACAGGAATGACTCGGTTTAAAGTTTATTTGAATTAGGGCACTTTTTTTATGGACACCCATGATCAGGTGACTTCCCTTAATTTTTGCCAAGAATTAGATTAGAGCTTATTCCTCAAGTGCTGACGGGGCATACGGTAGCTCTACTTAAAAGAACTTGAAAATCATACCATAGACAAGATTCCAAAGGTTGGCTGAACTGTTTTGCCGCTCAACAAATGCATCGGCTGCTTTCATAGCTAAATTACTCTTCCAATTGACATTTGAGTCCTTAGCTTCAAACACACTACCATCACTGTCTGAGTCATTGTCGGTTTCTGATTCTTCACCGTGTTCCAGACGTTCACAGCTCTCTCCCATACTTTCATCGTGATCGTTTGCAGAGCTGTAATCACTGTCTACTTCTGCATCATCGCTTTCATCTTCATCAGAACTATCTGCACCATCATCGCTTGTTACTTCATTTTCCGCACCATGCATTTCATCGTCACTGTCTGAGTTGTCACTATCACTGGCATCTTCATCATTTTCAGCCAAACTGGTGTTTTTATCATGTCTGATATGGCTAGGGTGGTCGACTTCCATACTTTCATTAGGACATGGTTTCAAATCACTGAAATAAAAGAAGACCAGAGATGAAGGTTCAAGCATATTAAATTTCCAAAATTACATTGGCACATCGATAGCCCGTGTAATTTCCTAAAAAAAAAGAAAAAAAACAGAAGAAAAAAAAAAAAAAATTCCACAGCAATCATACATGGTTTATGCAACTTTGATGCTCACGCACTGATTGATTAGTAAGCAAGCTAACCATACCGATATCTTGTCAAGAGTTCAAGAAACGTTTTAAGATGCAAAGATAAGAAACACTTACTCTTGGAATTCTGAGGCAACAATGGGTTTTGTGTTGGAAAAAAGCTGCACCTCACTCTGGGCTATCTTTTCATCTAAGGTTAGTTTGGTATCTACAATGGAACTGACTAATTTCCTCTCTGGTTCTGATTCCCTTGATTTCTGAAAAAAAAAATTAGGATATAAATACAGAGGAAAAAGTAACACTAATGCATAGAGCAGAAGGAGAAAGAAAACCATCATGAGTAATGTTTTTCGTTTTCTTGGGTATTTTTGTAAGAAAATGAAGAAGTAGATGTACACATTTTATAATTGGGGAACATTCATTTCAAATTCGACTCCACTTTCATCTCAAAAACACAATGTCTTAAATGTAAATACCAATGGGTAAATGCTAAAAATACGTATCTTAATTGCAATATTTACAGATCTCCGATTATGTTACATTTTCCTTAAGGAAAGCTGGACGAAATGTTTCCTTGCAATTTTTGGCGATTTTTTCAGGATGGGTGAAGATATTCCACAAAATACTTTAATAGAAAATCACACCGACTTTTCCTTTGAAAAACATGTGCTGAGACTTATAATATCACAATAAGAGATACGCATTTTTCTGATTTAGCCTTCAAAATCTTGAAGTAAGATAAAATTGAAAAAAGAAAGAAAAAAGATAAGAATCTATGAGAAGGGACTATTCTACCAAAGTCAAGCTCATTAATTATTCAACTATACAATTAAGTTACATATTTCTACAGGCTCATTTGAAGAGTTCAGAACTTAGTGCTTACTTTGTGGGAATGGCTGCCTGCCAATTCAACATACACAGCATCCTTATCATAAACAATCCCTCCGACACCAGAAAAGGGAGCATAGATCAAGCGTTCTTTTTCGACTAGACTTCGTTTTTTCAACTTGTCAGGCAAAGGACAAGGATCTGGGAGGAAGCACACGTCTGCTAATTTTGAGTCGCCACAACCTGCATTCATCAAAGAGTTCCAATTTAAAATGTAACTATGAGTGATAAATCCTGTAAATGCTTCTGAAAGTCTTCATTATTTACTTAATAATAATTCAAGGCAATATGTGGTTGGATAAAGTAACTTGTGTTACTTTGCTGGGACTTCAAAACTTTTAAAATTTTTGCTTCGTCTGACACATCAAAAACACAGTTGCAATTCTCACAAGTTGACAAATATTCCGTTCCGTTCATTTTAATGCATCTAAAATGATTGAAATTTATCAAAGTAAACCTCCTTTTCTAGAATCAATTATTCATTACGTGTTTTAAATTAGAAAAGCAATGTTACCGACTTTGCCACTGTGACATGGGAATTTTCTCCTTCCTAACAACTTCTGCGAAACTGATATTGCAGGTTCCTTATAAAACAAGGCAATACAGAGTCCTTATATCCATAAAATATCTGAACAGCAATTATTGCTTTTTGAAAAACAGCTGGGAATTTTTCTAAGATTTCCTGTTCCTGACCATCAAAGTTCCTAGAAGACACAGAAAGGCAAGACTGGTGATAAAGATCTATGGTTACTGTGGGAAAATAAAATTGACTCACCAGGAATGTGGACAGTGCTGTGTCTATTGAGAGGGATTCCTCTGACGTAACCATATAAACTGACAGTACGGTCACATTTAGGATTCTGCCTAATTTCTTCCGGAGGTGTCAAGTCTTCCATCCTGTCCGCTACAAAAAGAAAACCAACACAATGTTCCGTTATGAGCCTGGTATGAGATATGCTAGAAGTTAGATGAAAAAGGAACCAACACAAAGAAAATGAAAACAACAGGTGAAAAAATGTAAGCATATGGGTTAATACTGAGGAGGCTGGAAGATACTAAAAGCTATGTAATAAATTAAATACAGTACTTATTCATGAATACACCCTCTTCGTAAATTTATTTCAATTTAAACTCTTTTTTTGGATCTCCTAGTTTTCAATGCAAATGACTCTACCTTATTTTGGGCATAATGATTATAATTCGCTGAGAAATTTGACCTCATTGACTTGAAACATCGGGTTTCACTTTGAACTTAACTTGGCCCCGGAAAAAATGAAAGAGGAACAACTTAAAGATTCTGACCTATTAAAAATGGGTGAGAAGTCTGCCAAATCAACGGTCTAAATTTCATTACAGAAATAAACCTGCACAAATTTTTCACTTCATTCTTCAGGTACTCTCCGTGCAGAATACCAGATAGGTAGAAAAGTTTTGCCCCTTGATAAACCTCTGTCCAGAATCGGTGCTTCAGGTCCTTCTTTATTCGTCTCAGAGTTTTGTTTTCTTTCAACATATCCAAATGAGTGAGGACACCCATGATTTTCGGCATACCATGAACCTACAAAATCATAGTAACAAAATCAGTTGATGGAGATGTATCTATTCATTGGTTATATCATTAGAATTAGTTACAAAGAAATCCCCCTAAAACAAATTGTCAAGGGCCGAGAGAAATTTCAACTTGGGTGGTTTTTCATTTTAACCGCTTTGCCACTTAGGCTTGAAATTTTTCAATACTAGGTGGAATACTAATTTTGAATTTTGAGAGTTAATTTTTAGATTTTATCACTTTATTTTATTTTTTTTCGGCTTTGAATGATCAGTTTAAAAAAATTTCAACTTAAGGTCTTTAATATTTATGCTTTTTAAATTTTAATCATCAAAAAGCATCAAAAATCACAGATTTTCAAGCTCTTACTTCTATTCTCATTCAAAACTACAGGTGCATCCTCATAATTCCTTTGTAGAAACGTTTTTTCTCCTAATTTCTGGCGTATAAATTTAATTTTTTTGTAGGTTTGCCGAAAAAAAAATTTCAACTCTAGCAGTTTTTTCTCAGTCATACGTTTTACAAATTTGTCTTGGTAGTAATATTTTAAATAAAACCTTAAAGCGATATCTAGGGGCTGAAAAATGTTTTGACTTAAGCAGCGTTTCGTCTGAGCCGTAGCTGCACTTGGCCAAATTTCACTGAGCAGTGAATTATTCATTTCGCTTAAAAATAAAATTAGCAGGTTGAAATAAGAACATAATTTTACCATCTGCTATAAAAACTTACTTGACATATATTTAAAAACTCAAAAATCTCCATTTCAAATCCAAATGATGCATCTATCAGAAGTAGAACCAAGTCAGCCACTTTTGCCAGATCAATCATGCTGTTAATGTCGTTGTTACATTCCATGAAAGTGATACGCCTTTTTTTGCCTGTAAAAATACTGTTTGTTAGAGGCAGCAAAATAGAGCACTGATAAAAAAAACCACTGACAGTACAAAACTTTGTTTTCTATCAATTAGGTATCTTGCAAACTTGAGTGAATATTATGAGCCCAAAATATCTTCCTTCCTTTCCCTGGGAGCATACCAAAATCTTAAATTCATTATTTTGTTTTATTAGTATGAGTGAAGGAGCATGGTTCAACTTAGAGATGCACAATGAAATTATACCTATTGACTGAGCTCTAAGGAGACATTTTGCTGGTCCGCCCGGCTACTACTACAACAAAAATTTGCAATTGCATGAGGTAAAAACTGTCTTTTTTTACAAATGGTTAGAGTTATGCAAAACAGTTGTATTTATATTATGATGTTTCAAAATTTTATCTGCTGCTTTTCTTTTTTGGAAGGAGGCCAACTAACACCCCCACTCAAAAATTGTTGAAATTTTCCTTGCCCAAACTGCGGTTATTGCCACAAAATTTCCAACGAAAATGTTGGTTCCTTTCCTTCCAAAAAATTAAAATAGGAGACAACATTTTGAAACACTGCAACCTAGTTGTGACTATTTAATTTAACTCTATCCAAATAGGAGCTAATACAAAATGCAAAACCTGCTCCTGCGGGGTAAAAAAAAACTAAGAAAAAAATGTATACCAGAGACAACTGTGACAGGGCCTTTGATGGAGGTCAGGGGCTGCTTGGTAAAGTTCTTTATTAAACACTGGATAAGTGTAGTTTTGCCAACTTTTGGAGGACCAACAACCACGACAAGGATTGGTGGAGGCTCCAAAGGAGTTCTATCAACAACAGGAATATGCTGCTTTTTTGTTTGGACATCTTGACCTCTGAAAGAACAAAAATCAACACAATAATCAGATTAATTGAATTCAAGGGGTTTCTTGAGTGTCTATGACCATTTAGGCTCCTAAATGGAAGCCAGCAGAGATTTCTTGAAAAAAATATTTCCTTATTTTGTTTTGTGCTTGAGTGCAAGGCAAGAGTTGAATGGGTTGAGAAATCATAACAACACTGCCAAGATTAAAAGATAATTTGTGTCCTTTAAAATTTTATCCATGTTTTTCTATGACCTAACTTAAATTCTTGGCCACTACCTAACAAAATTAATTATGTTTTATTTCGATAATTTAAATGCTTACTTAAAGGCTCAATTTATTGAGGTACAACATTGAACTAAATTCAAGTAAAACTTTTCACACTAAAATATGATAAACAAATGATATTAATGATATTAATGATATTAATGATATTAATGATAAACAAATGACGGTTTAAATACAATTGAATATGGCTCAGTGCTTCCTTAATGACAAATCCATAGGGTAAAAAAAAAGGGAAAAAAAATCAAATGTTCACAAACCTACGAAATTTTCGCTCCGCTCTTACAACTGAATTTATGGCAAAGGCTTTTGGATTATTGCTCTTTTCCTGATCATTTTGCAGGAGTTCTTTTTTCTTCTTCTTTTTCTCTGCTTTACGACCTATGAGGATAAAAATGTCATTAAAATAAAGATGAAGATTGATACAATAGAATACTACTGGGAGGAAACAGGAGAGGGGAATTTGGGATATACAAACGGACAAAAGAAAATAGAGAAGGTGCTTAGGGTGGTTATTACAAATTTGCCACTTTGGGTTGACAACAGTTTGCCACCCTTACATCCTGAGAGAGATGAGATTGGAAGATTTGAAAAACCAAACACAGATTGAAAACCGCCGACACGTTCCTGTGATTTGCTGCCATGGTCCTCAATCTTCCTTAAATCTGGTCCTAGAGGTGCTTCGACATTAGTAATTAAAAAGCTTTGTCAAGAAAATCATCAGATAAATAGGATCACCTGGCTCACTTGAGTGTGCAATTAATTTATAATTGTAGGAGATAAATGATGAGTATCTAACGCTAAAGGTTAGAGCACATAACCAGATTCCTCCGAATCCTACAAGGAGCTTCCTAGGATTTGAAAATATTTCGCTAACACTAGATAAGAGGTTTTTTTCCTAATATTATCACCATGATTTGGATGCAGCAACAATTAGAAGAATGTGTGAAATTTTTAACTTTTAGACCTTACACAATAAATCAGATGTTAGCTCATTAATTCCACAGAATGAAAATGGTATTAAATGTTGATTTCACTTCGGAGGACACTCAGGGTTCACGATCTCATTCCTATTCTCCATTGATCGGCAAAGCATAATTCTGAGGACAAGTTGGCAGATACTTTGGGCTTAAGATTGCTCACTGTACAGGATGGTCAAAGACTATATTGATAGAAAGAGTAACGTTGACAAGACGACCACCAAAGAGAAAACAAGAGCAGCAATTTGAATTACAGACCGAGTGGTACTCCCTACTTTTACGAGTCGTCTCTGATCGGCTTATCCGACAGGTGCCAACTTTCTGGGGCCCTTACGAAAAATAACACAGGGTTCATGTTGCATCGCAATTGTCTCAAAAACAAGGAAAAATGTATACATCAAAATTTTAGCAACCCATTCTCCAGATTTTTCTTCAGAGATTGATGGGCACTTCTTTCTCGAATACATTGAACAGCTCAACCTGGGATTATGTTTTCGCATGTCACCAGGTATCATAATTGGACGGAGTTAAACAGAAAGGAACCAAGCCACACCGGGATCGAACCGAGAAAAAGAGGTTTAAAGTTTGGCTCCTGCATAAGACTCAATGTAAAAGATAAACTTCAAGTTCAATTTCTGCAAAATTTGCTCCGAGAAAAACTCTGAATTTTCGGCGATAGATAGTAGAGCAGTGGTTGGGTTCAAAACCTCTCATAACTCAATTTTTTCCAAAATGTGGTTTGGTTCCTTTCTGCTTAACTCAGTCCAATTCTAGTATAAAAAAAAAAAAAAAAATTCAGGTCAAACTGTTCGGTGTTCTGGAGAAAAAAGTGTCATGTATGACCAATCAATCTCCTCAGAAAAATCTGGGGAACTGAATTCTGAAATCTCCGACACGTAAATTTTTCATTGCTTTCAAGATATTTTCAATAAAAAATAAACCCCGTGTTATTTAACATAAGGGCCAAAGAAAGTGGGTGCCAGGCAAATCAGTCAATAAGAGACGACTCATAAAAGTAGGGGCTGCCACTCCGCCAACAGTTCGAATTGCTTCTCTGGTTCTCTCTTCAGCGACCACACCATCAACCTGGCAGCGCAGTAAAGCCTAATTCACACTATCAAACTTTTCATATGACATGCTTAAACGAAAAGTTGGACTCAAAACAATTGATTCAATTACCATTGCAGTGTGATATTGTCATCAGCCTGCGGTTCGCGAAGATCAGCTTCCGCTCATGTCAGTCAGAACGTTTCGTTGTACTTTCCATCCAATTGGGGGCGCCAATTGGATGGAAGGTTGAATGTGACGTTAAATCCAAGTTTCCGTGTAATTTTTCATCGAATCATAGTTTCCTCTCGTCAGTATCACACTGCCCAAATTATCATTCGACAAGCTGCGTCCCGAAGATGAATGAGAAGTTTGATAGTGTGAATTGGCCTTAATGTTCTTTGGGATCGGCTAAAATGAGCCAGGGGTTACATGCCATTAGGGACCTGTAATTTCCATTCATTTCAGTCGACGGGGACGTTTCGTCATTCCGCCCTAAAGTTTGGTGTAAAAGTGTTTCATCGGAGGTAAACATAACCTACAACCTAGGTTAAAATCATCAAAAGGGAAGACAAAAAGGTGAATTTCTTACCAGCCTGTCGTTCTCGATGGCTTTTCTTCTTATCCGTTTCATACTCATCTGCCATTATGGTTTAAAAATGAGACACGATTAAATAAAATGTAAAAATTCTGCAGCGCACATGGTCACCGTGGAGGCATTTTTATCAACAATACAACACAGAAGAAATATATACCACCAGTTTTGCCACCAGTTGATATGGCGGTGTCAAAATGCCACGAGTCATGGTCAGTCATGGTGGTCATATGGTCCAACCAATTGGAACCGTTTTGAAGCCGGAAACGATCCGAATAACATTCGTTTCCGCCTCAAATACCCAATCAAATTCTATGATTTCAAAACTAGATAATCGCAAAAGCCCGCTAACGAATGCACAGACCAATAGGAAGAGAACACAGCAGAGAAATAAATAAATTTTAGCCGGTATCATTTTCGTCTGAGTGTTTGCTCATCTGTCGTCGAGGTTTACCTGTTGTTCTTTCGTGTGTGGGTAAACAAAAAATTATCAACCTTGAAGTTTAGTTAATTTGTGATGAATTCGTGTCATATATCGTGACGAATGCAGTGTGCAAAGAATTATCAGTCAGTAATGAAAATTTGAGACGTGAAAGAGCAAATTCCTTTGCCTTACGAATCACGAATCAGTGTTTTTTTCAGATCCTAACCTTAACCGACCATTTCCTGATTGTCTGATCAATGAGCCTTCATTTTTGATCAGCCACAACTACAAGGATGGTTTACATCGCCAAAAGTGAGTACTTATTGCAGTGAGCCAAAATAAAAATATACCATACCCCTGTGACCCTGGGGAGATTGCTGTTGATGTCTCCTTAGCAGAGATGATTTCACGGTGTTGAGAAAATTACGAAACCGCATACCTTAGTTACGGTTTCCTAAATGTTTGCTCCAAATTTGTTTTTTGAAGAGCATATTGATGCTTATAGAAGGGTCTTGCCAGTTTAAGTATGATTATAATTGTAATTTTGTTTTATAATAATAAAATAATTAAATAAGTAAATTCCGATCAAAGTAGACCAGCTAATTACTGTTGGTCACCATCTACCATCAAATTTTGACAGGCCGCATTTTTAATAGTTGATTTTTTATGTGTTCTAGATGGTGCTGTCCGAGATACACCCCCCCTTATGAAGCGATTGATGAATTTCTTTTGGGGTGTTCTAAATTTTGTTGTTATGTTGTAAGTATCGTTCATAAGTAGTTTTTTGTATCTCTTTTACTGGTGTAAATCGTTCCAGGCCTCCAGTTAGTGTTATCTTCACACACTTTTCTATACCATAATCACCCGATGCGGAGATTAGTAAAAATTCAAAAGTCTCCCTGTTCATCTCTTGAGCTTTTTGTAATTTTTCCAATAAGAATTAAGAGAGGAAACAATAACTCGAAAAACTTTCCACTTGGAATCTAATTACAATTAAATATTCAATTTAGTAGCAATTACACTTCCAAAAAGAAAGAAAAAAATTAAGCAGCAGAGAATGAGTGAAAATCTCAATCATGCATAGCTTCAGCACTGTTTTAGATTTCAACTCATCTCTCCGTCATCACCGAAAAACTCTTCAGCTAGTCAGCAGTTTTACGAACTATTCATAAGCAACAATACCCTCGATCCACTCAGCTAGGATTTTGTCTCACATTAGTTTTCCTTCTCTCTCCCAAATGGTGGTTGCTTTTTCAATTTATTTATTTCTGTTTCCCAGCTTCCAGACAATGATTCCTGGCCTTAACAGTGGGTTCGGCAGCTCCATCACAGGTGGATCCTCAAGACGAGGCGACAATGGTGGTGGAGGTGGCGGCAGTGGAGGATGGGGTGGTGGAAGCGGGGGGAATGGACCACCAAGAGGGTGAGATATAAATTTTTTATAATTTTTCTCTCGTTTCAGTTCCTTAATGGATCACCAGACAAGGTTCGAATTTAAGCATTCTGATACTTGTGTCTTAACCAGAATTTCACGTAGAACATGATTCGCGCAACGAAAATTACTGAAACCAACTCCTAACAGAGATATTAACATTTTTATTTCACATTGGTTACGAGGAATTTGAACTGCCCGCTCACAAGAAACTCAAAGCTCTACGTGAGTCAAATCACGCACTACAACGGTTTCAGCAAGCTTCTCAATCAAGCAATGTTCATTTCCCATCATGTGTTTTTCAAACTATAAGTAATTTGCTATAGCTGAGCCAAAGTGTCAAGATTGAGGTTGCTAGATTTTTTTATCGCAGAGACGTTCATGATGACGTTTAGCGCGTGATGTGAATCATGTAGAGCATTGAGTTTTCATGAGCAGATGATTTCAATTCACGCACCAAGAATCATTAAATATCTTTGTAAGGACTTAATTTCGGTAATTTTTGTTGTGCGTATCATGTTCTACGTGAAATTTTGGTGAAGAAACAAGTATCAGAATGCTGAAATTTGTACCTTGTCTAGTGGTCCATTGATGAAGAGAATGTTACCATTCATGCCCATGTTGTTTATTTTAAATTGAGGTGTGATTACCAATTATTCTCAGTTTGTTTTATTAAATTCTTCTATGCACCTGTCCTGTTGACAGGACTGTTAATAGGAAAAGTACTTCACCTCAAGAAAGCTTCAAGTCTAGTTATAGGAATCATTAATTTAAAATGTGTTTTACTAACATGATGGCTCAAAAGTTCTCGCTTAAACGCCCAACCTATGTAGGTACTACAGTTTAAAATTTGCTCTTGAAAGTTTTGGTAAGAGCAATTTAGAAGTCTTATTCGCAGTTTTTGGGACTCAGAATTGCGAATTTCAATGTACTTTCTCTATTGGCACAGAAATAAACCAGCGAAATGACTCTCAACTTATTTTTTGAGATACTAGACTAAATAGTGCTCTCTATCGAAAATCCTATGACCAAATTCTTCAAAAGACAACATTTTTCTCCTGAAAAGTTTGTCCCTGGCTACACAGGTTTTGTTAGTGGTCGGTCAAAGTCTTAAAATAACGAACTCTACAACAACAATGAAAATCATGATTAAGTCAGTGTTCAGAAAATTTCAAGTTGATAAATCGAATGTAACCAAATTAAAAGGAGCTGTCTTTATCACCTTTTGTCTTGGGGCCTGGATCGCAATGGAAATTGTTCCTTTTGATTGAAATATTTCAAATTGATCCTCTATTTACTTTGAATTTCTTTCCTGTTTTCTGTAGCAATCCGAAAGGGGGAAGGAATGTGAGAGGATTCGGATCCATGGCTGATATCCCACCTCCTCCATCGTGTTGTGGGTGTGGTTAAATTTTTGAGGGAAGTCAGTCCTCAACCCTACTGGAAGATTCTATACAGTTCTCATTGATTGCATTTTCATCCACTGTCTATCCCACTTCAACATACCTCTGTTTGTCATGCTTTCCTTGTTCTGGCACATTGAAGTAGATCATTTAACTGGGCCATCCCTCCAAGGAACCCATACCTGTTTTTGTTTTTTATTAAATTTGTTGAATTTCCTTGCAAATCCAAAGTATGATCGAATTTTATCTTACTGTTAATTTGATGAGGTTTTAATACTGTTCGAGTGTATTTGCAAAATAAACTATAGACTTTATTGCTTTAATATCCTACAATTTTATTTATTCAATCATGTACCTACATAGACATCGATTGAATATTTTATGTACCTACTCTGGTACTTAATAGACTACATAATAGATAATCTCCTATTATTAGAAAGTAAGTCTCTTGTGAAATTTATCTGTGGGCTTTTTATTTATATTTCTTAATAAATGTTTGGACTTTTTATCATTTGTCCTTTTGTTTTCTTCAATAATTATGGCCATCTGTTAGAAAGGGGAAAAAAAATTAACATTATGATGGAGACCTCACCAAATGAGTTCTGGCACCTATAGACTGTGCCAGAAGATAGTCTGACATCACTTTCACCGGTAAAGTAAATGGAAGAATCTAGATGGCAGATCCTCTGTTGCAGTCTAAAGGTGCATAAACTTGTTTGGCATGGACTCTACTTCTAATCTAAGTTTTTCTGGGCTATTGCTATATTGAGGTTCATTTTGTGTCTTGATACAAGTGCAACTTAAGATATGCTTTGATTAACTTTCGTTTCTGGCACTGCATGTATACCTGAATGTCTCTCAGCAAAATAAATGGATCTGAATTGAGGTCTGATTCTACCACCTCTAGAGACACGAAAGAGACTTAACTTCCTAACAGAACGAAGTTATAAATGCTGCTTTTAGGATTTTAGGGCCACAGTGCAGAACTTCATAGTCAAATTGATTATCAGCTCTGGCAAAACACTTTGGAGTTAAAATTAATGATCTTTGCTTAAAACTTAACAGGGTCTCATGAGCACCTGCCAGATTTCAACCAGGGACTTAATTGTACGGAGAGATGATTGAACTTGTTCTAGCATTGTACCTCCTGACTTCACATTACAGTGCTTTGGCAAAGACAAGTCAATTCAAATCTCTTAATTTCTTTCGGTTCAAAGACGTTCAAGTTAGCTGATTTCACGAATGACAGGACATACTGAGGCAGGAAGTGAATAGATGCAAATACTCAAGTGACAGGGAAACTTATTTTATTCTCCAATTGTAATGAATACAGGAGAGATATAAAGATTATGAAGAGATGAAACAGTCTCATGGTAAAATAAAACATACAGCTTATAATGTAAATGAGGCTTCAGTAAGTAAATCAACATGGATTAATTTAAGGTCATTAAGTGACTTCTAGAGCTGAACTTGTTCAAGCAGGAGATTGGCTGGGCGCACCCAAAATATGATCAAACATGGCTAAATTAGGCATCTTACCTTTTCCTATCTACAAAATTGTGCTTCTAAGCTAAAAAAAAAGGTAATCAGGACAAAACACTGTCGCAACTAAAATATCCACAATAAAGTTAAGTATTGGTACTTATTTTGTCAGTTTCAGGAACTAAGGAGGGTCAAAACCACAAGAATGCTTTCTTGAGACTGCAAAAACATCTATTTTTGTTCTAAGAAAGCTTCAACATTGCTTAATTGTTGATCTTGCCAGCGACATATGCTGAGACGAGTAGAATACCTACTTGTTGTCTGAACATAATTTTTTGCTTTTGATAGAAAGTAATGCCTTCAAATAATCAGATTTTTTCTGCTCACTTTTAAACATTGAACAGAGAGACGTGTATTTTAAAGCAGGATTTGAGACACATGCCTGGTTTAAGAGGGACTCCTCCAGAGATTCCTCAAAGAGTCATCCAGATTGCCGTAGAAATTCTCTAACTACCTTCACCATTCTTAAAAGTACTCCAACATTTCCCTGATTTTTGTCAAAGAGTGTTCAAATGAGAAGTATTATCAGATGGAGTTAGTTACTGGTCTGAATTTCGAGGTACATTCTCTTTTCTTCTTGTTTTCTAATTTCCTGGATTTAAATTAAAATAAACATTTAGAATTGCAACACTGAAGTAAATTAAATTTTACACAGATCATAGAATAAATTACCTCGGAGCCATTGACTTGATAATATTGCATCCCTTGGTCAAAAATTATTTCAGAATATATTCAGATTTTTCATTTTTTTTATTTTATTGAGAATTAACTATTTGTTTTAATTCCAACGGCGATCCAGAGATCAATGATAAATCACTGTTTCAGTCTTAAAATGTATGATTTACTAAAAAAAATTAAGTTGTTTTGACGATTATAGACTTATTTCTTAAAATTGTTTCACTCCTTAGATAAAAAATTCTATCATGCAAGTGATTCATGCAAAAAAAGTTCACACTGAACTTCTTCAAGCCTTAAATATAAGCCCTGACAAAATAAACCTGAGTCCGTTAAACAGACTGAGATAATTTACAAGCTTTAACTAATTCTATGTCTCAACTTCCTTTGATTCGGTTTCTTCTTTAGTCTCTTCCTCCTCCTCTACAGCCGCCTCCTCTGTTGTTTCTTTCTCATCCACAGTGCAAGAATCAGTTTTGAGTGGCTTGTCATCATTGTTGGTATTGAAGCGGTCGTATCGGCTGTTGGAACCATCCTCATCATCAGAGGATTTGTTTTCGACGTCATCCGAGATATCTGGTAGGTCCGATTCTATCTCTTTCCAGAACTTTCCTTCAGCTTCAGAGTCGCATTCCTCTTCTTGCTTGATAGGTCTCTCTTCCACAGAGATGTTTTCACTTATTTCACCATCCATTTTCTCTTTCTTCACTTCGACAACCTAGAAAATGACAAAGTTTCAAGTTAGATGGTTTTTTGGTTAAAAAGAGGGTAGAGCTTGAGTCCGAAGGTTGGCAGTGGTTTACTTCTTCTCTGCAAATGACTATTGGATGAAGTAACTTCTATGGGGACAGAAAGTGCTTGATGTGAAAATGAGGAAAGGGCCTATAAAATGAGGGATGACGGAACATTTGTGAGGATGAAAAGTCAAAAGTCAAAGGAAAAAAATAAGAAAAAAGTTATTGCTCTTGATATTGGTTGAAGACTTGGAAACTGTTCAAGATGCTCATTTGAAAACTTTGCAGGAGAGACTATGCTTTAATACAGTGACTCCAGACTGTTAGATTTTCGAGTTGTGATTTTTGTTTATTGATTGGAACAGTTAAGTATATTTAGGATATTTCAACTGGAGGAAAACAATTCAAAGATTTGGCAGCAAAGTTTCCTACCCCCTCCTTGAAATTTCAGTACTTAGCGTAAAACTGACTAACTTTTCTGGTACTTGCCACCCTGATAAGAGCATACTGCGAGACAAATTTACTGGACAGAAAATTTTGGGGGCAGATATGCATTTTCTGGCAGCCAAGTTGCTACTCTTTGGTGAGAACAAAATATCCTCATGAATTAAAAGTATCATCTGACAGGCAAATGCAAAATTCTTACCTTCTTTTCTTTCTTCTCACTTTCTTCTTTTTCCCGATGAATCTTTTCGGCTTTCTTGCGCAAGGCTTTGTCATCTCGAGCTCGGATGAACTTCTTCAAATGCAAACGATTGCGACAGTGTAAAGCAAGGGCCATTTCCAGGGTGGTAGACCTCGGAACTTGCATCCTGCACAACTCACAGTAGTAGACCTCAATTTTTCTGCAGAATTCACTTCCTGCAAGAAACCAATAATGTGCTGAATACATGGATAAAACACCACTAGTCCTACTTTCAAGTCAACATTTCCGCATACTTAGATCATACTATTTAAGATGGTAGAACTATGAAACCAGCGTTGCAGATTTCCTGCAGGGTGTCTACTGATTGGACAGGATTTTCCAGGCTTTTCCTGATTGAAATAATCAAAATCCCCTTACTTTTTGCATCAACAATTCAAATGTGTAGAAGTTAGAACTGAAAATGAAAAATGCTTGACATCGATTTCACTGCAAAAGACAGAAACAAGTGAGCAAAGCAGAACATTTTGTCTTCAGACATTAATCGTTCAATTAACTAAAATTGCGAGTTTTATTAAAAATGATTCCTCTTTTTACTTTTGGGAATGTAACTGCTAGAGCTCTGAGCCCCAAGCCAGATTGTGGCTTAGTTTGATTTATGGACAACCCTGACCTTTTTTCAGATTTCATGTTTCAAGATTTTTTTAAAATTTTTCAGTCTCTTTCGATAAAATTCCCCAACTTTATCCTGTTCCCTGTTTTTAAGACTTGTGAACACCCTGTCCGAAAACTTTTTATTGTTTCTAAGTAAATCATGTTATAATTTGTCAGTATGTTATCATTTTTGAAAAATGAATACTCGTTGAAACAGCCCGTCGCATAACCTTCTTGTCTTGGTTCACAGTGCTTGGAATGATATCTTAATCTACATTGAATACTTACCAAGATTGATGGGTTTAGATTTCTTCTTTTTCACCTCTTTACCCTCTTCTGTAGTTCCATCTTTATTTTCGGTTTTCTCTTCTGTATCATCACCAGATTCTGAAACAAGCAATTTCCAATACTTTATGAGCTCTTTCAGAAGCAGTATTTATCAAGTTGAGATTATGATCAAAATTTTATTTAAATCAAAGTGGCATACACACTACTTCAATAGTGTATCTGTTTTCTTTCACCGGAAAAGATCTTTAAATCCGAAGGTACTGACATGTTGACTTTCATTCCGGTTCTTAAGGACCAACGGTTAGGTAAGCTGTGGTTTGGAAGCTTTCAGCAAGCTGCAAGCACTATTTGTTGGGTTGCCATGTAACTAAGCAATACTATAGTATCTTAAGGCCCAATTCTATCACCTCTGCACGGTTCGTTTGAACCAAAGTTAAATGAAAAGTAGATGCACTCATGATTTCTCTTCAGAACCTTGAAGTATGATGTAAATACATTACTTTAAGACCAAAACGAAAATATTCTGTCGAGCTCTCGGAAAATAAGGCCGATTTAAAGGTTTTTAGCCCTGAATCGGCTGAAAATTGCTGATTACGGAGCAAATATCCAATAATTATGGCTGTACTCTTTGTTTTTTGAAGTTGCGGGGGCATTGAGGGTAGGACAAGGCCTTAATCTTCCTTCACCCCCCCCCGCCCATCGCTCCCCCCGCCCCCTTCCATAAAAAACCATTTACACCTATGCATATGCATGCGCTCAAATTGATATGAATGTCTTGCTAGTTTGAGTCGGTGGATTGGACCCAAAGTAGAATACCGATGACCAAACTCGAAAATTGCACAATCGCTTATTGCAACGTTGCAGATTTCCTTCTATTATTTTTTACGGCCGAGAATTTTGCAGAATTTCAAGGAAAACTTCATTCGTTTTTTTTTACAATGACATTAAAATTCAGTGGAAGTAATTCTCTCAAATCTTTCCTATATGGTTCGTCTATAAATAAAGAAAGTAGAAAAATATACAAGCAGAAACTCTGAAATGTCGCAATAAAGATGCATTTAATATTTGAGTTTACCTTTCAATATTCTTTAAAATGTATTAAAAAATAGTGCATCGACTTTTCATTTAACTTTGGTTCAAACGAACCGTGTCTGGTCAAACTGCTGGTGAAATACTGAGCTTGGGTCTAGGGGCATTTCTAAAGATAAAGGCTGTTGATGACTTACCATCCCCTGAACCAACAGAGTCAAGGACCATGAAGTTATCCATATTAACAGCCTTGCCTTCCTCTTGTTCTTTCGCTTTCTTCTGCTTCATTTTTTCTTCGTATGCTTCAGACCGTGCTTTGTGCTAATAGAAAAAAGGAAAACAAACAAATTGAAAATAGGAGTGAATAGAATGAAAAAACTGCTTATAAGAATGAAAAAGATGCCTATAATCTAAACAAACCTTTAAATGAGAGAAAAAATTCTGTACTTAGTAAACTTCCGTCAGTGTTTGATTCTACACACTGCCACTTACAATGCTAACTGCGTCCGAGGATGGACTTAGATCTCCTGATTTTCACATTAGCTGGTCGTTGTTAAAAAGTTCCGCGCCTATTCATTTTAGCAAAGGCTCAAAAACCAAAAAAAAGTGGTTGTAAACGAATGTCAACAGAGATTACCATGACAATTCCACCTTTTTTCAGATGTTTCTATCACCTGCGTCTCCCAATCAGTACCGCAGTAATCTCGCAGTTAGTATTATTACCTCTCAGCAGTTCGATGAAAACATGATGCAGAGAAAAATGGCAATCGAGACCATTTGGCTCTGAGCAACCAACAAAAAATAATCATTACCCCCAGCTAGGCAAGGGACACGTTTACAGCTATCTTTGATAACTACACAAATTGAAATGAAAAAAGCTCACCTGGATGTGGTCGAGTGAGGCAATATGAGCTTCAAACGCCATGGGACTCAGGAACCGAATACGGCAACACTTGCAGTAGGGATTCAACAGGATTTTTGTTTTCTGAAACAATTAAAAGGAGCCTGATCAAACTGCCAAAAAATTTTATGACAAGATTCCTATAGGAATTAAATTGAATATTTGTCCACAGAAAAGTAAGAGCTCCGGGTGATGGTAAAATGTGAAAGGTGCAATATTAAATCGAAGATATCGGAGGTCTCTCATTATCTAGACTTTACCTCTTTTGGGAAATTACAGCTTGTAAGGAAGGATGGAAAGATCTGAAGGGCCAAGGGACATATTAATGGCAAAACATTGAAGACATACCCAGAGTTTTCATCATTATTTCATTATTCGATTCTCTGACTTTCCCTGACCTTCAATTGAAACGTCCACTTATGTTTTTTATCTAATAATTGCACTGACTTTGGATAAACTATGGACACCACTGCTAGAGATTCAAATTAGAGGAAAAGGCGTTAGGATTTCTCTTGGATGGCGTTGGCTAAAGTTGTAGAACTGGCATGCAATTTGCTTAATTCCCTGACTTTCCAGGTTTTCCGAACCGTTAGAAACTCTGCGTATCACAGTTACTTCCATGGAAAATAATGTAATGTTTCAGGACATGCCAAAGACAGAGCATTATCCAGCTCCCTGTCAGCTAATTCCCAATAATCCGACTTTTCCCCATAATGCTGCAACCAAAAGAGATTCAATACCACTTAATATCAAAAGTTAGAGTTCTATTCCAAACACAATTTAAAAGTTAGGTAAAATTCATAAAAATACTTGTTACTATACTGGTTGGAAATTCTTACTGATAAAGAAATATAGAATGATCCTATAAAATGAGGCTGTACCTTGTGGTTATCTGAATCATTATGATCCATCCTCCTCTGCTTGAAGATGAGTTTGCAAGTTTCACAAAACATAGTTTTGAAGGTTTCTCCTTCCGCAGCCAGTTTCTCATCGATTTCACGCTGCTCGTCCCGTTGTTGCAGGCGAATTCGAGCAAGCTTCTTTTTCAATTCCATGGACCTGTTGCGCATCGCTGATTTGTGCTTGCCAGAGCGCAGATGATCTTCATAATCCTGAAAAAAGCCCAGAAGGGGTGTACTGTAGACACTGCTGATTAGCTCAATGTGAATTTGGTGTTACTACACTCGTTTAAAAATTCTCAGATTGCTATTTCTTGTGTGGGCAACTGACCCACTAGTCAAACTTAACAACATTTTTTAATACATTCACCACTAGAAAGACTGATCTGGATATAATTAATGAGAATGACTTTTTTTGGTTTTTTTCTTCAGCGAAGCCATTGACTTAAAGCCACTGCTCCGAGCTGTCAGTCAACTTGGCATCAATGTTAACAATACCTTGATTTTTTCACAGTACATCACGTTCTCTTCAATGTTGATATGAGTAGTGTGACCATCCTAAAACTTACTTCGTACCGTAATTTATTGATTTTTAAAAATATTTTTGTGCTATTGTATAGTTTAACATAATATAATCTTACATTTTTCAGATTTTTGTTCATTTTAAAATATTCGTGATTTGGACAGTGATTAATTAAAGATATAAAAGCATTATTACCAATTTTTTTTCCCGTTTCTTCAGAAAACCTAATGTAAATGTTTGATGTAATGATTTTTAACCGAGAGAAAGTTTTCGGATTAGTTTGAATTGCTCAAAGCTACTGATTGTTACGTAATTTGGCCAAAATTAATTAGTAGTAAGTGAATGGGTTAAAGTCTGGGCTGAAACCTAAATCAAAGTCAAAAAGTCAAAGAAAAGGATTTTACTAAGCTGATGATTAGAAAATTTTCTGTTATGAGTTAGAATGGAAAGGTGTAAAAAGTAAAGAATGAAAAATCTGGTTATGTTTAGACAGGCAGAAACTCTGGGCAAATCTTACGCGGAAGGTAACATAGCGATCCTTGCACTGAGGACATTCTAGGCGAATAAATGGCCGCCCTGTGGCAGTCTTCCTGACTGGGCTGCTTTCTTTTGTGACCTTTTTTTCCGCAGGTGCATCCTTCTGAAAAATTACATCAATGCATATGAATTAGATGAATGATCACAAATTCTTTGATGATATCACAAAAACAATAAAAATTGAAAGTCTGATTAACTATTTGAGAATTATGGTGGATAAAATGTAATCCCTTTGTTTTTCTCCCAAGACTGCTCAATGCTAAATTAGTGATTGAACGATTCCTGCACTGGATAGCATTAAACTACATTGTTAAAAAAAAAAAACCTATCATCTCAATTAGTTAATATTATAAATCATGATTTTTGTAAATCCAATGTTATACATTTTTAGATTTAAATACATCATCCAAGTCAATTGCAAGAATAAACATAGGATGACCCTGCAACTATCTTGAATTTGGTATGCTACAGAGCCACTAAAGTAACTTACACTAGATTTTTCTGATGCTCCTTCTTTCTTGACTGGACCGTTAGCTGTGGGTGCTTTAGCAGGCTTCTTTACTACTTTTTTGACGATTTTCTTCACAACTTTTTTTACTTTGGGTTTCGGTTTTTCTTCTCCTTCATCATCTTTTTCTTTTTCTTTGTCTTTATCAGTTGTTTCCGTTTCTATTTCTTCTTCTTTTGCTTCTTCCTCGACTTCTTCTTCAACTTCTTCCTCAATTTCTTCCTCTATTTCCTCGTTTTCATCTGCATCTTCTTCTGCTTCTTCCTATTATGAAAACCATGTGTTGTGAAAATTAGAGAAAAACCGAAAACTTTAAGCCATTCAGTAAGAAGTTGAAAAGTGGAAATGAATAATTATTTTGAAAGGCTTTGCAAGACTTCTGAAAGAGTGCAACTTCCAAGTGTCAGACTCAAGTTTAGCCTTCACTAGAGAAAAACAAAAATTCTGGATCATGCCAGTCTTCACGTGTGTCTTTCACTCAAAAGAAAACTTAAAATCTTTTGAAACCTGAAAATTAGCTAAAAATGAACTTCATTGATACTCTAGATACAATTTCCATGGTTCAAGCCTGCGAGTTCAATAGTGATCAATGAGCTTGTTTTGTAAAGTTTAAGTTCTGCGTTTCTGAAAACTAGAAAGTGCAGAGTCTACAGGAGTTTTTCCCCGATTTTTTTGAACAATATTAACCCACGAAAAACGAGCTCAAAGTCGCGTATTTTGGGCTCCCACTTACACGCGCGTCGGCGGGCCGCCCTAGGGTGCGTCAAAAAAAATGAAAGTCTGAAATGTTCCGCTCCCCAGGCGGCAATCGATGACGTTTGGTAAAAAAACATGTTTGCCAAAATTTGGGCCAATTTCAACCATTTTAAATGGTGCCAAAGGTCAATTTTGTGATGAAATTATGATATTTTGGTTTAGACCTCGATTTCGTACAAAAAACTCGATTTTACGCTGAAATCGTGCGTTTACGAGAAAAATGCCAAAGAACTCGACTTGTAGAGGATGAAATTTTACACTAGGGGGACGTCTTTGTAACCGATAAAAATCAAATTGAACTAGAAAAACTCAACTCGGTATTTATTTTTTTGGTCCTCAGAATTTCCGAGGTCTTACAAAGTAGAGGTTTAAAAGACTAATTTTTCACGAAAATTAGTCGAAAGAGGGTATAAATGAACTGTAGGCAAGTGTTGAGGATGCAAATGTCATCAGAACTTCCTCAGTTTCAAAAAAAGTTCCAAAAATTTTGCACAATCCTCCAAAATCTTCCTCGGCTCGAGAAGCAGGATCGTGCTATAATAGTAAGGGGAAAGTGCGGTTTGACCGGGAAAAATTGCGTAACAAACTTTCCCTATGTAATCGTCATCAGTAGGTCCCCCTGAACAACTTCCTAAAAGTTAAAAATGGCCCGACCCCGGAACACCCCTCAAAAAAGTTAAAATTGAAAATGGCGGCCGTAATAAGAGGGTCCGGGAAATCGGTATTTTAAAATGCTCATTCTGTCTCATCATGTTAGGTATCATTTCCTATGTAATTTTGGTCGTAAATTTCATTAAGCAATTCCACAAGGTCCTCCGGCCAAAGAAGGCGCTCCAAATCAAAGATGGCGGCCAAATGTGAAAGGCAGGAGGTTGCATTTTTTTAAATATTCACCGAAGGAACAAGGAATGTGAAGTGTCATTATTTTCATGTATTTATGGCCAAGAAACTTAAATTTGATGTTATAAACGTATTTAATAAAGGAAATTAAAGGAAACATACGACTACCGAGAGAAACGTAAGCTCAGAAGGGGCCTTGCGGAATTCATTTATGAAATCTACGACCAAAATTACATAGGAAATGATACCTAACATGATGAGACAGAATGAGCATTTTAAAATACCGATTTCCCGGACCCTCTTATTACGGCCGCCATTTTCAATTTTAACTTTTTTGAGGGGTGTTCCGGGGTCGGGCCATTTTTAACTTTTAGGAAGTTGTTCAGGGGGACCTACTGATGACGATTACATAGGGAAAGTTTGTTACGCAATTTTTCCCGGTCAAACCGCACTTTCCCCTTACTATTATAGCACGATCCCGCTTCTCGAGCCGAGGAAGATTTTGGAGGATTGTGCAAAATTTTTGGAACTTTTTTTGAAACTGAGGAAGTTCTGATGACATTTGCATCCTCAACACTTGCCTACAGTTCATTTATACCCTCTTTCGACTAATTTTCGTGAAAAATTAGTCTTTTAAACCTCTACTTTGTAAGACCTCGGAAATTCTGAGGACCAAAAAAATAAATACCGAGTTGAGTTTTTCTAGTTCAATTTGATTTTTATCGGTTACAAAGACGTCCCCCTAGTGTAAAATTTCATCCTCTACAAGTCGAGTTCTTTGGCATTTTTCTCGTAAACGCACGATTTCAGCGTAAAATCGAGTTTTTTGTACGAAATCGAGGTCTAAACCAAAATATCATAATTTCATCACAAAATTGACCTTTGGCACCATTTAAAATGGTTGAAATTGGCCCAAATTTTGGCAAACATGTTTTTTTACCAAACGTCATCGATTGCCGCCTGGGGAGCGGAACATTTCAGACTTTCATTTTTTTTGACGCACCCTAGGGCCGCCCGTTGGAGATTGGCCACACTCGTTGAATTAACTCTGCAGCGTCGTATAGCCGCACAAAGACTATAGAACATCATGTGCGGACGCTGCAGTGGGTAACTCATCGAGTGTGGCCATTCTCCGACGGGCGGCCGCAGCGGCCATTTTTGGTGACCCACCGACGCCGACATTTAAATGGAAGCCTAAAATAAGCAACTTTTAGCTTGTTTTTCATGGGTTAATATTGTTTAAAAAAATCGGAAAAATTCCTGTGAACTCCGTGCACTCTCTACTTTTCAGAAATGCAGGGATTAAACATTACTGAACAAGCTCATTGGTATAGTAAATTTCAACAAATATGGAACATTGTTCCTGAAGTTTCTCAGAAAATTTTGAATGTACAATTGAAGCCACCTCAGTGAGTTTGACCTCACTATTTCATCTCCAACAAAACCAAAAAGATAGATTTGTACATTTCGAGTCATTCTTTTTCAAGACTACTACGAAAAATTTTACCGTGACAACTGAACTAATTTCTTTCTTGAGGGCCCAAGCACCACAATCACAGTTTCTTAAAAGATATAAAATACAAGTTAAAAGATGCAGCATACCTTCCCTTCTTCGTTGGAATCATCTCCTTTGCTTCCCAAGGTTTTTTTGGCAAGAAAAGCCTTCCGTAGCCTCAAACGCTGCAGCTTAAGTCTGAATCATCATCATCAGGATAAATTGTGTTAAAAGAAGATACAAGAAAAGTAAAAAAATGGCAAAATTTATAAGTTAATTTGATGGCTATGCCGACTTTTTTTCCCTTTTTTCTAAGCGACAAGGATAAGCCATAATTTCTTATCTCATACTTAAAAACTTGTGCTAATGTATGATTTTTTTGTTTCATATTTGAAGTAGCATTGGACAGTCAACATTTCAAAACCTGTCTAGCAGAGCTACTACCATAAAATATAGCAACAAAATAGAACAGAAAGAACATAGAGGTTGCATCTTTCTTCATGGGTCATTTACTTGTTGCAGCATGGAGCATGTTAAAAATGTGACAAGACATCGCAGAGGAAGATTAAACGTGCTTTTTTGAGTGGATAAATGCTTGAATACTATCAGGAATTACATCTGATTCAGCTTTGATACAGCTTTCAAAAGGGTTCTACAAGATCTCTTTGATGCTTGCTATTCAAGAAATAATTTTTTTGCTAAATAAATGGTTATATTGATTAATTTAATGCTTGGAGCTTAAAATTTGTTTAAAAATCAGTGACATTAGTGGTCAGTTCTACGAGGTTCTTTTACAGTTTTTAACTTCCTTGACATTTTTTTTTCTAATAATTTGATGTTTCTTCATCCTGACTTTTGAGTTGCATCAAATGACAGGTCCTTGAGGCCTCTGTAAATCTGAAATTTGTTGAAGGATGCATTTTACTAGGAGCGAAGATTCTTGAGCCAAGTTATCAAGTTTGAGGTGCGACTGAGTATTTGTGTAGCTGGGAGCCCGTAGATTTCGTAACAATTGCACAGTTCTGTCATGTTCTTAGTTCAGTCAGCAAACACGTTCAGAAGTATGTTGGAGCAAGGAAAACACCACGTTGCCATGATTTGTATTGGTCAAATTTTTTATGCAGAGCTCGATTAAATTCTCAATTCTGCGATGTTTAAGATAGCGCGAGCATGGAACAGGTAAAAACTTTTATTCTCTTTTGATTCTAATTAATGACTTAAGTCTGTGTTGTTGTGTTGCAACATCAATTTGATTGTGTAAGCAAAAGTACCTTCATAATTTCCGATGTGATACTGTGAAAGAGTTGACGAGATTTTAACCAACCTGCTGTGCTGACCTAGTCCCGACTGACAGGATTTTCTGAGCGACAGATATATTTCAAGTGGGTATGATAATTTGTTCAAATAAAGAGGTTCTGTCTGGTGTGCATAGCATACAATATGATCTGTCTATCTTTTTAAAATTGCAGGAATTTATCTTGATCGTGAGATTTAATCGTCAAGAGAAGCGTTTTTTCAATTAACATTGTCAGCCTTCAGAACAGCACTTGTTAAGTTCCTCTAGGATCCAAAATTTAAAGTTAATGGCAATTTCAGGAGTGGGAACGAAGCAGAAATGGCAGATGACAGGGAGCACAGACAGTTGATTGCAGGTCCAAGACAGGACCTGGACCATTTAACGATGTTCTGAATCTCTGATTCCATCAATTCACAGCAGATAACAAACTGTATCACCGTGCTTTCGTCTTTGATCAAAATCCATTCCAGATTGAAGGCGAACACAACAATAGGTCGTTTTTTAATGGTAACAAGCATTCTGCTTCAAATCAAGACAACATTACAAGTACCGTATTACCTTTTGTACTTCTGAATGATTTCCAATTCTTTTCTTTTTTTTAGCAACGCTGACCTTCCACGAGTCGAATACTCAGGGCGATATCTTCTCATAACAGTGGAAGATGACCTGGGGGTGCTAATGGGCTTGGTGTAAGATGGTCGCACTGAGCCTCGGAAACTGGAAGAACGTCCACGATAACTTCCTCTAGAGCCTCTTCCACCCCGCGGCGATGTGAATCTTGGTGAGGTCTCTGTGTGAGACGGAGGTCCAGACTTTCGATGCACTGGATACTCTGATGACCTACGGTCACCACGCAAACTTCGCCTTTCTTCTCTGAATACCATTCTGTCGTTGGAAGAGGATTCTCCATATCTTCCACCATAACTATCATAGTCTCTGCTATGGGAACTTCCCTGTGCATCAGAAATCAAAAATAATAATAATTGTCTTTCTCCAAGAACTCGCAGAAAGATTTTAAAGAGGAACAGTGTCAGATTATTTTCGTTTCAGTGAATTAAGATCAGTTTTGGCAGAGTGACATGAGGTTTGAGAGTCACACTGCAGACTTTCAACTTACCTCAAGTTTGCAAGATAGGTACTTCAAGCATTCTGAGTCTCGGAATGTTCTTGAAGAGCTTTCTCATTGGATCTAGGTCAATCTAAAATTGATCAATTGATTTTTTCATCAGTTCCTGGTCAAAAGGTTTGTCTTTTGACCTTGGCCATTTTCATTGTTTTGTCGATACTGAGAACACATGAGATTTGTGTTGTATTTCATCTTGTTCTATCTTTTTCAAACAAGCAAATGAATGATCAACTCGTGAGTGTCTATATCTGTCAGGGATCAAATAATACACCTAAAAGGTGCATCTGCACAGATACTATTAATATCAAAATAGGTTAAAAACCAGTACAACTTTCAGGAATGAAGTACACATAAACGTTTAAAATTTTAAGGGTTACACATAAAAGATTCCGTATGGAATTAATTTTTGCCTCTACCTGTGGGAATAGAGTTCACTAGCTGTGAGGGCATATCTCCCTCTTGCTTTGGGTATTTTGACTAGGCTTGGCAAGGTTAATCAACGGAATGTCAGTACTGTTCAAGTTAGATTCATAAATGTTGCAAAGGATCATATTTGAATGAAATAATACTTTTTTCTTTAAATGATTTTCTTTTACAGGATTCTTCAGAAAAATCTGGATATTCATTTTTGAGTTGCGACTCCATGATAATTAAGGACAATGAAATCCTGTTATTGGGGTTTAAAAGAAAAGAGGAAAAATCATTTTGGCAAGGTGTAGCCATAATCATTCACTTAATTTTCTCGTTTTCTTTAACAGCACTGTTCTTGAAAAAAACATGGAAAATGTAAAACTGAAACTTTCAGCTCATTGCTGCAAGTCCAAAGTTCGAAATTTATCACAAGCTTCCTTGCTATTTTTCCATTGTGATTGATCACATCAGCAGTTAGATTTCATTTTTCTGGGGTGGGTGGATTTTTTTGGAGTATTCAGCAAGAATCATGTGAAAGTAGTTTGAAAGGGGTGTTTATGAGCTTAATTTATCAGCAATTTATAGGCCCTCTTGGTATGCATGGAGGTTATACACTTGTCTTTTAAGGGTATAGGACCAGTTCCAACCAAATAGGCTAAATGAAGATTTGTGTTTTCAGTATCAGAAGGCAAAAGTACTTCTCAACATGTTTGAAAAATAGAACCGTTTAATACAGTCGAGTTCAGCCAGCCATTTTACCCTTGTTTCGGTCTTTTTCTTGGAATATATTTTAGCAATTAGCATATGACTTGGCTGCAAGTTTTTTATCTGATAAATTAATAATCTTCCTCTAAAGTCACTGGTATACAGCTATCAAACTACTCCATGATGTTTTGAGTCAAGCCAATGCACCACTTGAAGAAGATCCATGAGCAATAAATGAAATATATAATTCATAAAACTCAAAAACAACTAGAAGCAAGCCTAAAATTCAACTGCAATAACTTGTTATGATGATAGATGGGCATCTTAAATTGGCTACAACTGTATTTATCCGTTCAGAAATCAAACATGAGGCATTAGGAAAAATTAGGAAATTCAAAAGTCAAATACTGTCAACTCCCACTAGGAGACTGTCAGCATGAATAAAAAAAAGTCAAAGGAGCAAGATTGGCCAATCTAGTTTTTATGCCCATTTGTACACTGTTGGTGATTTCATGATGAGTGATCTAGAGAATCTTGTTTGTTTTTTTCTTTAATTCTTAAGTATCTAGTTTTAGTACAATATTCTTCCTCCACTACATCTTCCCATGACTTCTATTCATTGACATGTGTGAAGGAGAAGCACAGTGTCACTCTTTGCCGTGGTAACTCAGTGGTTACTAGAGTACCTAATACTCTCACTAGCACTGAGACAGTCGATGTTATTAATTTTTCCTGCCTATATCCTTGTTACCTACCCTCACCTCGATCAATGGAGAGATTGCATGCAAATTTTTTATTGCTTCATCCGAGAGTGCCTAAAGAGCTGACTTTGCAGTATTTTTAATAATTTTTTTGACTATGGGGAATAGTATAAAAATGGATTTGAAAGTGAGAAAATGCGCCGCCTAGTGACGTCATCTGGCGGCTTTCCCAGTTTAAACGCATGTATTTCAGCAGATTAGATCATTTTGTCATATCTCCTCCAATAATTGTTTAATTTATGAACCAAGGGTTGTCAAAGTGTCAAGGGAGAAATGGTGCTGAGTCCACACCATTAATAATAGACCAACTTAAAATGGGGAAAAGGCTGCAAAAAAAGAACAAAGGATAAACAAAACGAGGAACGTTTCAAAATGGTTACAATTTCATTTTCAACCGGAAAATAAATCAAAATAAAAACGAGCCATCGCTACGCTGTTATTGCGAGACCGAGACTGATAACAGCATAGCGACAGCTCGTTTTTATTTTTTATTTATTTTCCGATTGAAAATGAAATTGTAACTATTTTGAAACGTTCCAGGTTTTGTTTATCCTTTGTTCTTTTTTTACAGCCTTTTCCCCCAATTAAATTGTTCTTTTATTGAGTATATTTTTGCTGATTAAGTTGTTTTTCATTTTGTCCACACCATTGTTTTGTTCTGAGAGTTGTTCAGCAGTGATGGTAGAAACCGCAAGGATCACACTTTTGTGTCATGCCTCAGGTCATATCCATGACGGCGTTTTAATGCCATCTTGGATTTTGCGACATGTTAAGTTGGGTTCACTGACAAGTGTGATCTACAGATGAGGCCTAAAAAGACCCAAACTGGTGTATATCTCTCGCCGTGACTCCAACTTAATATTCCAATGCAAACTGCTTGAGCTGAACACTCCCCCCCCCCCCCCCCTCAGTTTTGTACTGGTACTCATTAGAGTTAAAAAAATTTATTTTTTACTCTAATTATAATTTATGGAACTTCTTGGCTTTGATTTCCTTGCGAAATGGTATGGACCCAGCACCATTTCTCCACCTTGCTACATACAGTATTCGGGCCACTTCTTAATGTTTTTTTTTCTCACTTGAACAACTTGGTGTACCTTTGATGGCAAATTCACTGTGGTGGAATAGGATGAGAATTTCCTCCATCGTTCCAAGAAAATGTCATTAGACACTTGAAGACAATCGTGCATCAAGCCTAGATATACTTAATTTATTGTATGTATAGAAAAGTCAGATTAAATAGCTCTTAGACTTAGCAAAGAGAAATCCTCCTGAACACAGTTGAAAAAAACTCGTTGAATCTCCTAGCCCTTGGATGGACTTTAGTTCAGAATCCATCAAAAGGAAAACATCACATTAAAGTTCTCATTGGAAGAGGGAAAGTGCAAGCTCAAATAACTGATAGGTAGAAAGACAGGGTATCATATAAATTGTAACCAATCATACCACAGATGTGTACGAATCTGTGCGCATCCGTTTCCGATCTGGAGATGGTCCTCTATGAGATCGTTCATGCCTTGGAGTGTACGAATCATGCTGTGACAGGATATAAATAGAAACCAATTAGATATATGATCAATGAAATAGGCACACAACTTTTCATAAATAATCAAAACTTTAACTTGACTTACTGCAAAAACTCAAGAAAATGACTGACAACTTATCATCAATTACAGGCCAAATGCCAAAGAATTGATGCTTGAGTTAAACGTGGCATTTCTGTTGAGGACAACATGCAGCATGATAGGCTTAGTGCCACCAAAGACAGGGTATTGCGTAAAATGTCCGAAAGATGGCGTTGGAAGTATGTTCCACAAAAGTTTCCAGAGATAAAAATGTGAACAACTTAAAATGAACTTGGACTTTTTGACACCAAGTTGTTTGGAAATGGGTGCGTATTTAAATTCAGATGTAAAAATGTTATTCAGTTTTTCAGGGCTATGAATTGTTCTAAAATGTAAATTGCTTTTTGCGAATAGGCGGCAAAAACATCAGCCCTGGGCAAAACAAGAGAGGGCATCCACAATTAAAATTTTAATACAAATTTCAGAATTACCTGTCTACCCCTAGAGGAATAGTGCGAGTCTCCGCGATAACTTGGAAATTTTTCTCGTTCCCCTGCAAACATGGCGAAGAAAAGTCAATAAATTACACATGAGATAATAAACCACTGTATGTGCTGGACGGAATAATTAGAATAACACACATATGTTTGCACACTGTAAAATTTCTGCCACATTTTAAGAGGGTACAGGTGTTTTAGTAGCTAACGATGATAGTAGTGGTAGGATTTAAGAATTTTTTAATGTACTACAGTTCTCTGTACAGTTGTTTTCTTTTTTCTTAATCTTCTTCTTCCTTTTTTCTTTTAAAAACTTTTCTGAAAATGCCAAGCAAAAATATTAGTTGCTTTTTGAAAAATGAAGCAAGACTAGAAATATGGAAAAATCAAAATTTAGCATTTTATTCCTGTTTCACTTAAATTTGATACAAGAGATGAATTATATTTATGGTAATTGAGGATATCCCCTGGGTACTGTTGACAAATTTTCGGGGAGAAATACACTATTTAAAAACCAAAGCTGTTGTATCTAATTTTATCTGATAATGTGAAAACTATTCTTTGAGCAGTATTTGTTTAATTAAGACGCATGGCTTGGGTAGGTTAACAGTTGAGTTTCAGAAATTCTTAGATGGAGGATTTTTTGATACCCTGAAATAGTCTAAGTGCGATCAGAATTTTCATGGCTCAAATAGAATGCGGAATCTGACCCACTGAAGCATAAAGGGAAGAGAAAGAGTTGGTTCCCTTTGATTATTGACTTTCAGGATGACAAAAGAGTCGTAAAATATCACTATGACTTTAGATCTCATCTAATCTAGAGTCATGCCAACTGCAATTGCAATTTGCCAAGTTTTTAATTTCATGAGGACTTATTGAAATACTTCTCAGAAAGATGTCTTGAAGTCTACGAGAAACTTCTACACACCATGATATGGTTTGTAGCTTGATGAAGGTTCTTTGAAGAAATGGCCTCCATTGCGATTACTTCTTCCGCGGCTTTCACCACCCCATCCTCCTCGAGAGCTGGAGCCACGGTATGATCCTCTCCCCCTGAAAACATGAATGTGTTTATTACATCATCACAAATGAAACTGATCCAGATGGCACATCAGAATTTGATGTATGGACCACTAGATAGGGTACGAATTTCAGCATTCTGATACATCTTTCTTAACCAAAATTTTGCGTAGAACACGATGCACATAACGAAAATTACCGAAATTAACTCCTAACAAAGATATTAAATGATTCTTGATGCGTGAATTCAAATAACCCACTGGTTTATATTACCCACTTGTAAATATTTGGTAACTTTCAAAAAGGGGGGGAAAAAAAACCTCGTTATCAGCCTTCTGAAATAGAGGAAAAATTGAACAGGGCGCCATCTCCCAAAGACCACCATACAATGGGTCTTATTAACTTGTGTTACTATTGTGATGTGCTCATATATATGATCCTTAAGAAGATGAATGAGCTTTAACGAATTATTTAGCTCAAAATGTATTATTTCAACTAATTATGCCATCTGCTGTTTTTAGATAAAACACAGTTTTTTATTCAAATTTTAATGAAACATTATGCCATAGGTCTGAAACTTGGTACCAACACTCTTAAAGGATAGCAGATTCTTAAAAGGCACTATCCCTAAAAATGGAGGATGTTCGATATCTGCTGTTTTAACAGATATGGTTACATATACCCCTTTTTTTTCTGTTAAAATTTGTTGAAAATTGCGAGGGAAACTAGGGTTCATGAAAGGATAAAACTGTGATGCATACTGCTTCATGAGCCTCTTAATCCCTAAATAATAAATGTAAGTAGGAAGAGAAAATAATTGCTATTTACCGATAGCTCATTATACAAAGTGCTTCGAGTCCTGAAGTTTATTCACCAGTTACTAGCTCTGAAACAAAACAGAAAATTGACTCTTAATATAATTATGCATGAGAGTGCATTAACCATTTAAATATTTTAGGCATTCTAAGGGGAGACAAAGTCTCCCAGAGAGCAATTGCAGGGACATTCATCACTAATTTCAATTCAGGATGCAGTAAAGGATCAATCATGCATCTAAGCAGACGCATAAAGAGTGGAAAGACCCTGAAATAAAGGCCAGGTTATAAAAAATTTTAAGGGTCACAATTTTTTCAGGCTTTCGTTTCCGTTTGCGTTGGGATTGGCGGGGGCCCGGTTGTTTCCTACATATTTAAGGTGATTCGATGGACGCCATATTATGTGTCAGAACGCCATGCAATATATTGCATCGATTAGTTCCATGTTTTCAGCTACTCGTCATTTTTCTCAAATTGTGTTGCTCGGAGACTAAAGAATTCACTTACCAAATTTCAGAGACAAATTCAACGTGTTAAGAGCGTGGTTTTTAAGGAGGAAAAATATCGCCTTCAACACTGATATCGAAACATGCACTTGGATGCGATATTTGACTCTGAAAAAACCACGCCTTTAATACGTTGAATTTGGTTGTCAAAATTAATACGTGAATTCTTTGGCCTCCTGGCAACAGAATTGCGATCTCAAAATATGAGAAAAATAACGATGCAGAAAAAATGGGACCGAACGATGCGATATATCGCATGTTGATCTGACTCAAAATACGGCGTCCATCGAGTCACCTTAATTTATTATGACTTAAGTCTAAAGAAATTGGCAAAATTAACGAGAATAATTATCAATTTGAATGATTAAATCCCGAAAAACCACTCGTAGCCAGCGATTCTCCCATGAGCGGCTAGCTGTGGGCCATGAGATATGTTAGAAAATGCCGTTTGGTTTTAACTTGGTTCACACATATTACACTCAATGCACGAGACAGAAGGAATCATGAATAGGAAGAGAAAATGTTTTGTAGGCTGGTCATCACTTTGCTTACCAAGCTCATGGAAGCTACGAGCTCGTGGAGGATGATTAACGAGAGCAGAGCGCAAGTGAAGAAGGAAAACAAATTTGATGCCTGCGGCTGAGTTCGTATTAGAAATGCACAAACTAGAAAACGGAAAAATCCTGAGTCTTCGTCGACTCGAAACGGGACCAGTTAGCAAGAAAGAAATTGCAGGGCAGGCAGATAAAGCAAAATTATCTGTTCTGGTTGTAATTAATCAAACCAAATCAATAATCAAAATCAAACTCAAGTAACTCAAGCAACATGGCCGAAGGCCGAATCGCATGACGCATGCAAGACCAATCCACACAGGTCAGTCATTGCGCATCTTTTTGAAAGCCACTTCCCCGCCCGACCCTAACTCAGCTGCACTCAATAGTACGTCACAATGGGTGCTCCCATAAGAAATACATTGCAAGCACTCAATAGTACGTCACTGCGCAGTAGAGTACCAAAACTCGTCCACGGGAATGACTGACCTGTGTGGATTGGTCTTGATCGCATGATCGACGACATGAAAGATGAACTGACAACCCATTTTTCCAATTATTCCTCTATTCGAACAAAAGGAATCTTAACCGCAAAATCTGAACCAGACGCTTTGATTGGTCTAGAGCGGTTCATTCCATTTATTCCGAGTTGAACCAAAACAAGCGGGAATTTCAAATAATTCCGGATATCCTGTCTACCAAATCGTTTCCGTTTCCGGTAGACAGTGTTGTCAGTTTTACTTATCAAATGCTCGTAAAACTGACAACACTGTTTACCGGAAACGGAAACGATTTGGTAGACAGGATATCCGGAATTATTTGAAATTCCCGCTTGTTTTGGTTCAACTCGGAATAAATGGAATGAACCGCGCTAGACCAATCAAAGCGTCTGGTTCAGAATTTGCGGTTAAGATTCCTTTCGTTCGAATAGAGGAATAATTGGAAAAATAGGTTGTCACTCTAATGAACCAACCGCTCTAGAAAGCTCAGCAGCTTTGTCAGCTTGTCCGTTCTTGATTAGTATCCTCCTTTAGTGACATCAATTATCAATTCCTCAACCCTCCCCTCCCCCAAAAAAAGCCCCTGAAAATAATCATTCTAGAAAAATCAGAGATAAATAAGCTTTCTGTGTATGTTTTGTATTGTTAGTTGTTAGTAGTGGGTAGTGGGCAAAGCTTTTAGTCAGACCCAACTCAGCCGTGTAGCTTTGGTTGCAGCGTAGTCCGGCACCATACAATCGTTTGGTTCTCTCTCTCTCCAGCTAGTCTGTGATAGATCATATCCTAACCTAAGCCTAACCAAATTGAAACAATTTTATTATTTTATTGTTTTGCCTTCCACTAGTCCACAACTACCTTTTTGACTGTATGATTCCAGGTAATTAATCACCAGATCTGTCTGATTTTTGATCGGCCATGGCTCTGGCGAGGTTTTTACTTCAGAGACTTGCCAAGTGCCGTCCTCCAGTCCCCATCAACAATGTTTTACCAAGAAGAAATTTCTCAACAACGAACAAGCTCAAGTTCGGCGACGAAGTGTAAGTCATTGAATATTTTACGTTTTTTTCTTTTCTCCTCCCTCATAAACTGGATTTCATTGCCAAATTTATATCTTGCAGTACAATGGAAAGTAATTTTTGGCCCCATTTTAGGCGTTCTCTATCCCTTGCAATACAATGACCTTTCATTGCTATGGGTGGAACCATGGTGGAACTGGAAGAGCTTCCGTGCATGAAATTTATCGCCACCTAGCATATATCATACATATATCTATTGAATTAGCCATTCTTATTAACCTCTTTGTTCATCAGATGTGTCTTAATCATTACTTGAAGAGAATGTTAACCGGTAAATGCTTCCTGAGGGGTTGAAGAAGTGCTTGACCGGCTGATCGCAGAGCAACTTTGAAGGCATCTGTTTGGTTAAATATTAAACAAACCCGTTAAGAGCACAGCGCTTTGCGAAAGAAACTGCAACACGTTCTCTGACGCGAAGAATATTGTGCGATGCACTATTTTGTGCAAAGGAAACAGTGAAGTCTGAAGTGCACAAGTCTCATGGGGATAGCAATGCGAAAACAATCTCAAAATATGCAAAGGCTGCCTTCTAAAATGTGAGGCGGAGAATTTTCTGCACCCTTTATAACACCTGCTTCAAGGTGATTTGTCTTGGTTGTGGCATGGTTAAACTAGTGTGGGATATATCGTTTCGATTTATAAATCATCTTGGCAGATTTAGAATTTTTAGCCATAAATAGGACGATGAGTCTAAAGAACTATGATTCTTTAAATTATAAGCAGGGGCTATAGGGGTTCTTTTTTTGGCCAAAACTTCCAAATCTGCCAAGATGTCTTACTTAATGGATGCGATGTATCGCTCACCAGTTTGACCACGCCAGAAACTTTGACTAATCACCTTGAAGGCAGATAATTATCTTGAACAACAGATTTTTTATTTACAAATTTAAGTGAGACGTCACCTGCTTTTTCCCATTTAGGAGGATCTACTGTCAAAGTGATATTTTATTTTAATTATTAAATAGAAAGTGAATGGACTTTCAATTCTTTTATTTGTTACTTATATATTTCCAGATAAAACTCTAGTTCCTCTTCAATAACTGTATTATGTATTTGTATTTTTTATATTGTGCACTCATTTCATTCATTCAAGTGAAATTTTTTCCCCTCTCTATCTAAACTTCTGTGTTAATTGATGGATTTAATGTTTCAGTTGGATGTATCGTAATCAATATGATCCTAAAGTACAAGAGAGAAGTCAAATTTTTTTAGCTAACTTTGGGGGAGGTCTCTTTTGGTGGTGGATGTTATATCATATGTGGTATGAATTTGAAGAAATTTTTGTAAGTATACTCAACTGGAATCATAATTAAGTGATCTTACATTTTACCCCCTTTCTCCTCCATCACTAAGATGTGACCTGATCTGTGAAAAGAGACTTTTTTCCTGCATGCATTTGCAAAAATCTGAGGGCAATTTTCTCCCAAATGATAAGGCCCTCTTTCACAGATTTGGTCACAAATAATGTCTTATTTCCCCCCAGGAATGGATAAATGATACCAGAGATTTTCTTTGACATGTAGACTGCAGACCAGATCTATCTGTCCAATTTTTGTTGCATGACTTGTGCTATAAATGGTCATGATAAATCAATATTTACATTAAATTTTAACAAGGTAGAGCAATGATGCTGGGTTCACACCATTTCGCGGAGAAAACAAAGCCAAGAATTTGTAATTGATCATAATTTGATTGATTAGGAGTTCAGTTTTTATTTTTTTATTTTTTTTTTTTTTTGAGATTTATACTGACTTGCTCAAAAATACAAGCTGTGTTGCATATCAATGGTGAAACTCCTACACCACATATCTTTGTTGCGGTATTTAAAAATCTCCGCTCCTGTTTTATTTTTTTTAAAGGATAAAAAAAAATTAGGAATCAAAGAAGTCTGCAACGTCAAATCGAGATACATTTTCTGGTAATTTTATCATCGATATTTTGTAAGGGTGTCTAACAACTTGGTGTCTTGTTTTTACCTTATTATAGCCGCTGACGAAGCAATAATGGTCACATACAATGGACCAGTAGACAAGGCACGAATTTAAGTAAGCATTTGGATACATGTTTCCTCCTAAAAATTTCACTCAGTTTGTGATATGGGCAACAAAAATTGCTGAAATCAACTCCTAACTGAGATATTTAACGTTTTTTGATGCACAAAATCTAATTTACCCCTCATGCCAAAACCAAACCCCATTTGAATCAAATTGTGCACCAAACATTTTGGGAATAGTCTCTGTGTCTCTCAGGAAATACATATGACAACCTCAATCTTAGCGCTTTGACTCAGCGCTTAGGCTTAGCGCCAGGGTTTTAACAGCACTGGGTGGAAGAAAGCTCTGCTCAATTAAGGAGCCTGCCAAAATTGTTGTGGTGCCCAATTAGACTCACATGGAGTAATTGGAGTATTGTCTCTATCATAAGCGGGGAATTCAAATTTCCCATTTCCAATGTGAATTAAAAATGTTAATATCTTTGTTATGAATTGATTTCAGTAATTTTTGTTGCATGAATCGTTTTCTACATGAAACTATGGTTGAGAAACATGTATTAGGATGAGTAAATTCGTACCTTGTCTACTGGTCCATCAGAGCGTGTGTATTTGAATATTCAACTTATTATCTATTTAATAATTGTGATGTTACTTTGGATAGGGGTGAAAGCCAATCAATATCAATATACATCAATAACTTACTTAATTTTGGATGAAAGGTCATCGCCCAACACCATTTGAAATCATAATACCATTATGAACTTCTCACTTCACTGTAAATTTCCACTAGAAATGAAACTTAACTCAGGGTTGTCAGAAGACAAGGTCGGAAAACAAACCGGTCAAGATCTGCAGCCAAGTTACCATACTGCGCCCACTAGTGTTACAATTTTTGCAGCGTTGCTGACTCCATCTTCCTTGATTTCTTGCTCATTTTCAACATGATCATAAATGAAATCTTTTTTATCTGTGAAGTGGCCGCTTTTTGGTGCTTTTTACCATGTTTTCTTGCCAATGAATCACTAGGCTGTTTTGTTGTTCATACATTGAAAACAGCTCGCTCATGTGGCGCTTGCAAAATTAACAGAACCAAAATTGTCTTCAAAGGATGTATTACGTATATCTGCTAAGCTCATAGCCTGACCACTGCTGTTTGTGCAAAATGTGCGTCAGAACTTGAACCGATGTACGAAGACAGTATAGCTCGGCGACTCTCCCTCCTCCAGTTTTCTCTTATTCTCTTCTCGCCATTCTCTCTGCCGTCCCTTCAACAAAGCAGTTGTACAATTTTAAACATATCCCAGTATTTTTTTGAGGAAACTGCTTGAAGAAAAATATTTTGTGTAAAATTCGTCTCGGTTAAATTTTCTTTTATCTTTGACTAGCAGTTAATTTTTACTTTCTCGCTCCCATAGGGTAGAGAGGAAGTATTGTCATCCTCCAAGAAAAAAAAAAAAAAAAAAGTTGAAATTTCATCATTTCTAGACGTTTGAAGGTCCCAGGAGTAAAAATAACCATACTTGAAAAAATGTGTGTCCGTCCGTGTGGCGTCCCCCAAATCTGTGTACAGCGATATCTCAGAATCTATCTGTTCGATTTCATTCAAAATTGGCACAGGACACCATATCTATGGTCTCCTTATGCACGTCCAACGATTTTGAGGTACGCTAAAATTTGGGGGGGCTACGCTCAATTGTCCATTTTTAGCAAAATCACACGGAAAGCTCATTTTGAGGGACTGTAAATTTTAAAAAATGCCTTTAATTCTTTAAAATTGGGCATCAAGCACATCACCTGGGTCATTAATTTAAGATCCTAAAAGATCTTTGGACTAAACTCAAAATTCAAGGGATTACGAGGCCCAAAAGTAGGGCACTTTGCTCCGCGACATTCCACAAACAACTCATTTTCAAAGACTGTAAATTTGAAACAAAATGCCTTTCATTTCTTCGAAAGTTGGCATAAGAGCACCACCTGGCTCAATAATGTAAGTTCCCATGAGGTCTTTGGACTAAACTAAAAATTGAAGGGTTGCGCGTCATATAGCGAGGAGAGCACTTCGGTCACACGGAGAGCTCATGGACTGTAGATTTTGAAAAAAATGCCTTTAATTCTTTGAAAGTTGGCTCAAAAGCACCATCTGAGTCATTAATTTAAGTTCCTAAAGGATTCTTGGACTAATCTCATAATTGCAGAGGGGCCGATAGGAGACGCTCAATTCTCTGATAAATGAGTCGGAACGCTTCTAGATAATAGCAGCAAACGCTTTGAGTCGGGTGAAACCTAGGAATTCAAATGCATTATATAATGCATCATATACTATTTCCAAAATTACTCCGTAGGTATACACAAAGCAAAATTAGACAACTAATTAGGTACATACTCACATTACAAAGGTACATTGAATCATCAAGCTAACGCCATGAACTGACACTTAGATCTTTATTAAAAACTAATATGTTTGTTGTTAATGAATTTAGAATCCCGGCAGATTCCATCTTTTGCGGTTCCTTTTTACGAGGTACTAAGCACAAATATAATATAATAATTCGGCACAAATATGACTGATTTAATGCTTGTTAATAAAGGAGGTTATAATTGTTATAACCTGTTTGTTGACGTTTGTCGACAGCAGCAAGGAGATCGCGCGCAGCGCTCTCTATTGTTTTCGCTTTGAATTACGGGAATACGCGGTAAGGAGATGGCGCTCCTGGCGGGCAAGTGGTGAACCTTCCAGCAGGTAGATTCGCCCGCCAAATTTAAAATTTGGGAGATGCTAAGCGAAAACCGTTTAGTTTTAAGACTATTTGAACATCGAATAGTCATTCTACCCATTCAAGTAGATATTTGATGGCTTTTGACCGTGCTTAAGGAGAGATTATAATATAAAATCGTATCTGAAGTATGATGTCAATGAATCTAATGGATCCTAATGAATCGTAGAAAAGCTAAGATTTTTACGGATCGCCATCTTTGACAGGAGACTTTGTTAATCAATTACATATTTAATTGAAGATGCCTCATAAAATCAACAAGTCGAGTCCGAATATATGAATTCATCACATATCGCGAAGACATTTACAATAAAGTTCAGTGGTTTGAATAAAAATTTCATAACTATTATCCTGTGATCAAAATTCCGATCAAACTTTAGGATTTTGTAAAATTGGCAGTATTTTTCTAAATATTCCAGTAAAAGTGTCTATGCCGGCGCGAAGCGCCGGCTCGAGCGAGAAAGTCCCGTGCGGTCTCCGCACCAATCCGCTAAGCGGATGGGGGGGCGAAGCCCCCCAAATGCCGGCGCGTAGCGCCGGTACGCGGCGCGAAGCGCCGCGCATAAATTGGCCGGAGGCCAATTTTTTCGTTTTTGCCAGTCTCTGTTGTACAGATTCTTTTGGATTGAATAAACTCAGATTGTAACTAAGAGTGTAAAAAATGAAGCAAGCTCTAACTCTAAATTATGTTGAGTGGCTGATGATAAAATGGAAAGACGCACCGCCATATTGCCGCGGCACGCCCATTCAGACAACTCCCAGGAGTGCTCCCACTGAAGGATTAATGTCTTTATTTCTCATAAGAAGTTACACATATAAGAGCATCCAGTTTACACAGATCTTCCATTGCTGAAGGAATGACAAAAGTGAATCCTGATTTCAACTAGATAGTTGTCAACTATAGATATAGTTGTTGTAAAATATTAAATTCTTAAAGACCTAGATTCTTGAAAGATAAATGAATACTAAAAGTAAGTATTTGTATTCATCCACTGAATAGTTTCATTTATTGATTTGGATATCCATGTTACAGCCTGGTGAGTGGGTCTACATAGAACCGTCTACTTGGAGTGATGAAGAACTAGGAATCCCTCCTGATGACTACGAGGAATAAGTCATCCATCACTATTTAAAATATGAACAGGTTTTCTAGTGTTACACTCTGGGAAATTGCCCAACTAAATTTGAGTCCTTAGTTTTGAAAATGAAAATAATTTTAGTTAACATCTTGAAGATCAATCTGTCGTGTAGATATTTTCATTTATTATCAATCCTGAGTATATGGTTTAAATTGTTCATTTAATTTTTTTTTTCTTTCTTTTTAGAAGTTCATAATGTTTCGACAGGACTTTTATTAATAAATTAAATGTTACGTTTTGTTATTTAAATCATTTACATTTTCTAATAATTTTCCTTTTCCATTTTAAACAAATGTCATTGACTTAGTAAGAACTATTTCTCAGTTAATATTTCAAGACATTTTTAAAGGGTTTTGTTTAGCAAGGGATGTCAAAGCAATGATTTTTTCACAACTCAAAAGATTGTAAAAAATCATGGTGCCAAATAATCTTTTCATTAAGAGCCATTCAAAAAAAAAATGTTCTGACAAGCAGTCATGTTTTATTATTACAGCATAGTGTATTAATTGGCATTGTCTTTTTTTCAATAAGTAAGTAAAAACATCTGTATACCATAGCAAGATTGAAAATTAAACAATGGTAAAAAAGGCTGTGAAGTAGGCGTGAGTATAGGAAATTTATTGCAGTCTGAATGATAATATTTTTGAGATTTAAAAAAAAAGGTTCCTTATCTAGATATTAGAGAGCCTCAATTTTCTATTATATTCTCTTGTACCTGCAAAGAAAACCTGAAAAAGGTTAATGTAGCTCTCTCATGTGTCAGGAATTTGTGATTTAATTTTGTAGAGTACTATTTCTTTTGTAAAATTGAGCACAAAAACTTGATGGTGCCACTGGTTTTCTTTGAAACAAACTCTGGGGCTCAGAAAAAGCTCTCAACGATGTTGAGGCTGTTATGTAGAGGGTCCCCCAGTAGTGTTGAGAGTCCACCTCTTTACAGTCAAGCTCAGCATGCACAGATGGGGATACATAAACAAAGTTGCCACTTAATTTGGGACCTCCAGACTAGAACCACGGCAACTCTGCTTTTCTATTTGCTCCCCATCTGTACAGAGAAAGTTGGACTAGGTACGAAGGTGAACTCATACTATAGCACAGGAAATCCTGCCCATCGTGGCGTCAACTTTAAGAGTTTCTTTTAGTCTGAGAGTTTTTTTCATTGAAAAACATCACCATTACATCTCTTGCAAAATTTTGAATAAAAATAAATAAATAGTACTTAAATCGAAAATCCATTAAGCATGCAGGATCTCCATTCAAATCCTCAAATCGGTGCCGTATTGCTTTCTGATAAGATTGTGCAATCTTGCTTGCATATTGCTGTAAACCAAAATTATAACTTTCAAAATCCATATTTCTCAATTATTGTGAGTGAGAATCTTAAAAATACTGCGCGCCGTAAAAACGGCTTCTGTTTATTTATTTATTTTTTTGATAGGTCCTAAAATATATTTACCAACCAGCACAATTTCAAGAATTTCTCATTGACAGTTTTTGTGAAATCATGTTATAAATAGGTATACATTTCCTAGTTTTCGTGTAAAATCAAGCTTTAAAAATCATCATTATCATTTTGAAGGAATGAATGAAATCGCAATGCACCTTGAAAAGGCGTCAGATTTAGGTGCAGCAAGTAATAAATATGAATTGATGGTGAGTCTAGCATAGTATAGTAACCATCGTAAGAAAATTGAGTACCTATTCAAAGAACCTATACAAATATTAGGTAGGCACTATGTGCCTCCCTGGCAACCAGAAATTGACCTTTTGACTTCAATTCAAAGTTCGAGGACAATTAAAAACAAGAAATTCGAAAAAATCGCCGTCAAAATTTCGCGCTGTTTCTAGTCTCAGGAACGATTTACTCCAAACTGCCGACGCATATGACTTTTTTGATACTCAGATGCCCAAGCCGCGGGCCAATCTGACCCAAGGCTTGCTAAAAAAAAACGTCCTCTGCGGGTTGTATGAGACCGGTACATACGAGCTTTTAGATATAGGCCTACATCAAATAGAAGAAATCACAGAATTAGCAGGTGCCAAATCAAAGAGAGAGGGAGACAAACCTAGTTCCAACCAAGAGAGTCATAAATAATGACGCGTCGTCTAAGTGTCGCAGCGATTTTAGCGTTCGTCCCTCTCGCGAGGGTCGGCAGGGCGGTCAAGACATCTTCGCGGTTTGAAGCGCCTTCAATCCGACGGAGCTGCAACATGCGTACACCCGTGGTCAAATAGTTGTATGTCACGCCTGCCGTCAACGAACTCAAATATCGATTGTTCATTCCACGCGTATAGGAACTTATTTACCTCGATTGCAACGTTGCAAACCAAAGTTAATGCTTCAAATTCAATCAATATATTTAAAAAGAAACGGAAACATTCTCTGAAAAATTTAAAATAATTTTACGAACGATTTTAATTGAAATCACAGGAAATTTCGTCGCGATGTCATATTTAGTCCTATTTTCCTTTTTTTCTTTTTACCGAAAAAACCAAGGTCCCTGATTCTAAATCTTAGCTATTAGGATAGTTATTTTTTTTTTCTTTTTTTTTATGGTGAAAATTAGAAGAGAGTCGTAAATAATGACGCGTCGTCTAAGTGTCGCAGCGATTTTAGCGTTCGTCCCGCCCGCGAGAGTCGGCAGACATCTTCGCAGTTTGACGCGCCTTCAATCCGACGGAGCTGCAATATGCGTACATCCGTGGTCAAATAGTTGTATGTCACGCCTGCCGTAAACGAACTCAAATATCGATGGTTCATTCCACGCGTACAGGAACTTATTTACCTCGATTGCAACGTTGACATCCACAGTGAATGCTTCAAATTCAATGTACTTATATTTTTCAAAAGATACGCACAGATTCTCTGAAAAATTTACAGTACTTTATAGAACGGTTTTAATTGAAAACACAGGAAATTTCGTCGCGATGTCATATTTAGTCCTATTTTCCTTTTTTTCTTTTTACCGAAAAAACCAAGGTCCCTGATTCTAAATCGTAGCTTTTAGGATAGTTATTCATCTATTTTTTTTTTCGGTGAAAATTAGAAGAGAGTCATAAATAATGACGCGTCGTCTAAGTGTCGCAGCGATTTTAGCGTTCGTCCCTCTCGCGAGGGTCGGCAGGGCGGTCAAGACATCTTCGCGGTTTGAAGCGCCTTTAATCCGACGGAGCTGCAACATGCGTACACCCGTGGTCAAATAGTTGTATGTCACGCCTGCCGTAAACGAACTCAAATATCAATGGTTCATTCCACTGGTATAGGAACTTATTACCTCGATTGCAACGTTGTAAACCAAAGTTAATGCTTCAAATTCAATCAATATATTTAAAAAGAAACGGAAACATACTCTGAAAAATTTAAAATAATTTTACGAACGATTTTAATTGAAATCACAGGAAATTTCGTCGCGATGTCATATTTAGTCCTATTTTCCTTTTTTTCTTTTTACCGAAAAAACCAAGGTCCCTGATTCTAAATCGTAGCTATTAGGATAGTTATTTTCTTTTTCTTTTTTTTTTATGGTGAAAATTAGAAGAGAGTCGTAAATAATGACGCGTCGTCTAAGTGTCGCAGCGATTTTAGCGTTCTTCCCGCCTGCGAGAGTCGGCAGACATCTTCGCGGTTTGAAGCGCCTTCAATCCGACAGAGCCGCAACATGCGTACACCCGTGGTCAAATAGTTGTATGTCACGCCTGCCGTAAACGAACTCAAATATCGATGGTTCCACGCGAAAAGGAGCCTATTTACCTCGATCGCAACGTTGCAAACCACAGTTACTGCTTTAAATTCAATCAATATACTAATCCTTTGTTTCTTAATCGGGAACTACGTGATTGACACTTACTTTCTTTTTCGCCCGATGAATTCGATATGTATATTCCTATTCATATTCTATTCACCATTCTATTCATCGGACGAAAAAGAAAGTAAGTGTCAATCAATCAATCAATATATTTTAAAACATACGCACAGATTCTCTAAAAAAATTACAGTAATTTAAGGAACGATTTTAACTAAAATCGCAGGGGCTGCGAGGGGGGCGCCTCGAAAATTTCTGCACAGGGCGCCAAAAACGTAAATCTGTCCCTGTCCAACACAGCTGAAGGTACCTAACAATTCGGGCCTCGTTTTTTAACTTTTCTCCCGAATCTCAAGAGACACCATCTTTGCCAGCACAGAGCGCGGAACGTTGCAAGTTCGCGCCTCGCCCTCGCCTCACGCCATCGCGCTCCTTCAATTTTGCACGTGCAACACGCACATTCATCAAGCACGAATAGTTGTATTTCTGCGCCGTCAATTCCGTCATCAACGCGCGTCCCTTCCTTTGCCTAATTTCCTCATAATGTTTGTTTCCGTTTGTCTTGTTTGCTGTGGTGTACTTCAAAAGTTATACGTGAGAAACACTGCCGAGTATATGAGACGTAATTCATGCTGTATAAAGGCTGTAATTATCGATATTTTCTCCTCCCCCTCCCCCTCCCTTCCCCTTTAATAAATATTTTTTTTACTTCGTTATACAGGGTGTCCCAAAATTCTGTAACCCCCCCCCCCCCCCCAGGGCCGGATAAAGGGGGTGGCCACATGGGCCGCTGCCCATGGCGGTAAATCCAAGGGGCGGCAAAAATTTGCAATTTTTTAATGTGTAGGTATAAAAAAAATCGGATTTATAAAAACAAAATTACAAACGAGAAAAGGCTACAAAATCTCTCATTTCCTGAAAGTATCGTAATTTCTAATTTTTTCGTCTCTTAGTGATACAAGAGACAGTACCCTCAATAAGTCGAGTTACGAGAGAAACCAAACACGCAATTTGGCCTAGAACGGCGCGACTTAAGAGAGAAATGATAACGAGGACTTGAGATGAAAAGGAGAAGCTCTCGGCGCGGCGATCGGCATGCAACATATTAGCGCCTACAAGACTCCACGAATAATTCACGCATTGCATCAAACACAGAGCGGTCATTGCGGTCAGCGTGAAACGGATAGCGCCTACAAGAATGCACGAATACTTCACGCATTGCGCCAAACAGTGCGGTCAGCGTGAAACGCATAGCGCCTACAAGAATGCGTGAATACTTCACGCATTGCGTCCATTACGATGCGGTCTGCGCGGCGCAGCGGCGGAAGTTCCAAATTATGTTTGTTCTTTCATAATTTTTTCGTTAATTTCTTATGAGTGGAAGGCCTTGTCCACACATAGATAGATTCACGGAACTCAACTTTCGCGCAAAGATTCGCGAACTTTTGCTTGTAGTGTCGACAGGGCTTTCCCAAAAAATGTGTTCAACACAAGCAAATGCGTCTTATGCACCCCTCCCTCCCCCGCTGGCATGTTCATTTGATGGTTTTTATCAAGTTTTAAAACGAATGAGAAGGGGGCGGCAAAATATAGGCGGCCCATGGGCGGCAAGTAATAAGTGAATCCGGCCCTGCCCCCCTCCCTCCGGGTAACTTTTGAACGGTTAGAGATAGAGAAACGAAACGTTTAGGAATGTTTCTATCTCAAAGGGGACCATCTTCTTTAGGTAAGGGAGCCAAGGGGGGCGGGGGCTTCCCAACTTTTTTCTTCAAATGGTAACAACATCAGTGGAAAGATCATTGAAAAATAATAATTTTGCAGGCGCAAACCGCAGATCAATATCTTGATTTTTGACCGACTTATGAAATGTCAAATGTGAAATTTGACCTTTTTTAAAAAAAATCATTACTTCGGCTCAAATTATTGTAAAGAAGAGGAAAGGGGAAAATTTACCAAATTGTGAGCATGTAAAAATCACAGAATTCACTTCAAAATCATTTGAAAGGGGAGTTCGGACCCCCAAATACGACAGTTCCAAGGTCATACGATTTTCCCGCAAAATGAGCCAATGTTCCATAACTTTGCTGCAACATTATCTCGGTAAGTTCAGAATTATTTATGATTTTTTACAAAAAGGTCAAATTTGGCCTTTGAATTCAGATGATCTTTTCAATCTTGAAGACTTGATGAGCTAATTAAAGCATTGTAAAGTATTGACAATACTTACTCCCTCTAAATCATTAAAAATCCACGTCATGGTGAGCCACGTGGAGCAAAGTTTAGAATTCATAGTTTAAATTTTTGGAGCGCTGAGAACGCAAAATGTACCATAGATTCATACCCTGCAAACCGTTTTAGGGTAAATTTTTGACATTTTTTGAAACATGGCATTTTTTTTCGGTGTTTATGGTCACTTCCGGTGTAAGTTCATCTTGTGGTAGGTACCTACAGTATTTTCAACCAACATTTTTAGCATCATTTTATTGAAAAAACTAGAAACAAAACAAGAAAGGCAGAAGAGGACGAAAACGACAAGTCTCGCGGATGACGCAATTCGCGATGCGTAGAGGGGCTGTTACTTCCTTCGGAGGGCAGGGTGAGGCTCTCATCTGGCATCTCCATGTCGCCAGTTCAGAGCGGAAACGACCGTCCAAAATAGAAAAATACGACATGCGGTCAAAATTCAAAAATAAGTGTCTCCCCGCCGTCGCACCTAGCTACGTCGGGAGTTGCCACTCATTATTCAGTGGCTTTATTTGTATTTTGCTCCGGGAGCAGGGTAAAATCCAGTAACTGTACACTGTACACTCTATCGTCCTTAGTCTTCAATTCGTCCTCATACCGTCGGCTCCGGGACAAAGTACATCTATTTCATAAGTTCGTCTAATCAGTTTTTTTCGCTCCAAATATGTCGATATAATGGAAAATTAGCAGGTGTCTGAAATTTGATAAACTTTGTGTTTAAGTGAAAACTAATGATTGCGTGTGAGCACACGAGGATAGGTTTAATCAAAAATTGAACAATTATTGGAGGAGATATGACAAAATGATCTAATATATGCTGAAATGCATGTGTTTAAATAGGAAATGCTGCATGCCAGATGACGTTAATAGGTTGTGCATTTTCTCACTTGAAAATCTATATTTATATACTATTTCCCACAAAAAAAAGGAATTAAAAAAAATTAAAATAATGTAAAATCAGCTCCTCAAGCACTCTCAGTCGAAGCAATAAAACAAAATTGCCATAGAGAAAAAAAAGGAGGTGTTTGCATTTCGGGCATCTTGGAATTTTTTGATGATTTGATGACGTAGGTCGGTATAGCGACGTCCCCTTCACGCTTAACGTCGCTGTACCGACCTACGTCATCAAATCATCAAAAAATTCCAAGATGCCCGAAATGCAAACACCTCCTTTTTTTTCTCTATGCAAAATTGCACGCAAATTCACCATGTCCTAAACTACCTACCTAAGCTACTCGGGGTTTTTTTTTTCTCTCTTTCTTTTTTTTTCATCAATTTTGATACTAAAACCTGAAAACTTTTCTTCGTCATAGGAGGGTTTCTCGGGTAATCGAAGCTCCCTGCTTTCGTCGTAGTTGTATTTTCTTTGCGTTGGTTCTTATATGGGAGTGGTACAGGACCGATGGAAACGTCGCTTGCTTTTTCGTGGTTGCCCACTAACCGTAATTTGTCTTTCACTGTACCTATACGTAATTGAACTTTTTCTATAAATTATAGAAAAAAATCTAATAAAAATAAAATATGCTCACGGCTCTAAAAATGTATTTCCTCCGAACTGAATTTTTGTTCTTCGAGTTCGCAGCTTTCAATTTGTGTGAACCGCATCCTCGACCGTCGACGTGGAGACACGTGGCAACGACGTGGCGTCCTCGGTGACTGTTGCCGTTCGAGGAACAAAGAAAACAAACTGCTCGCCAGGAATTAACTAATTGGTTGCCGAAGCATACGGGGGAGGAGACGCGCGAGGGAGGGTCGAGGGGGTTGAAGGATGTCGGAGTTAAAATTGTCGCGTGACGGGCGTCACTTGGGAAGAAGCGAGAGTAACAGCCTGAGATGATCCTCTCGGGTCGATTATGGAATCTCTATCGAACGAACTTGTTTTATTTATTTTTACTTTATCTACATTAGAGTACATAAATGACACAAACATAGTGTCTAAGCATGTACTTGTCAGTGGAACCCCCCAAAATTTACCCTATAAACGTCATTATAAAAATCACGTAGAGAATAAAATGCCTTACAAACCAATAAAGGTTTTTAACCCCTCAAAAAAAGCGTTAGCTTCCCTGATAAAAATTGGCGATAGGAGCTGCGTTTCAAAATACCATAGGAGTATAGTCGACTAAAGAAGGCTATTGGAAATCATAAAGTTGGCTGTAGAAAGCGGAGCAAATCGTATAGCCGGGCTATACGAAGCTATAAAAAAGTATACAGTCGGGCTATAGTTCCTATCGCCGGGCTTTACACTTTATCGCCATTGGCCATAAAAGGCTATAAGAAATTGTGTAGAAATTCGTGTGCTTTGGAAATCATTAAGTTTGATACGGAACTACCTTGATATTTACAAAACATCACATTATATTTTCCTTTAAAACATATTTTTTTTCATCAATTAAAATGAGAATTATCCATACAGAGTGTGCAAACATTTCAAAATCATGAGTTGAAAAACGGTGACTCCGCGAGATTAAATATTAAAGCGGAACGGAGCGGCGACGCACTGGCGCCTACAAACCTAACAGGGATACTTCACGCATTGCGCAATGCGTGAAGTATCCCTGTTAGGTTTGTAGGCGCCAGTGCGTCGCCGCTCCGCTTTGTGTTAGGCTCTAATATTTAATCTTGCGGAGTCAACGTTTTTCAACTCATGAAATGAAGTGTTTGCACACTCTGTATGGATAATTCTCATTTTAATTGATGAAAAAAAAAATTGTTTTAAAGGAAAATATAATGTGTGTTCTGTAAATATTAAGGTAGTTCCGTATCAAACTTAATGATTTCCAAAGCACACGAATTTCTACACAATTTCTTTTAGCCTTTCATAGCCAATGGCGATTAAGTGTAAATCCCGGCAATAGGAACTATAGCCCGACTGTATACTTTTTTATAGCTTCGTATAGCCCGGCGATATGATTTTCTCCGCTTTTTACAGCCAGCTATATGCTTTTCAATAGCCTTCTTTAGTCGGCTATAAGAACTCCTATGGTATTTTGAAACGCAGCTCCTATCGCCAATTTTCACCAGGGCCTCCCGGGGCTCATGCAGAGGCGGATCCGGCAATTTGGCAACATCGGCTTCCCCCCATTTAAACCTATGTTAAATAATCGATTCTTGTCGGAGCACCTGGCCCCCTCAAGAATCGATACATTTCCATAGGTTTAAATGGAGAAGAACAATGTTGCCTGTTTGCTGGATCCGCCAATGGGCTCATGCGGTAATAGAGATACGCCCTCCAATCAGAGGAGAGACGTTATATCTCCAGCTCTCCTATGATATGCATTTTTTTTTTCTTGGGGATTTCGATGCTATTCTAGTTAATGTCCGGACCCAAATTTCACTATGGTTTGCCTCCCCTTTCATAAATTTCCCCAAAAAACTTTTGCCCTCTCCACCCCCACCCCTTAAATTTGGCTGAAATGATGGCGCTTTGCGCAGAACGAAAAAAAAACAGTAGAAATTCCCAGAGGTAATTCACTTACGTAAGTTATCCTCCAAAACAATAAAATTTACCGGGAAATCTGCAACGTCGCGATCGAGATGCGCGATTTTAGACTCAAACTTTTCTGCGGTGAGCCCTAGAGACATACCCTTCGCGGCACACTTCGGATGCGACGCACAGTGGATCGAGTCAATAGGAGAGGTCGGACAAAATTTGGAAACTTTAAACGCTTTTAACTCCGTTCATATAAAACTCTGAGGTTCTAAAAGTGGTTCCATTGGTTTTCTTGTGAAATTCTCCTGTAGAAGCAATCTTAAAAATTTGAAATGTGACGAAAAAACCATCAAAATTTTCTGTTTTAGTCAAAAACTTCATGTCCGACCTCTCTAATCGACTCGATCTAATGTGCGGCGGTGTGCTGCCGGCCGGCGTCATGCAGGAGGAATAAAAAGGTGTATTCATAGACGACGGAGGGAAAGGCATAAAAACAAAACCACGCAACTGCAACGAGAACCATATCCCTATACGCGATTCTCACCGCACCGCTGCCGTGGTACGGCAAAGAACCGCATGAACATCCGAAAGTTGTCAAATTTCTTCCGATAAAACCAGATTTTCCACGATAACCACTAAAATTTTTCATTCGGATTTTTTACAAGCTTTTGCATTCAATTTGATCTAGTATGAGTGAATTCTGTGGAAAAATATTTATAACGTTTCCTCGGAGGTACACAATTTACAAGGGGCCGAGTTGTGGCAATATTTCAATGCGCACAGGGTGTTCTTTCTGAGCACGAGAAAGTCACTACCGTACTATGGAGAAAAGCCGTACAAGAATTCAAATATTGCCAAATTTACCACAATCATGTATCTATTTTTGAGGAAAGGTGCGAACTTTCCTCTATGAAATTTTTAAAAATTACAGGTTGAATTGCGAATGGAATTCTCCTAAAATTTACGAGAAATGCATTCTCAAACTTCTCAAAAACTGTGCGTGCTAGAAAAGAAAACGCGGCAATATTCGAAGGCTCATACGGCGTTTTAGATGACGGGAGAGCACTGCCGCGCTAAGGAAGAACCCCGTATCAACTTCGAGAGTTGCCAAATTTCCCGGGATAAAACAAGAATTCTTGAGGAAAGTTATGTTTGTTTTTCTTTGAAATTTTCAGATATTTTAGATAAAACTGCATAGGCGGTTCTACGGGGGTGCCAGTGGGTGCCGGGCACCCCCAAGCAAAAATTAAGTACGATTATCGGAACCGTGAAATTACTGCTTTTAAAGATTCTGTATTCGCTCACATGGAGAAAAAATCCCAGCAATTAATTGAAAATGTTTTAAACAGAATGAATATTGATAGCCGTGTTTTACAAAGATTCTACTGTTTTTTATGGTAAGATTGTAGTTTTGATGGAAATTTTTGCTAAAAATTTTCCACATTGAATTTATAGGTATTTAAGTAGAAAGAAAGGAGAGAAAAAGAGAAAGGAGGGTAGGAAAGAGATAACACTTGAGGGCCGAAACTTAGGCCTCCCCTGAGAAATGTCGGAGAATTTTCCACCTCTAGGCACCCCTAAGCATGAAGGTCTAGAACCGCCTATGGATAAAAGTGCGTAAAAAATTGTCAGAAAATTTTGGAAAATAATATCCGCAATTTTCCCAGGAAATCCGGTTTCCATCGGAGGGAACTCGGCAACGTCTGAAGGCTCATACGGCGTTTTTCCGTAGCACGGCAGAGTAGGTGATGGTGATTCACTTTTGGCGGGGTGCCAGAGCGGGGCCCCCAAGTGTATTAGTGGTGCCTCGCACGGGGCACGGGCGAGCGAGAGAGGGCCCGCCAGCGCCGCGCCGCGCGCAGTCCCGCCAGACAGCCGCCGCGGAGCGCCGCGTTTTGCGTCACGGTCGCGCTGCACTTCAAACGCCGGGATCCGACTTCAAAACAGGGGTGTCCGAGTGCCACGCCAGTTGAAGTGCCGCACTAAGTGCCATACGCGGAATGTCCTCTTGAGTGAGGAACCTGAGCGCCTCAAAGTAGCTTTCGCATTTGCGTCGCGTGCGGCCGGATATCGGACTTAAAAGTGTGAGTGTTGCGGATTTTGCGTTGGAACAAAGGTGACGAAAAAAAGCTGCAGTCGGTAGCAGGGTTCATCCTTGTGTCGGTTTTGAGGAGAAAATCCGACTCCATGCTAAGTGCCATACTCAGTGCCACGCTAAGTGCCACTACTTCGCGCCGAGACCAACCTTTTACGTATCAAACCGGGGCTTTGTTTGAATTCCACTCGCGTTATGGTTCGATCTTACACAAGTGCCACAAACTTCAGTGACAAAAGCTTTCCAACCAGAAAAAAGGTACTTCTAATTCCGTAAACCGGCTCTTCGCCAGAGTAGAGTCCAGGCTAAATATCCTCAGTGTCGATACGGACGGTTTACCGGGAAAACCTTAAGATTTGTTACCTCCTCGTTTGCCGGTATCCTATTTAAATCGTGGTCAGCAGAAAAGGTTCAGGTTCGATGTCTCTTCGTAATAACCAGTTTTCTACTAGAGTCAGGGACAAATTTCGGTGTGAGTGCCCCCCCCCCCCTTTTTTGCGCCGAAATGGAAAAGATCGACGTTTTCTCATACATCGCGTTTCTGCTTTAGCTGTACTTAAATTTTAGATTTTGAGCTCCCTACACTTATTGTAAAAAAGACCGCTCTACTTAAGAGGAAAGAATCTCGAGGTTTAACACGATGCCTCCTTTTGACCGGTTTTTAACTTGAGTCGTCTAGTCTGACCTCATCAGACTCAGTGCCTTACACATCGCGTCTATGAAAATACTCAGGAGGTGAATGATTTCTGGGGACGAGTACCTATTCCAAGTAGTGTAAAAATTCGCAGGTTTCAAGTTTGTTAAGGATGGAGTAATCCAATTGACTTTCAACGCCGTCTGTAATAATATCTGAACTAACCGTATTTGATCAAATGGAAACAAAGGAAAAAAACCCCCTATCATTTCATGAAAATGATTAACATTTCTAAAATATGTTCGTGTAATAAATCGACGCTGGATCAAAAGGCAACGTAATTTTTTTTAACAATTTGTTTAGACTTACGAGCGTGGACATTTCAGTGTTCATCTCTTGAAGGCGGTTGTCATTTTATTAATGACACAGCTTTACTTATTCCTTTCTGGCGGACTTAAAGGACTGATCCGCCGAAACCATGCGAAATAGCAAAGGTGCAGGCCTTGAGAAGAATTGCACACGTTCCAATGAAGATTTAAATTGGTTCTTGGAGCAAAACCAACCACTAAATCCTATCGATAAACGCTCTTGCAAATGTAAGTACCACCCCTATCGTTAATCTTAAAAACATAGGCAAATTCACAAAAGGTTTGAAGGTATTAAGTAGTTGATTTCTCTGTATAAATAAGAAAAAAAGAAGAAAATTAAATATGAAAGAAAATTACGCAGCGTGAAATGCATTGCGGCTGATATCGATTAAAAACGCCCAATTGGACGAATTTCTGTCAAACGGAACTATGTGCATTATAACGTGAGTCCTGTTATGCATGGATTCTTATGGGTCTCAGGGCTCATGTCTTAATGCACATAGTCCCGTTTGATAGAAATATGTCCAATTATAGGTATACTTCGATTGAAAACGCCTACCGAAGCTCACTGAGCAGGTGTTCTCGAGAAGAAAGAGATGGCTACAAAAATAACTTGTTTAATTCAACCTTCTTCAACTTTCATAGGGAAGCACAGTTTTTAAAAGCATCATTAAAGCCCACGACTTTTCATTTTATCGCACACTAAAAGAAAATATACTAGCTAGCTTTGTAGACGTACCGTCCGTTTCGAGGTCCGAGGCAGAAACTTCCGGGTGCTGCAACCATAGCTTCGACTGCTCCGGGTTCAGTGACCGGAGCGAAAAGTGCTACACCCGGAACTCTCTGCCTCCTACCCCGGAACGGCCGGTATGGTCGGAAAACATAGCCCGAAAGTGCAACACCATTCCGGGGCCTATTTTCCCAGCGAAATTTTTAAAAAAACTACCCCCACCAATAAACACCCTCATAGTACCACCATATTAATCATACAGTAATCCTACTAATGAATCTAATACAACAAGCAGCTCTCCTTACAACCCACCCTAACTCTACTACCGTCTCCTCGCGTACTCCATATATCACTCTATACTCTCACGAATCTACAAAATAAAAATACTACTATCCCAGACTTAGTACAAATAATATAAACACAAGCATTTCTCATTATGCTCACACTATAACCATAACTAAAAAACTACCCATCAAACAAATAGAAATTCAAACATATCAACGAACAGCACCGCATGAATAACAACAAAACCCAGCAAGACAACTCAATCCCAACCCATTCCCAAATAAATACTTCCGCAACATAACCCAACAATTCATGATCAACATCAAAACTCACTCTCCAACCACCGAAATATCTAAAAGAGTATTAATCTTACACCCAGCACATCCACAACGTAAACCCTACTTTAAACTAACAAAAAAAAAAACCAAATTCCCACTCACTAAATTAATGATCATAACCCCTAAGACACAAGAGTCAACTACTACCACCACCAGCTGGTAGATATCTACTAATCCCTAATACATTACCCAAAACAAATACAATAAATACCAACGAAAATTACAATGAACAAACACAATCCCCACTCACCCCCACAAACCTAATCAAACCCTCTTTAATCCATACACCCCAGCTCAGGATCCAAGCTGCACCCCGAGAACTACTAACTAAAAGCAGTACCCCGCATACCACAGAGATAAACATCAAAATCAACATATAAAATAGCACCAAATAATCAAAAATATAACATAAATAATAAATATACCCGTCCAATTCCGCATAATATACCACTCCTACCATCAATTGACACAACAAACGAATTAAAAAAAGAACAAAAACACAAATAAACACAGAGAAACAGCAAATTTCCCCAATCTTAATTCCCTTACTAACCCAATCCAACAAAACACATTACACTACAATCTAATAACAAAAACAACCATATCGCCCTTTAACCATACTCACCACCACCTCATCCCATAAATTCGCCAACCAAAATCTCCGCTCAAAAACTTAAATTATCAATAACAACTAAATGTAAACTGTACAATATGATACCCTCAAAACCTCACACAATAACACCCAACAATACACCAAACCACCTAATCACCTCCCAGCCTAAATCAGCAAACAAATAATTTACGCCACAGACCCGCATGAACTAATTCTAACTAAAAAAACTGACCATACCCACTAAAATACTACACCATAATTCCACCACAAACAATATATCTTAAATTTATAGATTCATACAAATACGACAATGAAACCCTCTTAACCACTCACTCAATATAAACTACTAAATTCACTCCCTCTTGATACTACATAATCCGAAATCCACAAACATCACAGCAAACTAAATTAATAAGAACATTCCTATCCCTTGCTAACTACTTCCAAATCCAAAATCAATTAGTCAAACCCAAGCCTCTCCACCCTTCCAAAAAAGTTACTCCCACTAAAACTAAATCGGACATTTAATAATAAACAAATTTCCAAGCAATACCAACATATCTTTCCACCACATCAGCGTCTCAAACTTGCCTAAACCGAACAAAAAAAAAAACACAACAAAACAAAAAAAAAAACTATACACAAAAGACATAAAATTATCAGAATTCAGACTATGTTCATTACGCATAACTACCACAAAAATAAAACCAAACAAACTACTACTACCACACATTACCGTATTCAAGAATAACCCCATACCAGGCCGGCTAGCACTGACATCTCCCACGTTTACAATCCTACACTCTTCCCCTCATATCCACGCGACTATGCAAAAATCAAATATTAAAAATCACAATAAATAATAAACTACAACACCCTACAATAATAATATTTATAACAATCTATAACTAATATATTTCCGCTACAACGCCCACCCATCAACAACTCCATTCCCCATTAACAACCAATTCAAATTCCACATCTGTCTAAAAGAATACTAAATATACCTAACCCCACAAACACTATGCCACGACTAAACAATCCGAAGTAAACTCCGAAGCTAACCTGTCTGACTGGCGCGAACCCCGAACACCACGCCTTCATCTAAAAGCCGAAAGTATACGTAAAAGCATAACAAGAAAATCAAAACATACCCACCCACATACAAAACAAAATCAAACGTAACCAATACTACTCTATAACACTCTGTTAATTTCATTAATAATCCAACTAACTAAATCTCAGAACGCCCATTAACGCCAAACCCACACTCCTAGACTAAACATCTAATCCTCCCCTAAAGAATAATATCAATCCTCCCACCATACCACTATCCAAACAACACCCATCCACATATAATAACGTACCTATCCACACAAAAACAAACAAAGAAAAAAAAAACCATAAAATAACCTACGATCACAAAATCCTACTATATGCACCCGAAATTAGCAAAATTACATCAACTCAACCACTAACGCCTAATAACCCATGTCACCCATAATATCAACACACACATACTTAATACATACCCTGTAAATAAACCATTACTGGAACACACTACCAATACAACAAATCAGGTATCGTTGTAAAATACCTACCGAACATTCCCCTTAATTGCTAATGTTAACCATTAAATAAATAACATATCACCCCACCCAACGCACCAACAACTCATAGGACCCTCCTAACCTCGACTTCAATTACACAGAAAAAAACAAAACATACTCACTATTCAATCCCACCTCTATACTTAATCCACGTCTCCCAATACACCACCTAAAATACCTCAACACGACACATCCAATCGATCCAATCACCTCATACAACCTAACCTCAATCCAAACTGTACCACCAAATCTTACTATAACTCCATACCATATTAGCTAACCCCCACAAATTACAGAGGACCCACCTATCACCTAGCCATCTCCACACTTTATTACTATACTCCCTACCAATCTTACCTCAAATAAAAAAATCTAATACTAAAGTACCATTCAAATGCGCCTAGCTCATAATACCTCTTAATATATTTATATAAATACCACCATAAAAAAACTAACTCTACGAAATTAATAACTACTATTTACCAACGGCTTACTACAAAACGTATCAGACAAATGCCAAAATAAAATAAATCACCACCCACCATAACCTAAAATTACTAAATATCTACCCATATACACATACAAATATTACATCTACTCTAGCATTACCATATAAACCAAATAAGCCAAAATAATCACTCCACTCTATATACTACAAATTACCATACTAACCGCCCACAAACCCTAGCAACCCCACCCTATAAATCGATACACTATTCGCACGAACACTAGTATCCATTCTCCTCTTAAAATCCAGAGCCACGCTGCATAGTTACACAATAAATTCTCTCAATATCCTCCTAACCTTCACCCGACGTCACACACCTCCCCCCCCCACACCTACCCCTCTCTCCCTCACGTGAACCCATCTTACAACGCCACAGCCTCCGTACAACAAAACGCCCGACTACACCAAAAAAAACTACAAAAAAAAACAAAATAAAAAAACAGACACAATAGCATACCTAAACTCCCCTATACAAACAATCTTACTATTTACTTTCAAACCAAATCCTACCCGCCCAATCCTTGAAACCTACCCCTACCACCCTTCACCCCCCTATACCCTCCTTGACCTTAATAGATTTTTTAAATGATACATCCCTCCCACTCCTCATTTAAATCTGAATTCATTTCCCTATACCTCTATCAACTGGACCCAACCACCATCCACACTCCACTTCACCATATTAAATACACAACTATTTATAATCCCCGACATGCCCTAATATAACTTTTATTCAACACCTACTGATAATTCACTCTTACACATCCCAATTAACATCTGACAACACAAACAAACCACTAACTGACAAAAATACACTTCCACACACACCAAATCAATTACTACCTCTAAACCGTCCTTCGATATAAGAATCCACCAAAAGAAAACAAAAAAATACTCTAGAAACCTATCATCACTCCACCCACCAATTCCTAATGACCATTCCCATGCGTTAACGATATTTTAAGAAATCCACTTTCCAAATAGCTAACACTTTCAATGCCCCCATTCCCAAATTCCCCCAACTCATTGCCATATTACAACGTATCTTACACCTTAAAAAAAATAAAAACCCCATGCAATCTACGGTCACCTTAATTATACATTAATCCCTTCCCGACAAGGTACTACCCATAACACCGTACCATTCTCAATACCCCCTTATCGCTATAATACCCACCCGCAGGAACCTAATACACACATATAATGTCCATACAACTCTCCAAAAACAACAACAATAAATAAAAAAAAAACAAAGAAAAAAAAATAAAAAATATATATCCGAATCATTAATGCGACTATCGTCCTACAAAACCACGTAAAAAAATTCAAACAAATTTTTTCAATACAACCAATACCGACCCGCCCAAACTCTCCCAAAAATAATCCATTACTACACCCACCACCACCAAACACCCCCGACCCTAATGCTCGTTACCTTCTAACCCATTGAAAACAAAACAAACAACAAATACCCTCCCACACAAACCCTCTTTAATAAATACATCAAGCTGAAATTAAACTGCTCTCTCTTAGATATTTCGAAATAGTTTTTAAACTGACATCTGCTCTACCATACTAACTTAAATACAACCCTCAAATTCCCCTCACAATACCACAAAAAAAATATTCACACCTCCACCTATTATAACCATAAATTCTCTTTGGCTAACACCTGACCCTCCAATAAACTTATATAATTATAAAATCCCCGGGGACTCAAATTCACCGTGCACATAACACGATCCGAACGTATATACACGCCCCTTCCCCCACATTAATAATTAAATAACCGACTAACACAACAACAAATCCATATCTAACCGATTCCACACACCCAGACATAATTACAAAGCTCACTCTCAATAACACAAGACTATATTTACCCTACACAAATATATTCTACCAACATACAACAGATTTAACAAAAAAAAACCAAATTAACAGGTCACCCCCCTATCTACTTTTCAACCACACTATGATACAATACAACACTATGACATAAATCCAAGACTAAAATTACACAACTTTAATCAAATCAAAAACATAACACAACGATATGACCCCTAACACATTTTACCCCAACCACCTTTATTCCAGAAATACGTGTAAAACATATATAATAGAACAATATCCACTAATACAACTAATGAAGAAACCGTAAATAAAGTATTATTGAAAACCTGAGACTTATACCCCCCCAGTCAGTCTCTATCACTCGACCGAACACAGACACTTTATCCAATAAAATCCTATCAATCCACCAAATATACCATTATGACCATCGTACTCTGCATAAACCTCTAACCCAGACAGATCGCACCCACGAAAACATTCACCCACACACCCCCCTTACATAAAAAACAACACAAATCCCATAAACACAATACTCTTGAAACTGAATATAAATACTAACTTTTAACTCTAACTACTACTACGAAATCATGACTAACTCACTAACTAGCCCACTCCAAATCCCTCATCGAACTACCCTTCCGTATCTTAAGAGATTTTTGTACTTACCCAGTACACTCATCTAAATAAGAATCAAAAAATTAATTACATTTCTTTAAATTTATCATATGCAATATCCAAAAATAAAACTCACACGCAAAATATATACCCTAAAAAAACGGTGATAAGACGCAAACAAGACACTCAACCTATCCTTCCCCCGATCCTACTACCCTAACAATCCACATCCCTATCCTTCATCCTAACTAATATCAATATGACTGACATAACCGCGAAAAAATTCAATTAATAATCTCAAACAAACCTTACAAACAAAAATCTAAAACACCCATAAACCACCCTGCAACACTTTACTTAACCCAACTCTGACTTATTACATTCTTCCCATCTATGACCCACAACCAAATTAACTTACTCTCAAGCTAAGTTCGAACCTATAATTAACTACCTAAAGAACTCAAAATCTTCCCTAATTCGAACTCCCGAACTTTGCTCCGGAAATCTAGATACGATAATACTGGTCCATACAAAAAATCATATCAGCCAGATAGTCCAACCACCCTTCCTACCACTAAAAAAACACCTCCACTTACAATTCTATATCAAATCCTTCAGTCATGACCAACCAAACAAGACACAAAAACAATACAACTCTCAAAACCAATCAAATATCCCCTACCCTCAAAATTAACAGCTTGCCTCCCTATCAGTTACTCTCGGACCACTCCAAAAGTATTTCATCCTCCGAACAACCACTCACCTACAGAGAAACCAAAACGATGACACAAAACAAACTAAAATAAATATAAAAAAAACCAAATCCTTGCCTCCATTCACAAAACTACAATCGACTTCAGACTTTACCAGTTCTACACCCACCTTCGTAAACATATCCACGCAACACTGACATGCTTTGACATGTGTATCCCATCTATTTACTGACACTCTAACGTAAACGACTTACCTAAATACACACGGTTAAAACCCCGTACATACCAACATAAAGAATCACATATTATTACGTATTGATTTCAAAAGCGCACGCAAATAAATCTTACCCATTAACCCTAATTCACCCCATCAAATCAGCACTAATAATACTATACGGTTGTCTACACACAACTTTTACTCGTACTCCCAATTATTATAAAACCCATAAGTAACCGTAAAAAAGAACCTAAATACCCTAAGAGATAAGCAACAACCCAGTAGGACAACAATACTACCCACCATTATAACATCTAACTACCCGCTTTTCCCTCTTAATCCTCGATGAATTAATTCTGACAACAATTATACTAAAACTGAAACACACTGTATTAACTCTTTACATAAAATATCATTAGAAATATACTTATTAATAAAATTCATTCATATCCTATAAACTTCAACATAATCAAACATCACAAATAGTACCCAACAATCCTAAATCAAATGGAGAAACATGCCACCCATTGACTGACAAGGTTCCCACAATAAAAATACAGCTACGTGTACCAAACAACACATAAATCCCAACTCTTCAATAATCTTCCGCTCAGTTTACTTCCTGGTGATGTATACCCTAAAAAGTCCATTATCCAATATGCAAAGCAAAAATAAACAACCGAACACCTAGATACCCATAAACGCATGAAAAAAAGAAATACACATAAATAAAGATCCTACCCCATAGGGACAGATGCCAACCAACCCACCCCACACCCTCTCTTCACAGGCTACGACACATCACACAACGCTTGACTCTTCCTGACATAATTGCATCGACACTCTCTTGGTAACTACTGCTACATTAAATACTTACCTCTATAACATAAGAAAAACAAAATAACTAAAAAATCCCTATAAAACATAACACAAAAAATAAAAAATCAGATATCTAAACTTTTATACCTTCGTCACCACCCCAATCTAAGTAATATACTTAAATAAAACTTTACCATATAACTTACCAAAACCATATCCACATAGGAACCACATTTTATACCCAATTCATATATTTTCTTCTATGACGACCTCATCGTACGCTAAAAATAAAATAACAACTATCCCTTCTCGAAATATAACACACTATGAATTTAACAAAATCACATAGTCACAACAACTCTCATAATCCCCTGATTTGATTCCTTTAACTACCAACATATAAAATTCGTCAACTTATTCCTATCAATCATCAACGCATCTACTGTTAAGATACTTCTATACAAAAACTTCCTAATCCCACCCCCTCACGAAACAACCGTCTGCTACACCAATAATACCTTACAATTGACCCCACATAGATTACCGAGTCCGTCCAAATGATATACCATAGCCAAAGCAAAATCGATACCCACTCCCTCACTAAACACATAACCATTCTGACACTAAATGTCCTCACACTTACCCAATAAAAAAAAAAAAGTACGCCTCTAAAAAAAAAAATACTCGGTGGCTCCAATAATCATACCTATTGCACTTTAACACACTACCCCTCAAACATAAATCGTGAGAATGCTTCGCACATACCATATGACAGACACCGTATCATACTTAAACTTACCACCACAAGCCCTCACATCCATTTCACATTTCTCCACCGTATCAACAAGTATATACTGATTAACTATTAAATAAATCTAACAATACATTTAGTATAAAAAACCAATACCAGGCCACTACCAACAATGAACCTGCAGCTTCCGTCTGACATTACAGACAATGGATTATGACTCACACTTAAATTAAGCGAATCATAAATGCTAACAAAATCGACCAAAATAATCGTACCCTTTATCGCCTCCCCCCCTATATATAAAGACCTTGATCTCAAATATGTAGCAGAACCACTCTTAACTCATCCGGAAGATAAAAGATACACTCAACTTCGTACCCGTGCACCCACTTCTTTCACATAACTTCCCCCTTACAGTCACCGGTAAATCAAAATCTTGTAAATTACAAGATCAACTAAATAGACAAATATACCAAATGACTTACTGTACAAGCCGCCATAAATAAATCTCAACATTCCAGGCCTCAAAAATAGCAGCAAATTCCCAAACAATCAATTCCCGATTAAGGACCACCCCTCACACACGACTCCATAAATCAAGAGCCCTAGGGTTCGCCCTACTTACTACCCAGATGATATCCCGATACATATGCAATAAGCTTCAGCATACTTACCAACCGCACAATGTTCTGATAATTTATTAGACCTCACATCTAAAATATATTAAAACCATAACGAACAAGACATTAAATAATTAATTATGACTGGGACTCAAACAACCCTAATCAAACAACTTATGTATAATAACCCCTACATAAAATACGGCTTACACCTCTAAAACTAAATAATTTAACTATCTAAAAAAACATCAACTTGTTCACCAAGACGACATAATATCTACTAATTCTACCACCATTATCTATACAAACGTACACACTAATGTATCCAAGCGACCATCCATAAAATTCAACACTAATCTATAACAATACCCATCCAAAAAATCACATACTTTATCATTAGATCTACAAATATACCGTCTAATACTATTATAAAAAAAAATCGCAAATACCACACCTAATCAACCGCCCCCCCCACAATACCTAACACCGCCATAAACATACCCAACACATACAACAATTCTCTACACCTTACACCTAAACATCCTCTAAAAGAAAAAAAAAAATACAACCGCAAATCCAACATCTAGGAAACAGTCAAATTTCTCACACATTTCTTAACTATAAAATTACTAGTTTGACAGCAATGACGTCTATTATATTAATATCGCACACACAATTATCACACCAAGTTTATTGCACTCCGGAAAAAAATAAACTGAACCTTCGTCTAGTAAATAAGTAATTACCATCACTACAAATTTTAACACTCTTTCGCGAAAACACCATAAATACTCCCAAATCCAATAAAAAAATACCTTCTCTTAACAATCCTGTACCAAAAAGAACTTACTTATCTCTACTCTTATAACCACCAGCGACAGCCCCTTCATCGATACCTCTCCACAACAATCACCACCTACAACACTTATCAAAGAAATTTCCAATAATTAAATTTGAGATTATAATTATACCCACACCAATATCCATGTCAACCATAAATAACACATAAAATAGACAAATACCTACCTTCAAGTACCACCAAAACCTTAAGAATCCGATAAAGTAATCAAGACTTAGTCACCAATAACCCAAATATAACATAGACCCCGCACATATTTGTCAGAACCTCCTATCACCACATTCGACAGACCTGACTTCTAAGATCCTGTCATGTTATCTAGAAGATACATTACAACCCCCCAATATATAAATCTAACTCCAACCCTAAAATAATCATAATCACCCGGACACCACAATAACATACACAAATATCAACACCACGTATATATTCGCAGCGAAAACTTCACTACACCACTAAAACAACTAATCTCAAAACCTAATAGCATAGCTCTACGCCACTCGACTTCCCTCTTCCCCGTACCCCACCCCCCCTTCTAACCCCAAAGCTGCTAGACTCTCTCCTATTCTTATCATGCCTCTTTTTCCAAGCCGTACAACCAAAACCATGAGCATCTTTTTAAAATTTTTTGCACACACCGCGCCGGCCGCGAAACTGGATTGTAGACGTAAGGGCTTGTATAATTGATTACAAGTGAATGAAAATGCTCATATTTCACGAATCGCACGCTTTGTGTATGGACGGTTTGCGTGCGGCGGGGAAGATTAGATCCGAGAAAGTCGTTAAAAATTTAGGTACCCGATGAGGAACCTGCCTGCTTCTGAATCGCTGCAAAGTTGCCAAATTTAAATGTTTGAGAATCGTCAGTTTCTAAATCGAATGCCGAATGAATCATGGAAAAATAGGTGGCTAATGTCAGGGCTTTCAGAGTGAGGGTGAACCAAATTTCAAAACTGACAAGGATTCTCATCAATGAAAGTGGTTACATTTCATTATGTTTTGCTACGTCGCGTCGAGGAACCAATTTTTCTGACGCATTCCAGAGATAAAATTTGGATTCCGTTTTGAAACATGGCTGAACTCTGTAGCAAGCAGGGCCGGATTTACTTACTTGCCGCCCATGGGCCGCCTGTATTTTGCCGCCCCCTTCTCATTCGTTTCGAAACATCAATAAAAACCATCAAGTGAACGTGCCGGAGGGTGTATGCATAAGACGCGTTTACTCGTGTTGGACACATTTTTTTGCGAGTGTCCTGTCAACACTACTAGCAAAAGTTCACGGAACTATGCGCGAAAGTTAAGTTCCATAAACCTATCTCTGTGTGGACAAGGCCCTCCATTTACAAGAAATGAACGAAAAAATCATGAAAGAACGAACATAAATGTGGTTTAATAATTTTAACTTCCGCCGCCGCGCCGCGCTGACCGCACTGTGTTTGACGCAATGCGTGAAGTATTCATGCAGTCCTGTAGGCGCTATGCGTTTCACGCCGCCCGCTGCTGACCGCAGCGACCGCACTGTCGTTGACGCAATGCGTGAAGTATTCATGCAGTCTTGTAGGCGCTAATACGTGTTACATGCCGACCGCCGCGCCGAGGGTTTCTCCTTTTCATCTCAAGTTCTCGTCATCATTGCTCTCTGCGCCGCGCCGTTCCAGGCCAAATTCTGTGTTCGCGCGGTTTCTCTCTCAGTCTTAACTCGGGGGCTCTTAAAAGCTTGGCTCCTTTCTGCTAAACGCAGTCCGTTTAATGTAGTAAGCGACTTGATTCCATGCTTAAATAAAGTCCCCTACTGGCTGTACCTGTGCTTGTAATTTTTGTGTGGTATAAAGTTAATCTTTGAGTGTTGGTTTTATGCAGGGAAGATGAAGAAAGTCTGCCTGAGCTCGGCCGGAAATTGCGCTTGTTCAAAAAGCGACGACATAAATATGAACGTAGTTCCTCGTCAAAGCACGGAGAGCAGCACGAGCACTGAACTTCACAATCATTCCTCACACTCCTCGGAGACGTCCTACCAGCAAGAGTCACTGCATCCTTACAATCGTTTCTGTAAGTTCATCCCTTAATTTAGAGTATATTCACAGGGAGATTGTAGACACATGTCCCCGCAGAGGCTACTTAGTGAATTTTAAAAGTTACCACCTCCCTTTTATCCCTCGAGGTGAACCAATTGAGGACCCCAGAGCCGTGAAAGTTGGATTCCTTGGGGTCAAATCCTCATTCGTCGCTGCAGTTTCCGACTTCATCTACACGCAATAAAATAGTCGGTGCTGGTGACAGAGCCTTCTGTTCACAGGAATCCTGCACTTTTCTTTGTTAGGTGGGCTTACAGAAATTTTCTGTTGTGAGAACAAAACTTCGGTCGTAAGAACAGAGTACTCTGTTCTCATAAAGGAAACTTCTGTAGCTGTATAACAAGAGGAGTGCAAAAGCCCTATGAGCAGAGTTATTTTTTTCAATGCTACTGGGAATAACCGAGAGATGATCCTGGTACGGGTGGTCTAGAACATCCTACAGAGGATGAGATTTGCCATCACAGTCCTTTTCGTGCAGCCCTAAAGATGACACAGATCAAGCACCTACTGAGCATTTTTAATTTCAAACTCAAAAATGAGTTTGTAACAACCTTACATGATGGATATTTAAAATACCTTAGGACGGGCCGAAAAAAAAACCCTTTATTTTTGGTTTCATTGGTTTGAGAAGATAGACTGCCGTAGAAATAACCACAGCAATTGCTTGCGATTTTAATTCATGATTTAAGGCTTAAAAATTTTAAGCAGCTTAAGCTACGTCAAAACCGATAACTCGCTGATTCCAGTGGAGATAGGGTATCATGTAGTAGAAATCCGCACGTATTGAATATCCTTCTCACAGAAAGGCATAAATGGATATTTAAAGCGCGTCAAAAATCTTCTTTTTCAACTTATTCCATTCTCTGTTCGTCAAAACAGTTGAAATGTCCGTCGTAGGATCGTAAATCAATAATTTCCTTGCAAATTGATGTTTCATAAACTTTCCGACAAATGCGTATTTTGATTTCTATCCCTTAAAGCGCCCGGGACTTGATGAACGGAGTGTCAAAGGCTGGAACCTTATTCATTCATGTGAGATTATCATATTTGACGCCAGTTTTTAGCTATTATGCTAAAAAAAATGAATAAATGAAAAGAAACATTTCCCAAGTCCCGCCCTATCATATAGTTGTATAGACGACGTAAATGAGTGTGGATAGTAAAATCAAACAACTGGTACAATGAGTAAACTAAAGTTCCCTCTTGTTATAAAATATTTCCTTATCAATTTTGCCGTGCAATGTAATTTGCAATAGCGTGAATTGAAGGCGCTTTGTACTCTGCAAAGTACAGCGACTTAAGTTCTTCGCGAGAATAACGCAAAGATTCGCAGAATCTAATATTCGCTCATGAGTTAGTGAAACTTCAAGCTATGTTGCATCATGGATTAGAATACTGAGAGAAGAACTATTGTAATGGTAGGTACACTTCAGTGGTGTGGTGTGCTTTGCGATATATCGATTGATTTGTCATTTAAACCTATGGAAAAGGATCGATTAAAGGGTGTTCGCAGCGAACACCTTAATAATCGATTCTTTACCACGGATTCAAATGGGGAAATATCGATAATCGATCATTCACGCCACGCTACTGGTACACTTGAGTTCACTGCTGACTTTTCAGACAATTTATCGGTTGGATACACCCTCCTAAGCAGAAAAAGTAAACAGTTTTTTTTTTTCTTTTAATGAAGCATTTTGAAAATTTGATTGAATTTTTATCAAAAAAGGGTTACTAATCTCTAAACTTCATGAATTCAACGCGCTTTTGAACTCGCATATCAGATTTTACACGGGTATCTCTCATTTATCAATAGAGGTAAAAAACTATGCACTGTGTGGCAGTTCTGTCTCGGGTCAAAGTAGTAGCGTTATATTTACGAGTTAATTTTGACTTAAATAATTTACTTAGGCCGATACCGGAAAGTGCATATTGACAGAGTTGTCTAATTTAATGCCGATTTCAAATTTCTTACACACCCAGCAAAAGATCAAACCATTGTAGCAAAGTGAAACCAGTATATCCTAGAGGTTTCTTTATAAAACTGGCGGAAGCACTGAAATATTTAAAATCGAACTCATGAAAAGTTGATTCAGATTTTTTTTCTTTTCTTTTTTTTTTTTTTTTTTCAATCTTCTCACTAACCGAGACTAAATTCTACGCAAATTATTTCAGGCACTATAATAATTCCAGTTTCCTTCACAATTAAATGTTTTTGGAATGTGTGGAGGTTTCCTCGGCCCAATTACATGATAGGAGAAGGAAACTTGTGCGACTCATTTTTCTCTAAGTCCCTACAAATTTTATGAAGTTTAATGAAATTTTTTCAGCAAAAGTGAATATTACATTCCGTAGAATATCATATTAGTCCCTTTCTCCAACCCCTTCGTGTAACAATGTACATTAACATTGACATACTGAATGACTTAGTCAATAAATCAGTCTGCGACGTGGCAACATTGTTATTGGATTAATGCTAGTGCAAAGACCCAGCTGTCTTCCGCTCATGATCTGCGCTTCAGTTGAAAGAATGTTTATTTGGACCGTTTGAAGTTCAATGCTTCTTCTCTCTTGGTTCAATACAGAACACTGCAATGTTATTTTTGATGATTTTTTTTTTCTTTACTTATTGCTTCCTGTTGCCTCGTCAACACTTCTCTCACATGATTAGTGTAGGTATGCGCAGACGCTAGGATAAAACGCATCACCCCTATCCTGGCAAGGATTTTTGTATATGTTTCAAAATAGTCGAAAATTTTAAATGGTGAGCGCTCACTCAACAATTCCTCAAAATAGGCATGCAAGTACCTATATAATCTTTGGTCAACTTTTTTTTTTCAAAATGAAAATGAATGAAACAAAAAAGACTTTACTGTTTTGTACATTTGAAGATCGTCAAATGTTATAAGATCGATCATTTTAAGGGCCATTGCTAGAAGAGACAGCTTCCTCAATAAAATTAGAAAGAAAAATTATTTTTGTTTGATACATATTTTAAAAATTATTTTTGTTTGATACATATTTTAAAAATTATTTTTGTTTGATACATATTTTGAAAATTATATAAACTCTAAATCTTAAAAAAAATAATAAAAAATACTAAATACCGAGGAATTATTAAAAATTTTCAAGATTAGGTAGATCACCTGGTGATTTGGCGTCAGGTCAGTGACGCACGAAATTAAATGCAAAATACACTTCTTTACGAGAAATTAATACTTTCTATCGAAGAAGGACTGCACATTTTTCCCAATACCTAAGTACTTGCGTTTTATTGAAAACTGCTTCTTCCCCTAACGGTAAACAAAGTCCGCTGGATATTTTTTAAATGCACCTCGCAAAATGAAGTTGCAATAAATTAAACTGCATTTGACTACTTCCAACCAACATTCACTCCAAACTTCTCTACACAGCGGACGAAATTATTTACACTTGGCGTAACATACCACGGAGGACGTCGACAGTGGAATCCCCAAACCACGTATCTCTGTATGCGACTTTGCAGACTTTAGGCCATCATTTGTTTCCTAAATGGAGAGCTATTCAACGTTAATTCTCAAAAACTTCCGTGATTATTCTCCTCTTCGCGAAGCAAATACTGTATAAACTTTAAGGAATAATGTTGATTTGCTCCTCTTTGAAAGAATAAAAAAGAGGCTGGAATGTCTGAAAGCCGAAACGAGATGTGTGGTTTGGGGGTTTCACCGGCAAAGGTTTGAAGGTAGCAGTGGCGTGGCGTGAATAATCGATTATCGATATCTCGCCATTTGAAACTATGGTAAAGAATCGATTACTAAGGTGTTCGCTGCGAACACCCTGTTTATCGATCCTTTTTCATAGGTTTAAATGGCATAACAATCGATATATCGCAAAGCACGCCACGCCACTGGAAGGTAGGAGCAAAGAAGGAGGCGGAGTCCACAATTTTATCCCTTTGCTCGGTGCGAGTGTGCGTTACTTGTTTGTTTACTTTGATTGATCTGCATTCGGCTCCTGCAGCTTCGGAAATAATCGGCGCACAGTGGATCGAGTCAATAAGAAGGATCGGACAAAATTTTGAAACTTCAAACGCTTATAACTCTGTTTATACAAAACTTTGAGGCTCCAAAAGTGGTTTTATTGGTTTTCTCGTAGAATTTTCTTCTTAGAGCACCCCCTGAAACTTAAAATATGACGAAATTAACGATCAAAATTTGCAGTTTTAGTCAAAAATTTAATGTCCGACCTTTCTAATTGACTCGATCCACTGTGTGGCGTTTGAACGAATGCATTTGGATGCTTGGAAGAGAGTCGTTTAGACTGTAATGAACAAGCCTAATTCGTCGCTACTCTGTTGGACATAAACGCATATCTCGATTTACACGTGAGTCTTGTTCTCCGCGTATAACTCTAGGCTTGTCGGGGGTCAAGTGGAAGTGAAGATACGCCCTTACTTTCGAGGAGCGAAGAAGTGAGATGCTTGACGAGCACAGGATGTTAATCAACGGTGAAAACCTCAAGTTGGCCGATTCCTAGCCCGAGTGGTAACTATTGATCACGTCATGGTGTTTAAAATGAAACCGCGTGATTGAAAGGGGGGGGGGGGAGGATAGGGAATTTCCTCCCACGGGAAGGAGATCCTCTTGACTCTTGACTCTTGGAGAGTAAGGTATTTAAGTTCAATTAAGAGTGGAATGAAGTTTTCAAAAAATTATTTTTGAAAGGAAGGGAAGGGGAAGGAGGGGGACTATTTTGGACGAATTCAGCTCAGCAGGACAATTTTGAGCTCTAATGAGCTAGTATCCTCTCTCCCCCCCCCCCCCCATTCAGTTTTGTACTGGCTCTTAGCAGTACCTTCATGGCCATTTGTATCTTTTTACTACAGGAAAGCTGTGCCGCTTTTTGATCGGTCGCGTTTTTCGGCTTCATGATACTCGTACGGACGTGAATAAACAAACAAGATAGCGACTCACCGTAATATTGATAAGAAAGCTAAAAGTTGAAATTTTTTTATAATTATACAGCAGTAACAATTTAAACTGTCATATCTGCGAATAACACTTGAAAAACACATGAAAACAATGTTGAATCGCCTTCCGCCTTTTTCACACGAGGATGTACACAACCTCAAACTTGTTTGCTGATAACAGCCATCTTGCTTTTACGGCCGGAAGAACATCGTGTCAGCCTATTTTCTCACGACCAATGAAAAACTGGCACAGAAATGGCCATACTCTGTCTATAAGGATACTCTATTTAAATCTATATCCATGTCTATAACTTCATCTGGGTGTCTATATTCATGCGTATGGTTGCAGATAGCGAGGTGCAGTCGGTGGCGAAGGTGACGTCGGTGCTGATAGATCGCGAAGAGGACACACACACTTTGGGGATTACGCTACGCGGCGGGGCCCACCCCACCCGCCCCCTCCTCTCCCGCTCCCTCACCATCACGAAAATAGCCCCCGGCGGACCCGTTGACAAGTAAGCCCTCAAAACCAGAGATATTAATCACATCCTCAACGCGTAACCCTCCGTCCCGCATCTTTTTCATACTCCTCAATGAGCCGTGCGCTGCACTACATTAGAGTCCCTTTATACTGAGAGTCAAGACAATGTGAATCCATTTCTGATTGGTTCCCGTATTTTAGGCCTCCACAGTGTCACAAACGGGAATAAAGATTACATTTTCACCGATTGCAAAGATTATACTCTGGAATGGACCAGGGAATTACGGGTTCGGCAAGGAACAAACAGAATGAGAGAAGGAACGGAGAAAGGAATTTAAGAATGGGCCGATCAAAGATTACAAAGAACGTTCAATTTCTGTAATCTTTATTCCCGTTTGTGACTCCATGAGGGGTGTTGTCTTGACTCTCAGTATAAAGGGACTCTACACTACATCAGTGGCGTGGCGTGAATTGCGATGTATCGATTGTTATGCCATTTAAACCTATGGTAAAGAATCGATTATTAAGGTGTTCGCTGCGAACGCCCTGCTTATCGATCCTTTTCCATAGGTTTAAATGGCATAACAATCGATACATCGCAATTCACGCCACGCCACTGCACTACATGCCACTGGGGCTACAAATTACCACTCGCTACGCAGTGCACAAGTTCCACGTTCGCGGGTAATAAAATTGTGAACAATGTTTATCATAAGTGGAACTAGGGGTTTTTTTTAGAAGCGGGAACACTTCTATGGAGTTTCTGGAAAAATTCACTTAGACCTGAAAAAAGGATCCGGGAACCTCTCCCGGAAAAGTTTCAAAATTTAAACGTATCGAGAGAAATTTAAGATATTTTTCCAAAAAATTTATAAATAAAGGAGTTAAGAGATGAGAGAAATATCGCTCAGTCAGTAATTTTGTAAAAACACTATAAAGTGAAATACGGAACACATTTCATACAAAGTCGCCCAAATTAGACTTTTCAAGCAGACCGGATGTATTTGTCTCAGAAAATTAGCAATCGCAAGCAAATCACAATCTGCTTGTGATGAATAAATAGATGTGAGATTCGATCGGTTCACGTTTTTATTTTTCGATTAATTTATGTCGAGCGAATCCATACCCTTCACTTCGTCGAATCCATATCCTAGCTTCGAAAGGGATCATTGATCAAATGAACTTCATTTTGCAATTAGGAACCACAATTTCTGACTACGTTTAGGAACAAAGTATGTACCATTACTTTCCTTACGCACACAAGCGTTTTTACAGATGAGCCAGAAATTGTAGTTCCGAATAGCAAAATGTAGTCCAAACGATCATGCAATTACCTCACTGAGCAACGAGGAAGCCTACAGGTAAAAGTCGTTTCACTCGCATGCTTCTATTTAAGTTATTTATAAAATTAATGTAAATGAAGAGAAGAAAATTAGTTGGGTTTTGTGTAAAGTTTTATTTTTTAAAATGAAAATAATTCCAACAAACTGTACAAAAACTTCAAAATCATAAGTTGAAAACCGCTGAAGCCCTAAGTTTGAAAAATCGCGTCAAACACAGTACGGCCGGCGCGTGGCTGGCGCGCACGCCGCATGGCGGCCTAGTAGCGCCTTACGAGACCGCAGGATACTTCATGCATTGCGCGTATAGCACGGTGCGCGCCGGCGCGGCGGCATGGTAGCGCCTTACAAGACTGCAAGAAACTTCTTGCATTGCGCGTACAGGACGGTGCGCGCAGGCGGCATAGTAGCGTCTCACAGGTCTGCAGTATACTTCATGCATTGCGCGTATACCACAAATGCGCGCTCAGACTCAAGTCGTTAAAAAGTTGAATTTTCTTGGTGTCGAACTTACCCTGGTGCACACCATTTCCGAACAGTGCATACCGCGAGCTTGCAATTCTAGGATCACAGGATTGTAGAAATTTTGCAAATCTACATGTTTTCAGGTGAAAATGTAATTTATGAGTGGTACTTTTCCAAGTTGGAATGCTGTTATGTTCTATCGTCTGAAAAACGTCGAACTTAGCTAACTTCCAAGGAGAGCAAAGTGGACATTTTTTTTTACCTCAAATGTGGCAAAATTTCCGGGGCGATACTTTTGGCACCACAAAAAAATGAAATCGATTAATCTAACCCAACTTCGGCAGTGTTTTCAAAATGGCTAGGTACGCATATGGCTAATAACTAAAAATTATGGGGGAGGGGGGGGGGGGGTTCCGCCGCAGTGCCGCGATGGGCTGGTCTGTTGGAAATTTTTCGGGCCGCTTCGAGGAGCCAGCCCGCTTCTGCTACCCGCTGATTTTGCGTGAAAATTCTATATGAATGTACCCGATACCGAACCTACAAACCTTTTAAAAGTCTGAACTTTTCATTTGCGTGCTCCAAATTGTTTATGAATTTTATTATTTTTATTTTTTTTTACCGAAAAACCAGATTTCAGCCATTTTTAGTCATCAATCTATCGATACATCGATGGATAGCTACCGAAAGGCTAGTATTTTGTTGACAGGAAGTTTTGTTTCAGGGAAGGGACGATCCACGTGGGCGATCGGCTGCTAGCGGTGAATGGACACTCCTTGGAGAACGTGTGCCTTAGTGAGGCGCAGGAGATCCTACAGAGCTGCCAGGACGACAAGAACTGCCGCCTGACCATCGAGTACGACGTCTCAGTGATGAGCGCCCTGCGGCTCATGGGCACGCCTCTCCTCGTCGAGATCGAATGTCCCCAGTTGTACCAACTTGGCCTCACCTTCACCAACACCGTCCGCAACAGCGCCATCCTCATCGAGGATGTCAAAGTTGGCAGTATTGCTGAGAGGTACCTCTTACACATAACTTTTTTCTTCGGATGGGGACCTCCAGGCGGATGGACACTGTGGACATGGGGAGAAATAAAGCACCTTGAAATACATAGGGAACTAGGAATTTTTTTGTGGGGAAGGGGGAGAAAGACATCTCATCAAGGAGGGTCTGAGGGGCACTTAAAGGCAGCCCTTAAAGGGAGATTCCCCAGCTCGTGGGATTTCCATAGCTTCAAAGGGGGCTTAGGGGGCCTCTCCGAGATATTTTGAAAAGTTGAGTCGTCCAATGAGTTATTTTGAGTTGTTTTTGAGTTATTTAGTCTGTCCCCATCGATGAATTGATTGAATCACAATTTCAAAGATAGAGCCCACTCCAAATAAGTGTACGCACTTTTTGACTGCGACAGAAGATACACCATCTTGAATCTTTCATTTGAACCCTTAAAGCTGAAGTGACGTCAGACGATCCTCTGTCGCAGTCTAAAAAAGCGTAAACTTATTAGGCGTGGACTCTAGAGGATCTATGTAGGTAACAAACGTATACAGCAAAATCTCTACATTTTTTAAGAGGAGTTAAGTAAATTTTGGGGGACAGGCCCAGCCCCCCCCCCCCCCCATAGTTCCGTCAATGGAATCCAAGATTTCTCAGGAGACCTACTCATACAAATTTCTTCACAAAGTATTTGCACCTTAAGGCAAATTTTAAATGAGACGATTGATACACAAAGCTAGCTCACTTCTTCATGTGCTACCTACTCTTAGAATACACGCTTATTCAGTTTATTTATGTATTTTCTTAGCTAATTTCAGAAAAGCTTCGACGTTTCTTCCAATCAAAATTTATTTTCTGGGTCCAATACAGGTGCGGAGCACTTTTTCCCGGGGACACAATTCTGTCAGTGAATGATTCCAAGGTGGAAGGCACTAAAATGGCGGCTGTGAATATTCACCATCTATTCCATCAGTATTGTAAGAGCGAAGATGTACTCAAGCTTGAGATCCTGCCAGCCCCTCCGCCCAATCAAAAACTCTACGACGGTAAGCTCTCATTTTGATAACCAAGAACTCTCCCTTAGAATACCGGAGACCATACTTCATTTTTTGAGATTTTGAAGCGTGGGAAAGTGGATACTGAGCATTTTAGACAGAAATTTCGAGCTTCTCATTCGGAAAGTATTCCATACTGAGAGGGATTGTTTCGTTGCTTCAAGGATTTCGTATCGTAAGGAGTTGAATTAAGGCTACGATACGATGCGTTAAAGTTAACTTGGCCTCATCGAAAAATTTTACAAAGTATCAGGACGATTTTAAATCGTGAAAAAAATGAAAGAGCCATGTTCTAATTTTTATTCGTCAGCCGACGTCACACCGAACCATCGACTTTATTACTTTTTTGTGTTTTCTCTCTCTCCCTCTTCCTCTCCTTCTACCTTCATACAGTTGGTTGGCGCCCTAAGAAAACACTATAAACATAATTCTGTCTTTTGGTTTCAGATTCCATTTTTATTCAAAACTCTGAGAGAATGTGTATAGAAATTCAATGTGATGAAACTGGAGATTTGGGGCTGACAGTCGTGACACTGGATGATCAGCTGAACCTTCCAGTTATTTATCAAATTGACAGTTCGAGCCCAGCAGATAGGTATGAATCATCTCCACAAAAGAGACTAACTTTTCACATCTCATCGAAGAATTTTAATTGAAATTTACCATTGAATGATACGGTTCCATCTTCATGATTTACATTTTATTTTAAAGTTTGACATTTAAACGAAGGAAGCTAACCATTCCTTTTTCCCTAAAACTTACAAAATTCTCATGTAAATATCTGAGATTATACAATAAGATAGAATCGAGGATAGACCTACTAAGCGCGCCAGTTCTAAGTTATATATTTTCATTAATTGCAATTTACACTGGAATCAATAAGACCGAAGGGCAACTGTTCCTTGATATTTGAAATTGCTGGAATGGAGTCGAGTAAAACTGTTTTGTTTGAGGGTACCAAAATATTCTCTAATTTAAAGATGCATGGAAAATACGGACGTATTTTATTTATGCTAAAAGGAACTATGTGCATATGATTTGCGTGTAACATAGTTCCTTTTAGCATAAATACGTCCATGATTGCTCTTTACTCTCTCTTTTTAAGAAGATACTGAACGTTTCTCAAAAGATCCATTTTCTTACGATTTTGCTGAGCTTCCTTTCCTTTTTCTTTTTTCATTTGGTGACTCTCCCGAAGTCATTGTGAGTCCATCCTCAGGTAAGGATGTTTCATTAGGCGCATGGCTGATTGTTTGTCCTGTTTTTCCAGAAGCGAAAGACTGAAATGTAGCGACCGGATACTCCTGATCAACGGAGCTCACCCGCCGTATTCCAAAACCCCGATGAAACTCTGTGATTTTAGGCCTCATGAAACCGTCCGGCTGGACGTAGAATACGATGTTGAAAAGTGTACCGCGTCAACGTTCGGAACTTTTTCCGTCCAGATCACCAAACGCTCCGATTACGATCTGGGACTATCACTCGCATGTAAGTGACTCTCTTCATTTATAAAACGCCCGGGCGCCACACAACAATTCCTGCTCTTTGGTTGCTAAAGTTGTATGCATTGAAAATGAAGGCGCTTGGCTACTTTCGTTGCGTATGCGTCAAATAAACCTATTGTTATTGCAATCGAACATAAGAAGTGTAGCTACTGCTGTTCCATAACTGCGGGCTGATTGTTGAAATTACTTGACAAACCTATAGACAAAGAAAACAAAGGAAGTATGAAGCGATCCTATTGGTTAATTTGGGTGGTTCTTATAGACCAAGGGAGAAAAAGGTGGACCAACTATCGGGTGTCTCGTGAGTCGCTGTTAGTTAGTCTACCTACCTCCATTGTCCTTTGCAACCACTCTCTTTCACCAATAGGATCCCTCCATATACTTTTTGTCCATCAATTTCAACGATCAGCCCGCTGGGGGTCGCATAAGCAAAAATAATTATGAAACATTGGTATTATCGTCTGATAATATGTCAAATAATCAACTACGCAGATACACTGAAAAAAGAATAAGAAACACTGGAATTGCCTATCAAGATTTCCTCTTAAATCAGTAAAGAAATCGCTCGAATAGAGCAGAATTCTGGTCGACGAGAGCAACTTTCTTCTTGAAACAATCACTGATTGTGAGTCTCTAGATTCCAGAGCTTCTTATTTGCGGCAAATTGAGGAATATTTGGACCACGTTAAACAGAAAGGAACCAAGCCACATCAGCTATTGCCAAATTTAATTGGGCAATTTCATTTTTTACATGAAAACGGTTGTGCGGATTTTCGTGCAAATTTCAGTGAAAATTCTCCATGGTATGAAGCAAATTCCTTAAAATTTTCAAAGAAATCCGAACAAACGTTCTTACGTAAAAAATGTAATTGCCCAGTTAGACTTGGCAATAGCTGATGTGGCTTGGTTCCTTTCTGTTGAACTCTGTCCATTTTTGCTTATAAATCAAGAACCTTTTTTTCGAGTATTGATAGTTGGTCAGCGGTTAGTCTATAGTTTGTCAATTAAAATGTTTCATTATTGGGCAGGAACTAATAATTGAATGATTGTTGCAGCGAGTGATCTGGGACCAGTGATCGTCGAGGTTAGAGCGGGGTCCCCCTCCAAGCGGAGCGGCGCAATTCTTGTTGGTGACGTCATCGTAGCGGTTAACGACCACCTTCTCGACAGCACGCTGACGATGGACGAGGTTTACAGGATACTAGCCATCCCTGCGCAGCAAGTTACCTTGTTATTGCACCGCCATTCACAGCAGTATTGTTGTGAGTTCTTTTATGTGTAAAGTTTGAAACTATTTTTCAACGCAATTATTTTCTTCCAATTTTTTAAACAATTTTTTTTTCTCAGCCCTGCTACAGAAATTGTAACGTTTAATTCTTATTTAATACCTAAATTTTATATTTAAAATATTTGGCCTTTCACTTTTTTGCTACAAATTCAAATCACGATTCCTTTGACAATTATCAATGCCTGGAGGGCTACGCTCCCTGGTCACTGCGGGGGCAGTGACTTCTGCAATTATGTGGGGTAGAGCTCCATCGGTAAAGTTCTAGGTCACCGAATCGTGGTAGAGGCCCGAGAAAAAGATGTTTTCTCGTAAAATAATCGACCTCTAAAAATCCAAATCTAACGGACTTTAAGGAAGACTCAAGGTTTTATACTTTTTCGAAAAAAATTCCAAATTTTTAATTTTAAAACTTGGTATTTGCTCCAGGTGAAGAAAACATCGTTCGCACGGTTCACTTGAAAAGAAACGGTGGGCCCTTAGGAATAACTATAGCTGGATCGGAAGATCCAAAGGATCCAATCTTGATATCATCTTTAGCCCCAGGTATGCTATTTCACCATCAAATCGTCAAATCTTGAATCGGAAGCCTTTTTCGGTTTGAGTATCTTCATATATACCCGTTTGATCGTATAACTGATTGTCAAACTTATGATCTATTCTGCACAAGATGTAGACATTTGAATTCAGAGAGATGTTCAATGCCGGAGTCAGGAGACGCAATGAAGATGAGGGAGGGAGGCTATAAAAGTACCGTTTTTACCAATCATGACGTATATATTTTTTGCCATGAAAGGTAATATCCCGAGATTTTCAGGCATTTTTACCTGCGGACAGAGGCGGATCTAGCAAATTAGCAACACCGGACTCCTTCCATTTGAACCTATGTTAAATAATCGATTCTTGTCGGAGCACCTGGCCCCTCCAAGAATCGATACATTTCCATAGGTGTAAATGGAGAAAAACAATGTTGCCAATTCGCTGGATCCGCCAATGCCTGTGGACTTCCTCCCTTTACAAAAAACTGTTTGACTTAAGTCACGATCTGAATAAAAAAATTTGACTTCGACCCCGATTCTTGTTATTTTTGTGAAACTCTCCCTTAAGTGTAACTTAGCATTATCTCAACTTATCCGTTGATAAATACAAAACCATTTTTGAAGCTTTAAAATAGGTTTACCTGCTCATAGTCGAGCTCTCGAGTTCATACTTTTCCATCATAATGGCTTTTAGATGGGGTTGCACAACAAACGAGGGCTCTGCACGTGGGTGATCAGCTGGTAGCAATCGACGGTCAAAGTCTGCACTGCAAACCTCTCTCTGCGGCGATTACATCCCTCCAGCAAGCAGGCGATTCCATCGTCCTTAAGGTGGTGCGTCATCCAGTTTTTGATCAAGGTAAATCGTAACAGCTTCTTAGTAGGTAATTAAGATGCTGCCCTTACCTCATGAATTTGCGAGGGTTGTTTAATATGTCTTCAAACCTCGGGCAGAGGGGCACCTCATCAAGGGGAGTCTGGGGTGCACCGAATGGCACACTACGGAGGGGAATCTGCGGGACTCTCCCGGCTCCAAATTAGGGTTCGGAGGATTTCCCTGATTCCAGAGGGGGGTCCGGGTGGCCGTCATTCAGGGAAAATTTTGAAAAATTGAGTGAACCTAGATGCAATTTTGAGCTATTCATGCCGAAAAGTTGGTCGAATTACAACTTCGAAGATGGAAAAATACGTCTCTCACCTGTTTAGCAAAGTTCATCATATATTTTGAGAGGGGTCAGTTGGATTTCTGGGGGGCAGGCCTTTCTGGTCTTCCCTGTTCCGCCCATGCGTCATTCTCACAAAAACCATCCAATTAAAACAAAGTATCTTTAGATATTCGTAAAAATCCGCTGGAAAATTGGTTGCGGAAATTCCAAATTAAGATGTTGACAATATAACATAGAGTATTGCGTGTTTAAAAAACATATTTTTTACTTGCACAAAAAAGTCCAAATATATTAGATGTACGATAGATGGTGAAAACTGTAATAAAAATTCGTTTACTTTTCCAGAGCAAATGGGTTCAAGGGCCGACGAGATCTACTCATCGTATCGAAGTTACGATCAAAAGCCTAACTGCAATAATAATCGCGATTCGCCTAACTTCTTGAGTAGTCCATCAGGGCTCATCGCCAATGACGACTCCTTCGAAAGTTTCCTGCAGTAAGTATTTTGTTATAAATGATGTAAACTTTATATATGATGTAAACCACTCTGTTGTTCGCAACATCCACATTATTTTTTAAATTTAGTACAATGTGTAAAATTCTAATGTGTAAAAGTTCACAATAAATGCTTAATAAAAAAGTAAGTATTTAGGATATTCTTTTGTTAAAAATTTCGGCCGTTGTTTTTCTACGTAGGGGATTATTACTCACCGGGCAAAGGTTCTGATCATGAAAATATGATGATCACGAATTTCGAGTTTCGTATATTTTTAAATCGCGCTCATCTCATAAATTTTCTCTCTCAACAGATGACGTTTTTCAAGTCGATCAATTTCTTGTTCCACTGTTTCAGATTGTCCGATCCAAGTTTAAATGACGTTTCCACCTACAATCTACCTGATATCTACTCCTGGCCTCACAGTAGACAGCCTCCTGATTTGACCACTTTCGCGAGCAACACGAACAGAGGTCGCCGGAAAAGTAAACCAAATCAAGTTCCTAACGGGTTCAGGATGCAAAACTACGCATATGACATGTGCAAAGTAAGTATCTTGGCCACTTAATAACGTAGTATGTACGTTAATTTTCTTATTTCTATTTTTATTTTTTACAGGTATAAAAGTTAAATTGACTGATTCTATCCGTCTAATAAAAAATGTGTATTATATATTCTGAGTCTATTCACTTGAAAGAAATCAGACAAATCATATAGGAATCAGACCGCGATTAAGAGGGCTCATGCATATTTCGGAGAAAGAAGTTTTAATTACATGTTTCCCAAAAAAAGTAATTTCCGCATCCATTGTGTAAATTAATATAATTTATACCTGACCTGAAAGGCACAGAAACAAATGGGTCATATAGGGTCCATTTTCACATGAGGTTATAATCCTTGACATTAGCGGAGCAACGACTTAATTTTTTTCGAGCATTTCTCCATTCATCATCTCATTTGGTTTCAATTTTCAGGTGACTTTACTGAAAGACGCGGTGTATGACGATTTTGGGTTCAGCATATCTGACGGCCTTTACGAGAGAGGTGTCTTTATCAACAGAATGCGACCGGGTGGGCCAGCCGAGCGAAGCCAAGTCCTACGACCGTACGATAGAATAATCCAAGTGAGTTAATTTCAATTTAGTTAACTAAGGGATCGCGTCATGGATTTGATCCAACTTAAAGAGCGCAAGAACATTTTCAGTCTCACCTCTTTACCTCGATTCGGTGGTCCGAAATTTCAGCTAAATTAGTCCAGTGGCATTTACACTTTGCAGAAGCTGAGGAAGCAGTGCTCTTCAGAAGAAATTTGGGAGTTAGTTGCGATATAAATTGATCATGTATTACAAAGGACTTGAGCGGAGAAATAGAGGTAGCATTAAGTTTGTAGGTTGAAACTCGACTTGATCACGCAGCAACTGTAAAGGAAGATGTTTTGACAGCGCAGGATGCAAATGCAAATCCTAATGGAGAGAATGCGTCGGGAATTTTTCTTCTGGCTTACCTCGCAAATTGAAGGCGAATCAGCCATGCGCGCAAGCTCTCTGTTGATTAAGTAGGGCCGAAAAAAAATTCCTCGGAATTGTTGACGGCTATAGAGATTTTTAATAAGGTAAAAATGATGAACATTCGTCCAATTTGCATCTAAAGTTTCCAATTTTCCGAGCTTCCGAATGACGCATTAGCATTTTCGCCTCCTCTAATTTTATTTCACCTTTTTTCGTAAATTATACTTAGCAATTTTTTATACACGGAATATTTGCCTGACAGTTGATGAAAATACTATCATTCTACACAAAATGAACTTTGCCCCAAAATGAAGCTCAATTAACACTCTTTGATGAGATTCCGAAATTGATTAGAATATTGAAGACGGTAAAATGCAGGATTAACCTTAGAGACTAAAACGCAGGTCAGAAAAGTAGGCGTACTGACAAATGCGACTTGTTTGACACATGGTGGCATTATTCAAAAATTTGTTCATGCTGAACCTCACAAGAGATTGTTAAAAGATGGTGAAATGTAGGAGTCCCCTCAGAGACTTTAACGCGGGTCAGAAAAGTAGACGCATCGACCAATGCAACTTGCTTGACAAATGGCGACCTTATTACTTAAAAAATTGCTCATGTTGAAACACACCTGGCATATTTAGATCTTTAGTGGCACAAAGCCCACCGAATCCCTGTGAAAAAATTAGGTATTTTTTTTTTACGATTCCAGCAACACGCATGATGGCAAGGCTCAACGCGCTTGCTATTTTGTTGGATTTATTTTTTTTAGTCTTTCCCTTCCAGCATTTACCAAACGGCGACACCATAGTTAACATATTTTATTTTTCAACCTTGCGCACTCATTTGAAATTTGATGTTAGTCACCGTTTTATATATTTTGCAGGTAAATGAGACCCGAACTGATGATTTTGACTGCTGCATGACGGTGCCTCTCATTGCGGCCGCTGGCGACCGGATAACTTTGTCCGTTGCGCGACGGAAACACACCGGCCACTTCCATCATTATGATTGCGAGGTAATAATGCTTTTTTTATAATATCCATGGCTCAAACCACAAAATGCATCATCATCGACCACAGAGCATGTACACTGATCAGATGTTGCACTTCACTAATCCCTCGTAAATATTTTAGTAACGTTCATTACTTCTGTTTTTCAGGAGAATAAGATATTGTTACCTTGGGTTGAGGATGAACCGGAAGAAGAGATATCACTTCAAGGACCTTGGCAAATCAAAACGGAAAAAATTTAAGAGCTCACAAATTTTAATCTTGTATATAGTTTTGTAATAGATGTAAGGTTATTGTTAAGCACGAAAATGAAAATAAATTATTTTGAATTTTTTTAAAGCCATGTGCAATGTGCATGTATTTTTTCAAGCTCAAATCTGTAAAATGTATTAGCGCCATTAAGAATAGGTAATTCATGAGAGTGTGTTTGAGAGTGTGTTTGATTCATATTTATTGTCCCTTTTCGTGTATTTTTACCCTGTCCATCGGTCATGTCTCGCCTTTTTCACAAAAAAAGAGATAAAAAGTTTATCTTTTTACTTTCATGCACGGAACATGCTTGAGTGCGGGGCGCACACTCATGAGGCGAGAACGGTACAAAATGTAACAACTAAATGTCAAAATAGCAATCTACAATTTCGGGTCATGAATAAAAACCAAAACTACAGGCATTTTCTCCTTATCCACGGTTAAAAATCCGAATTTTCAAAGTCATAGTGTGCGCTTAATATAAGTTGAACACGAAAAACAAGAGGACATTATAACATTAGAACAACATTGAAAGGTAAATAGTCATAGTATTTTGATCTCATTAAGGTGGATCTTCGGCACTCTAAAGTAAAATTCGAAAGTTGATGGATTATAGATCAATCGATCATTTTTAGTACTTTCTTTCGAAAAATCCTCGAGCGTCTCACCACACTGCAGTCCGTCAAGTATTTTTACACGATAAGTATGTGGACGAGAGATATTTTGAAATAAGTAACTCCAACCTTGCGAATCTTTGTCTTTTGATTTACGATGTGCATTCATCGGGACATTTCATGAATTATTTCAAAGTGTTTTTCAGTCGAATATTGTGAGTAAATACTTGTGCCTTAACGTGATGTAACGTTCGAGGATTTCCGAAAAAATGTCCTAAAATCTAGAGATAATCCATCGTGTACCAAAGAATTATTTCTGAAAGTACTATTATAACTAAAAGTACCATTCAAAGTAACTCGAAACATTGGGAACATCTTTGATTGTTTGGGAGAAAACAAACACGAATAATGCACTGCGTTAGCCACGTTTCATTAGTATGGAAAAATCGTTTATAGGAAGCATCTGATTAGATGAATTGACGATAACACAGTTTCACTTGAAACACAGACTTGGAAAGTAATCAATTTGTGCGTTAATGAAGTGCATCCGAATACTGCCGGCTCCTGGATAACATCTCATACCAAGGGTAGGTATACTATAGGTGTAGTTGAATTTTGGTGTGACTCTCATTAGGTACATACCTCCTACTTTGTGCTCAGTACATGTCAATGGCAAAAGTCGAGAAATGCGAGCCCCCCATTGCAATGTTAAAAAATGGCCGCTTGCATTCTTTTTTTTTTATTACTAAAAAAGCATTAATTTTTGCTTCATAGAAGTTTCCCGTGAATACTTATGAATGTGGGAAGAATATTTAGAAAAAATGTCAAGGAAAAATATTTGGTTAGTATTCTTTAAAAAAAATAAATAAAATGTAACTTGAGATATATGCAAAGTTGAAATCGTTGATGTACGCATTTTTCAAATGTTGCCATCGATGTGATGGCTTACCATCATCAGCTTAAACAATTAGATGGCTTTATTTAACCAAAACTATTAGTCCACCTGTATTTCACGCCAAATCATGCCCTATAGGTTTTTTTTTTTTCTTTTTTTTTTTTTTAAATCATATCGAAAAATACCCTTATAATAATATACAACTTTAAAACCGACCCACGGTCTCATATATAGCAATAAGAAATAGAAAGTTCAAACTTGTGAAGTAAAAACCATTCCATTGCACCCTTAAAATTGTCTTACAATCATAGGACCAAATATTATTCATACGGTCATCTGTTCTATTGTATTCAGTTTTAGCGTGTATTCCCTCAAAAGTAGATTATCTAAGGGCAAACTTTAGTGGCTACATCAGTTTGATAATTATTGCTGTTGGATGGTTTCAATGTGAATTAACTCATAACCTCGCTTTATTCATGTTGGGGTATATAGTGGGAATAAGTCTGAAATTTTCTCCCAATCAAAATATCTCTTGTGTGATAGTAAGTAATTGAATTGTGATTTGTAATCATAGTGAACTAAGAAAGTACACTTTATGCAAAATTTTGACGTAAGCGTATGTGTTATTGTTCGCAATGGAACTGCCAACAAAAATTGATCGCAAATCGAAAGAATGATGTCGTCACTGAAACAAGTGAAACGGTATATTATTGTAAAAGTTTATTGGACTTCGGCGCTATGTGAATTTTTTTTATCAATTTCATTGTTACATATACCCATCACTTAACGTCTTTCTTTTCAAGATGTTAAGACAAGTATGCAGCGCTGTGATTACATTGACCGTCCTGCACTTCATTAAGGCAGTGGCTCCAGATTTCTCGGCATGGGGCATAACTTCAGCGCCCGATTCTGATGATGCTGGGAGCACATTATTCCTGGGAACCATGGTGGAAAATGATGAGTAAGTTCGATTTTTCTTCGAAAGCACCTTAGGAGGGCAATTTAAAATGTTTAAGGTATTGATCCTTTTTGTACCTATTAGTATAATCAATTTGAGAGTTGCATTGAGCGTTACGAACATTTTTTTAGAGGTTATTGCAGATCTGTGATACAGGTTTGTCACGAGGAGGAGGGGAAAGAAAAAAGAAAAAAAATCCGATTTTAAGCGTCTTGTCTTACGGCTACGTGATAACAATTGCGATCAGGTTATCAATCAGTATGTATTTTACTGCATGCAGTATGTGCTGCATTTTTTAAGGCAGAGAATTTTCCGGTATGAGCCTGTGCGGGCTCGAAAGGGTGTTTTATTTTTAGCCTTATTTCACCCATGGTTCTTATCCTTATTATTCCCTTTCTTATAAATCGTATTCGATACATAGAAATGGTGAGATTGTATCGATATCGATTGGTTCAACATGTAAAAATAGCCTCCAAAGTCAATTGAGTCTAAAATTATTGTTTGAGATTATGTTCTATTGTTTTGAACCGAACGATACATCGAACCACCATCGAATACGATCCATCCACTCATTAATTTTAAAATGATTTACGTATTGCAGAATAATTTATGAAACGGTAGTGGAGAAGAGAATAAAAAGGAACAGAATCGCTGCACACACGGTGGAATTCCCGGAGAGGAGAAAGACGAACAAGAAAATAATAAACTTCATAGCAGCGGTTGACTGCAACCATAAGGTGCAGGGACAGCCCCCCGAGGTGCTGGAAGGGGGCATCAATCAAACGCACGTGACTATCCTTTTGAAATCGTTCAAAGGCAAGAGTCTCTATTATGTCATCCATATCAGGGGCCTTGAGCCTGGTGACAACCCAGGAAAACCTAGAACACCACCCACCTGGACAGGACCAAAAAATTATACGAGGAAATCAAAACTAAGAGCCACAACGCCCCTATCGACATCGTGACCAGGAATTTTGTACAACGTAATTTCTCGTTCAACTTTCATTACCTTCAACGGCATGTGAAGCATGTGGAATTAGGAAGGCTTAAAATCACTTGCTCTTACTTTCAAAGAACTGCAAACACTCGATCTTAGTAACAATTCCCAGAGCTCTTAAGAGACTTGCGATCGATTTAGGAAATTCTTTTCGAATATTCTTTGAGGCGCATTTAGTATTAAGTTTTTAGGGGTAAAAATAGTTGTTGCACAGTCTATGTACGTAAAAAATGGAACACTAAAGAGGAGTAGATTCGATTGATAACGATTTCCTAAGAATGCAATGCCAAACGCAGCGCGACGATAGCGCCTGCAATGATGCAACAAACCCTGCTCTCGAGTTGTTTATATTGCCTAGACAAATAATTGAAGGTATTATGGGAATCTTTAGCCTTAATGCCACAGCTCTGCGCTGTTTTGGCGTCGTTACAATTAATTATTATTAAGTTATTATTAGCATCTGTCTAATAGAATATCGAACGGGAAAAATTGGTACAAATGTTGTATCGTATCCTTTCCGCACAATGTCCTCGGTCTTTGATGAATTCTATTCCCAGGAATCTGCAGACTGGGTACCGTTTTGATGTGTACGTAGACTTGAAATTTTTGATGAACAAAACGCTGCATTTTGCAAAATGAGAGACTACAAGACACTATTGTAATCAACCGATCGAACGTTTTGGAAGGACTTAAATAAAATCCTTACGAAGTCCAACCAACAAAGATATATTGATGCAAAATTCTAGTCTGGACGACTTCTAACCATAGAAAGAGTCTTCCGCGCGGAAAGATATATTACTGTACCCGGCTTCAATTATCATGCTTCATCCGTTGGGTATACCTTTCCTCACATTGACGAGTCCGTGGTTCGCGTCACTTTAGAACCGTCCCCGAAAAGTTGCATCGCGTATATAACAGAGCAAGAGAGACTGAACGCATGCGCACACATGATCAAAATCACCGTTCAATTACTGAGAATACGACATCTGAGAGACACACACTTGATGAATTATGCTGATAGCCTTAGTTGTTTAAAAAAAAAAAAAAAAAAAAAAAAAAAAAAAAAAAAAAAAAGACACACACACACACACCCTCACAATTCAGAAAAGAGGTTTGCGTGTGTATGTTGTCAGTACCTACGGTAAATTTTTGAAGAACCGTGTCGCTTCTTTTTTTCCTAACTTCATGGGAAAGGTATCGTTTCAATTCCGTAGCAAAAATACTTGAGATTGATTAATAAAATTGAAGAAAATTATAGGCACAGAATAGTGTCAATCTAGGAGGTGCTGATAATCTCCCTAAAACTTCTGAGAAAAAGTGTCTTTTTAATCAGCTATAGTCCAATTAAAACTTATGTCGACTTTTACATTATACTTTCTAAAGCATTTGAATCATTTTTCAGGAAAATTTGATGGATGTTTTTTATTATTCAAACAGAAATTTTTCTCAATGCATTTCTCGAAAGACTCGAGCTGATGCTGAATTCTGAGCAGAAAAGGTACGATACGAGATGTTAAAAAGTTTAAGACCGTCATCACACTCTACAATAAATTTTGAAACTCATATGCTCGTAACAGTATTTTTACGATAAACCAAGTAATTTCTGATTCCAGAAACGGAATTTGACGATGTCCAAGCTGTTATTTGTTGTCACAATTATGCAGGCTACTTTTTACGTCACGGAAGCAGATGTAGAGTTTATCGATGATATTAACTGGCACACAACACCAAAAATACAGATAGGACGAAGAAAAATAGCTAACAAGAAGAATTCATTGTTTCTGGGAATGATGTTGGAAAATGATCAGTGAGTATTTTTTCTCTGTCACAAGGAATTAAAGATGAAATTTTATTTACTGTTCGGATGACTTCAACTAGAACCAGCCTAAGTGCGCATCCACGTTGCATAATTTATTCTTCTCAAATTGTTTTCCTATAATGAACCAAGGGAGATAATGCCTTGAATATTTTTGGGTTTTCTTCTAACAAAGAAATATAATCTCATTTAAAGACTGTGTGTTGCTTATAGTTTCCCATTCAAAAAATGAAACAAGAGAGAAAATTAAACTATATGCATATTGCTATAGATTGTGTTGAATCCGTCCACATACCAATGGTAAAATTTACAACCCGACATGTTTTTAGCAGTCATTTCAAACATGACAAAATTTCGTTACTTTTAAATCTTTGTACAAAAACTTGAGCTCTCACGAATCGTTTAAATGTATTGCACAGAATTGTGTGAATAACTTGATTCTTAATTGACTTAATTGAGACATTTTTATGGTAAGAAGTCCTTTTGCTAACATCGTTTCACACATTCTGACATTGACACTAGGTGGCTATCTTATCTGGCTGGAAATTTATGGGAGACAGAGTCGACTGCGGGGAGTATATAAGACTCCGCTCTTCGATATTCCGCCTTCAATTTTCGAGGCAGACCAAATAACATACTCCTTGCTACAGATTTTCCCCATATAAGAGTAATAAATAGCGTGATCTTCACATTTTGCGTCTGGGTAAATTGTAGGGACCAAAAGTCAACCTCACGATTATGATGTTAACTCTTTTCCCCTCATCTGTGAGATCGATAATGAATTAATAAATGAGTAATATAAAAAGAATGACCCACCCTCAAGTTTTTCAGAGAAGCTGCCCTGGTAAAAATTGACGATAAGAGCTGCGTTAAAAAATACCATAGGAATTATTATAGCCGGCTAAAGAAGGCTACAGAAAATCATATAGCTGGCTGTAGAATGCGGAGAAAATCATACGGCCATCATTACGGCCGAAAATCATACGGAACCACCTTAATATTTACAAAATACACGTTATATTTTCCCATAATAAATATTTTTTTCATCAATTAAAACGAGAATAATCCATACAGGATGTGCAAACATTTCAAAATCATGAGTTGAATAACGCTGACTCCGCCAGATTAAATATTAGAGGCTAACACAAAGCGGAGCGGCGACGCACTGGCGCCTACAAACCTAACAGGGATACTTCACGCATTGCGCAACGCGTGAAGTATCCCTGTTAGGTTTGTAGGCGCCAATGCGCGTTCAGCGCTGGCTGCCCGCCCGCCGCGCCGCGCCGCAGCGTACCGCGGCGCTTGAAGCAACTATTTCACACCAGAGGTATTGCACAGTATCATACGAAATTGAAGGCGCTCCAACATCTTAGGAATGTCAGGCATCCTTCAAAAGAACGGAGCTTTCCTCGCAAAATAAATCAAAATACTGTGGCCCAAAAAGAGAGCAGTGGTCCAAAAACTCACTAAGTCCTAGAATCCATAATTAGTGACGTTTAGCATACACTTTATCGCCTGGCTGTGAGTTGCTTAATCGCCATCGGCTATAAAAGGCTATAAGAAATTGTGTACCCGGCTATAGAAGCTATTGGAAATCTTACAGCCGGTCGTAGGTCTATGGTATTTTGGAACACAGATTCTACTGCCAATTTTTACCAGGGTGCAGTGATCCTCTGATGTATTCTCAAACAATAATTTTGCAAGAGGGAATTAGTATTTCTAGCTAATGCGAATGTAATTGCCTAACTATTTTGGGTTACTAGAAGCACATTATGCTGTTTCTAAAATAAGTCAGAAATAATGGCCCTTCGTAGCAAAATGACGTATTCCCATTTTGATTCAATTCAATATCAGCTATAATTTGTTCGTTTCAGCTTAATTTCCGAGATTGAAGTGGATAAGCCATTGGAAATAAACGAAGTCATAGAGCACACAGTTCAAGTCCCAGCGAAAAACGAGACCAACGAAAAATTGATCAACTTCATAGCGGCGATTGACTGTAATTACGATGCAGAGGGGCAACCACCCCAGTTGCTGAGCGGTGGCATCAACCAAACCCACGCGACGATCCTTCTGAGATCCTCAAAAGGGAAGGCTCTTGACTATCTCATCCATGTCAGAGGCCTAAACCCGGGAGACCCCTGGATGGGACCGAGAAATCGTACGAGAAAACGGAAAAATTACACGAGCAAACTAAAAATAAAAATAACAACTCCGTTATCGACGACGTGACTAAATACGTGATTCCTTTTTTGAAATTTGGCTTTCCAAAATAAATGACTATATCCACGCAGAGAATAGAGTTTAGCCCCGAGAAACTCAAAATTTAGATACTGGTAACCACTGCTGAGAAAAATGTTCTCCGAAGACTTTAAAAGACTGGGAGTAACGATAGTTTTAAGTTTGCAACTTTGAAAACGTCAGCAGTGTAAGTTATTTGAAGTTTTAACCCTCCATTTCACAGGCTCAAAACTGTAGTATCGAAAGTGTGAATGTCTGTCCACTATCAGTCCCAAAACGAACTAAACCTCTCGCGACTCAGTGATAAAAAATAGTGTCTTCTGTTAGCATAGGTGGATCCAAACACTTTTAACCGGGGAAGGGGGCGGAAGGGGGGTCCTGGGGATTCCCCAGATAATTGTCGAAATTTCAAAGCATCCAAAATGCGGTTTGAGTCAATATCATAAAGCATTGATAATTACCAAATATAAGCGCCCTTTCTTCCTCACGGAGAAAAAAACTTCGTGCATGGGACCCGAGGTTGACGTCATATTATGGATCTCTGAAGTTTCCGGATCACGCATCCTTGAGGTCCAGCTGCCGAAGTTCGGGTCAGACATCTGAAGTACTTCGGTATATACCGAAGGGTTCGGGTCACACATCTGAATAACTCGGGTACATAAAAAGTACTTCAGGTGTCTAAACTTCAGCAGCTGGACTTCAAGTTTTCGGGTGCGTAATCCGAAAACTTCAGAGATCCATATGACCTCAACTTCGGGTTCCACGCTCGAAGTTTTTTTCTCCGTGCTCTTTCCTCCGTCCCTTCCTTATTTCTTCCCTTTTGCTTCCGCCTTTTTTTCGGGGCGCACTCCCCCTACCCCCTTTTTTGGATCCGCCTATGACCGTTGGGTACTGCTGGCAGGTAGGAAAAGACTCAACACAGTAATTAGGGCTTAAGACTTTTTAATTTTCGTGCTGGAGGATTGCGCTATAGCTGAAACTAAACGCCTGAGGACTGAAATACCGACGACAGCAACGACGAGGCCGACAGCCAGGATGACGGAGAGAATATCGAGACAAAGGTACTCGAAGACGGTTGCGTCGGCCGTTGATGGTCTCAGGTGGGCTGCCCCTCCGTGGCGGGCCACGTGCTCCACCCAGAACACGCCGCGTTCCACCGAGTGCGGCGTGAAATCCCGCGAGATCAACGAGTGACGCGTCATGTTCGCTGCATAACTAAACAAACAAACCAAAGCAAAAATAATATCAGGCAGACATCGATGAATGTATTTTAGAATTGCTTCTTACGCGATTAAATCTATTTGTGACCGTCCATGGGGAGAAAAGTACCCGGATCGGGCTCCTTGTCATTAATGCCAGGATCAAATAAAATATAAGAAGGAACTTCGGTTTTGATACTGTAATATGAGTACGACAATCATCAATAGAATTCTGGAGGCATTGGCCATATTAATGGTGGATGCAACGAGGATACCGGTTCTCTTTACCTAACAGTATCACTGTGTCATCAGTTAAGTAGCCTTAAGATAGAATTTTTTTAGTTTTTTCCCCCATGGACGATTAATCTACGAATATTTCAAATAGAAAGAGGGTCCGATTTTTTAGCTGTAACTGAAAATTCTAAGAGGAAATATTCGTAGATTTTGACTATGACAAGAATCAATATTTTAGAATTAAATTTAGAAAAAAATAGCTTTATAGAAATGATTAGATTTAAAAAAACTGTAGTTTTTTAGATTTAGATATTACAGATTAAATTACGAATAAGATTTTTTGTAAGATTGGGAGAAAAGTTCCCGAAAATTGTCTCAAAAAATTTGCATTTTATCACAGTAAAATTGGCAACGTCCAAAGGCTTTTATAGCGTTCTTCCTTAGCATGGCAGGATTGTAGTGCTGATTGAGCACTTACCACACGTTCTGCCTGCTTTTGTCACACAGACTTAGTTTCTGCCGAAAATGAAAGTTTTGCAAAGAGGAGAGGTTCGTCTGAAATATAGGTTTGAGCGATAAGTATCCTTGAGGTATAAATGTCGTAAATGGACTTCCTTTCAAAATTTCAAACATATTCTTCGTACCTTTTCGTGAAGAGAACTTCCTCAAAGACGCTTTTGACCTTTTCGAAGGAGCCCAGCTCTTGTGGTCGGAGCCTTGCTCCGATCCCTGCATCAACCATTTTCGCTACGATCGATTCTTGGTCGGCGAAGTAGGGTACCCCCACAGTGGGCACACCGTAGTGAACAGCCTCCTGAAAACTCTGCAGTCCGCCTTGCGTCACGAATACCTTCACTTTCGGGTGCGCTGCAAACATTTTACCCATGATCAAAACACTTGAAAAATTATTATCCAATATACACCTTGATGTAGCATAAAATCAACGTACCATACCATATTATCGGTTGAATACCATGTTAGTGTAATGGATCACTAAAAAGGATGAGAAATAAATTACTTGGTTTTTAACAAAATCTCAAGATCAATTAAAAATTGAACGGTCGTATATTGCCAAAAAAGGTTTTGGAATGGGTCCTTCCTGGTAGACGTCATATAGAGGGTGCTCAGCTGAAATGTGAATAGATAGTTTGAAAAAAAAAGATATGGAGATGGTAGCTTCCAGAGGATCTCTATCTTGAAAGAATCCAGCGGCGGTTTGGTGTCGCAGAGCACCCTAGTGCATTTAAAAAGCAACTACTACATGATTGAATATTTAAGTATTTTCAAATAGGATAATTCTTTCCGCCGAGGAACATTTGTAGACAGCCCGGAGGACCGCTATACCATCTTCCAATTTTTCATCACATATCAAAGTTATGGAAACAGCTAGAAATTATGTCTTCTTGCGAATCAACGTGCAAATAAAAACGATTTTACTCACCCATAAAACATCATTTTAATACCTGCGGTTGCGTTATTTTATGAGGGGTGATGGTTATTTTCAGTGCTGGTGAATTTAATTTTTAATCAATAATTGTGATTGAAATTGATAGATTTATGGGAATTTTCAAAGTCATACTTTTTCTCCTCCCCTCCAAACAAATAACTATCCTCACAATTTATAGCTGAGAGGACACTTTTGAGTGTTTGCGATAAAAAAAATAAATGTATAAAAGCCTCTCGTTGAAGTTGGCGGCACTGCTTCCCCGCCACTTAAATCCATTATAAATCTCGGTTCCTGATAAGGAATCAATTGTTCCCCATATATTAAAATGCAGGAAAAACAAATTTTGCCAAGTTTTAAGACTCTCCACTGTCAGCTACGTACCTAAAACACTTTGTTGTGGAAGCCACTTCTGAGCGAGTATATTGTCCGACTGTCCAGGAATCTTTCCGTCCAACTCCCATTTCCATAACACTCTGTAACCAGAGGGTAGATCTTTAAAAACTCGAAGGAGGTTTGATCGTACGTCCAGGGGTAAGGATTTACTCTTCATGTTGCTCCCGAGACTAAAGTATATTACCCCGTCTGCTGCTCCGTCTAGCCATTCTTGCAAATTCTGGAAAGATTTGTGCATATTTAATGAGATTCAGACAGGAGAAAATTACATTATCTATGTATCCCCCAAGAACATTTGACATTAAAAATAGAAGGAGAAAAATGTGTGACCTTCATAGAAGAAAATAGCTGTACAAACTAAAAATTAATGTTGATTGCAGTAAATGAAAAATTCCACTAATGTTTTAATCGCTTTTAGGACGCTTTTGGGAAATTTAGTCATATTATATGGGAGGAATATGTCTAGAACACCGAAAAACTACAAAAATAAAATCAAAGCTCTTTCTGTTGGTATCTCAGTTTTGGCAAACGAACGAATTTGACAAGTTTCAATTGTCATACCATTAGCACCTTTTAGATGGACCTCTTCCTGCTTCGCAGTTGTCCGTATTGCATAAACAATAATTCGAAGGCGCGCAACGTTCCTTCTACGCTCACCGTGCCACACCTGAAACGCGTGTGATCGGGTTGTATCAATGTGAGAATGTTGTTTCGATGACTCAGTAGAAAATGCGTCTTTACGTACGTCGTTTTTCTTGTCATGGCGTCTGATGCAACGTAACAAGTGCGCATTTTATTCTTCACTGGTTGACGTGAGCAAATAGATTAATAGGTGCTGGTATATAGATAACGTCCATTACAGTATTTTTAGTGTAATTTCAGAAAGAAATGCATTATTTTGAGGATAAATTTCTCCGATAATATCGACGTTTGAAGATATTTTATGATTTTTCACAAGTCCAAAATCTTAAACGACTCTTAATACACGGCTCTATTACTGGAAACTATTCTAGGGCAGAACTTGCTCATTCAGTCTCTCCCGTATCTATTTCATCGTGACTCTAGTATAGAGAACATCGAACCACCCCACCGCAGAAAGTTCAACCTATATTCATGCGGCGATTGGACAGCATCAATTAGTCAGAGTTATACGGTGGAGATTTATCTCATTACATGCGTCATCTTTTAAAGAAGACTTATTTTCGTCTATTTACTCCTGCAGACAGGTGATTTTAAGAACGTTTGAATGGACCAGAATCCTCTCTTCTAAACACGAACAAATTGATGGGGGTCTCTTCTATACCTGGGGTAATTTCTCGGGGTTGCGGATGTGCATAGGGCCCAACTCGATGACATTGGGTGCCAGCTGTCGAGGGTAGTAGTACAGCATGTTGGTTGAGAGCATGGCTAAACTTGCATTGCTCCAACAACCGTCTATCAAAGCTGTAGCCGCAGGACCGTAGTTTTCGGAGAAAAATTCACGAGCCCTCTGTTCTGCGTTCGTTTTGTACGTTGAGAGCATAACATAGATCGAGTACCTGAAAGAAGCAATGTTTACTGTAAATTGTATTTATTTATTTATTCTTTTAGAAATGACATGTGCGTTTGCAGGGACTCGTGATGGCATGCCTATGCATTAATGCGTGTAATTTTGATGTGGAATACACAGTAAAAGTCATCAACTGATTTGATCCATATTACGATCAATTTGGAAACTGCGGGTCACAATTTATTCCAGACCTGAGTTGGTTCCACAAAAAGAATGATTTCAGCTTAAACCCATCTTTAAGCCAGTACGTATAAAGGTTTGAGTAAAATATTCCTTTAAGGGTTAGTATTGCAGGAGCACCACGGTGGGGGTGGGATTGCCTAAGAATTTCTGATTAACAATGTTGATAAATTCCAGTGAATTTTTAAATGGTTTTCTAAGTGCACCCCCTTTGGCCTGGCTCTGATGCGTAAGAGAGGGGAGAATAAAAATAAAGAAATGAGCATCTGGACCTATTATAGAATTACAACCCCAAACTCCTCAGAGTTATTATTTCGAGCTGTAGTTCTTAAACCAAATTCAGGATGTAAATTTCTTTGGTCCAAGGTATGCCAAAAAATCTGGGGGGAAAGTTTCCAAACGCAGCGTCCTTAAATCTTTCGTTGAAAAATTTGAAAAGCACATACCTACCAGTTATCAATTTTCTGCCAGAGTGTCATGCGGTCTGTATAGGGATCCATAATCGATGGGACGTACGATAAGTGGACCGTACTCCCGAGGAAATTCTCGTTGAGATAATCTATGGACAATGTTGACATCGTAATGATTGGTTTCCCGTTCTCGCCATTCAGATATCTGGACATGGCACATGTGAATGGCATAAAGAACGCCTCAGTTATGATGACGTCGAATTTGATGTTTTCATCTTTGACTCGCCTGTAAAAAAAAGGGCTCTCATAATAAAAAAGCTATAAAACATCACAGGACGCTAGTTTAATGATTTTATAAATTTGGATATTTGTCAGGATCGCGATTACCTATTATTATTATTATTATTTTTTTTTTTTTTTTTTTTTTTTTTTTTTTTTTTTTTTTTTTTTTGTAACTCAGAAGAGGGAACACTTCCGGCACAAGTATTACTGACGGGCCACAGGCCAAAGTCAGTAACACATACTATCTTGCTTGAAAAAAAGGGTAAACGTTATTTTAAAGTAAAATTTAAAAAAAAAAAAAAAAAAAAAAAAAAAAAAAAAAAAAAAAAAAAAAAAAAAAAAAAAAATTAAAAAAATTAAATTTTAAGCGAAATCAAAAAAATTATTCGATATTAAGAAACGACCTGACAATACTTGACGTGCTTATAACGACGGACTTCTGCATTGAATGAAGCAGGTAACTGTTTATTCCGAGGTCTCGAAGATGTTGAACTAAACTTTTTGGAACTATCCCCGTTACTGACATTATCAGGGGCTTGATACAAACAATATTCAGGTTCCATAATCGCTTCATTTCTGCAGCTAAGGGCAGATATTTTACCATCTTTTCCTGATACTTCAGCTCCAAGTTATGATTATTAGGGATGCTAATATCAATGATGTAAGCGGTGCGATCTCGCTTATCAACAAGCACTATGTCCGGTCTGTTTGCCATGATGGTTTTATCGGTTAGGATCGGGTTATCCCAACAGAGCCGGAAGCGCTGATTCTCCAGGACCGTGGCTGGGCAATATTTGTAGTAGGGTTCAGCAGTATCACATAGTTCTCGATCGTTGGCCAGCGCTAGATGTATAATTTTAGCCATGTTGTTATGCCGCTCGGTATATTCCTTCCCTGCAAGCAATGCGCAACCAGATGTAATGTGATCTATTGTCTCGGATGCAGCATTACACTTCCTACACTTATCGCTCTCGATCTTCTCCTTCAGTATATATCTCTTGTAATTCCTGGTACTGATCACTTGGTCTTGTATTGCGAGAACAAATCCTTCCGTTTCTGGATACAGCTGCCCTTTCGATAACCACAAGAAAGACTTTCTTCACTAACATGATCCTGCGCAACTGAATGATAAAAGCGTCCATGCAGCGGCTTGGAGGCCCATGCCTCCAACTGGCCAGCAACTGGGTCTGAGGGTTGTTCTTCATTCAGATCGTGACAAGCGAGGCGCAAAGGCGTGTAGGATTTATCTATGGCATTTACTGCAGCGTGCAAAGTGCTGTCGTTTCTACTGAGGAAGTAATTTCGCAGGTTACGGACTTGGCTGTGGCAGACCTCCTTCACATCAAGGATACCTCTTCCCCCCTGTTTGCGGGGGATGTGTATTCTCTCCTTCGCGGCTCTTGGGTGATGCTTATTCCACTTGGTCATCAAGGTTCTGACTTTCCTATTAAGCCCCTCAAGCTCCGTGTCAGACCATGGGACAACGCCAAATGAGTACGCTAACGCAGGAATGGCGAAGGTGTTGATTGCCTTGGTCGTTATTATATTATTATTATATTATTATTATTATTAATTATTATTATTATTACGAATTGTATAATTGTTCATATTTTGCACTAAAGCGTTTTTTGACAAAAATTTTAGAGGAAGCAGAATTGACACGAAAAGATCTCGGTGGCCGGTGGTTATGTAAATTATTACTTCGCCTTCAATTTTTAAAGAAGGCCAAATAATTGCCTCTGTGTTGCAACTTGAGGACATGCATGTGTCATTTGTCGCCCACAAATCTTGCTTCGCTAATAAATTTCACTCTAAACTTTCATTTGGACGGTACTAAAGAGAATTAACCATAATATACACTTGACGTTGCTTAATTATCTCCATGTTGTATTTTTTAAAACAAAAAACTGAATCAATTAATAAAACAAAATACAACTTTATGGCCTCTGTTTCTGTTGAAACAGAACTGTATCGAGCCTCTTACAACTTTTATTTGCCTGGTTCTATCACATATCATTAGGTATCATGGTATGGTTTTTTTGCTAATACATTTATTTACAGATGCCTTATATGCCATACCACATCGATGGCGAGAGTGCGAAACCTCGTATCTTCATCGCGGTGTTTCAAAATTTCCGCTCCAATTTCATTTTTTTCGAAGAAATACAAGACCACCTTATGGCTGAAATTTTTCAAAAAACATTCTGCTCACAAAGAGGAAAACTCACGGAATTTTTCAAGAAAAGATTAAATTCCAAAGAGACAGCAAAGTATGATAGGAAGTCTGCAATGTCGCAAACGGAAATACGTCGTTTCGCACTTCGGCCATCGAAATTTAAAATAATGTAAAATTGCTGTGGCTATATAACAAATACGGCACGATGTAATTTTACACCCGAATTACAAGCTATACTATTTTTTATGGAAACAACGTATATGAATAAAATACAATGTTAAATTATCAAATCCTAAGTTTGAGTGAAATATCGTACCTTTGAAAGTCCAGAAATTCTTTCATCTTGAATTGATGCACTGGGATGTTGGCAAACGACTGCGCTTCTTTCCAAAATTCCCACTTGTCCCATTGTTTCTGCAAATTTATACCTCCCTCATTTTTTCCCTCCTCTCGTTGCAGCAACCAGTATGAGTCAGAAAGATTCACGAAGGTGTAATTATTCTCCAGCCCCTGTTTCAAAAGTGAAGTTTGTCGTCAACTGCATTCTTAGAAACATGGACCGAATAAATCAGAAAGATGCCGATACACATTTTGAAAATATTTGAGTCTAGACTATTTATTTGCCGTTGAATGGCCATACACATTCTCCTGTTAGAAATTCAAAGTCGAGAGCGAATCAGTGGCGTGGCGTGCTTTGCAATTTATCGATTGATCTGCCATTTAAACCGATGGAAAGGAATCGATTAACAGTGTGTCCGCAACAAACACCTTCATAATCGATTATTCACTATAGCTTCCAATGGGGAGATATAGATAATCGATCATTCACGCTTCGCCACTGGAGCAAATATTCAGATCGTAAAAGAAGGAGTTTAAATGTTTGGTGACGCTTAGTACCATGTAGGAACATAAGAAGTTCAAAGGTCCAGAGTTCAGAACAAGTGAACTCTGAAACTATCTGAAAACTATTGAAAGACTGCATGGGAACCCTGGTAAAAATTGGTAGTAGAATCTGTGTTCCAAAATATCATAGACCTAAAGCCGGCTGTAAGATTTCCAATAGCTTCTGTAGCCGACTGTACAATTTCTTTTAGCCTTTTATAGCCGATGGCGATTAAGCAATAGCCAGGCGATAAAGTGTATGCTAAATGTTACTAATTACGGATGCTAGGACTTAGTGAATTTTTGGACTACCGCCCTATTTTTGGGCCGTAGTATCTTGATTTATTTTGCGCGGAAAGCTCCGTACTTTTGGAGAATGCCATTCCGTATATGTTGGGGCGCCTTCAATTTTGTATGATACTGTGCAATACCTCTGGAGGGAAATAGTTGCTTCAAGCGCCGTAGCACGCTGCGGCGCGGCGGACGGGCAGCCTGCGCGAAAAGCGCATTAGCGCCTTCAAACCTAACAGGGATACTTCACGCATTGCGCAATGCGTGAGGTATCCCTGTTAGGTTTGTAGGCGCTAGTGCGCGCTTATCGCTAGCATCACGCCGCTCCGCCCTGTGTTAGGCTCCAATATATGTATAATCTCGCGGAGTCAGCGTTTTTCAACTTGATTTTGAAATGTTTGCACATCCTGTATGGATTATTCTCATTTTAATTCATGAAAAAAAAATATGAATTAAAGGAAAATATAATGTGTGTTTTGTAAATATTATGGTGGTTCCGTATCAAACTTAATGATTTCCAAAGCACACGAGTTTCTACAAAATTTCTTAGAGCCTTTCATTTCATAGCCGATGGCGATAAAGTGTAAAGCCCAGCGATAGGAACTATAGCCCGGCTGTATACTTTTTTATCGATTCGTATAGCCTGGCTATATGATTTGCTCCGCTTTCTACAGCCAGCTATATGATTTTCTTTTGCCTTCTTTAGCCGGCTTTAAGAATTCCTATGGTATTTTGAAACGCAGCTCCTCTCGCCAATTTTTACCAGGGTATAATTGTAATAAAGTCGATTTTCTGTTCATAAAATATCTTTACCATTTATGTGATTTTAGGCTTTGAGGATAAAAATTTAACCCTTTATTCTCAGGTAAGACTCGTCTGTCTGCCTTAATTTTTACCGGGAGTTCCACTTCTTTGCCCATTATATCCCATTTTTTCTCTAAAATTGCTAACGTTAGCTACATGATGGACATTAGATGCTTACCGGAACTACATTCGGACTGACAACGAAAAGTTCGTGACCTCTTTTTATAAGCGCCTCGGTGAGGACCATTGCTGGTTGCTGGTGACTGAAGGATGGCGTCGGGAAAAAAATCAAGATCTTGTAACCCTCAGTAGCGTACCCACATAGTAGGAGGACCAAAGTTGATATCGCAAACATTTTGCTATAAAATATCTTCCCGGCTGCTCAGAAAATAAACGATGTTTTAAAACAAGATGCTACCAAAAAAGAGTTAAGTAGTTAGTGGTTAGTTATTTTATTTAGACGTATCACTATAAGCGATTACTTATATATTTGTGTTTCATTGAGCCGTAGATTACATTGCAAATGATCGGTTGAGCTCAGAATTTTTAATAAAGTTTACAATTTACCATAGTAATTTTCGTTTTTAGTTAGAAACTAATTCATTTTTATTATTATCAATAATATACCTCTTTTTGGTTTTAACTAAATCTGCACGAAGGCACAAAGGCCTTAATTATTAAGCCGAAATTAATTGTACCTAAACTTTTTACTTCTGTACAATTTTTTTTGGTTATTCAGTTTTTGCTACATTAAAGCAACTTTACTCGGACGTTGCTTTTGTATCAGTTGGCAATGCTGCCCCACAGTTTAATTGCGAAATTGCATCTTATTTTTGGAAAAACAAGCTTCTCAACAGTGTTAGCTCACTTTTCACGTGCGAAAACTAAATGTCAGCTATGCATTGTTATACTTTAAAGTGTTGAAATACTGTTTTACGCTGAGAATTTTGTTTTAAACATTTACGAGTAATACTGCTGGGAATAAACACCTTTCCACTAAAAAGAATTTATATCAAGTCGCAAAACATAAGGGCTGAGATTATACGTTGTTTAATGTCCCATTTTATTTAATTAGACATGTTTATAATTAATTTTAATATTTTTCCCTTTATTCAATATTAATATCTTCAATTTTAGTTTTAACTTTTAGCGCCGTTTTGCAAATAAAATTTATACGTGAAAAATTACTCACCCGTCTTCACACCTAAAAAAAGGAGAAGAAAAAAATTTAACTGATCTTTTCAGGTTTCTGTCGAACCTTTGCTGTGAATCATCGACACTTAGTCTTCCCGCACCCGTGACATTAAACAAAGAGGGTTTTCTTCATTGGCTCTCCAAAATGTGTCTGCACTAGACACGCACCAGCACTTCCGCATTAAAATTTCGGATAGACTTTTGAGACTGATAACACAAGACCAAGCTCAGGAGGAAGGCGCCAACCTGGCCTTGGGCTCGCTCGAAGAAAAAATGTATAGGAACTGCGGACAGGATATAATAATATAATTGTTGACGGATTGCTCGAGTGTTGGGTGCAACTGCCGCTTACCTTGAACGATGAACGTGCAGCTCACGTTTCAGGCTCTCGGCGGGGAGTAACTCGATGAGGTGCCGTCATTAATTCGCGTTTCATTTAAATACGCGGCTCCCACCATTAAAACTAATTTACGCCTCTTCGCTTCAAGATGGTCCGCGAGGTACAACGCACGACAATTTTCATTTATACAAATCAGGGAAGAGCTATTCATATTTATCTATTGAGTGCGGAGATTTGGACTCTCATTCTAACCCCCTCCCCTCCCCCTCCCCACGCCCCTTTAACGTAAAGATTTGGATGCCCTCGAAATCAAATCATACTGCCGCATGCCCCCAAATCGGAGCCAAGGTGCAAAACCGCGTATATCCACTGCGGTGTTTCAAAATTCCATTCCAATTTTGAAGTTTTAAGAAATTCCGTCGAACAGTTTTCCAGAGAAAAATAATAAAGTATGACAGGGGATCTGCGACGTTACAATTGGAGATATGTGGTTTTGCATACAAGCAATCAAAATGCTGCTTCTGAGGGAATATTTTCACTAGTAATTCATTATTAGAATCCACGGAAAATAAGTTTATGCCCCTTTAGATTGCGACAGAAGATCTGTCAGCTTGCTTCTTGCATTTACTTCACATGAAAAAGTGACGTCAGAGGATTCTCTGTCGCAATCTAGGAGTGCGTAAACTTATTTAGCGATGACTCTATGAGAGTGAATGCATGTATGCATTTCATTGAAATTTTTACTGACTCACATCGATGCGTTGGGCGTAATAAAGGCACTCCTCGGTTGAGGTGTCTCAGATTCTCCGTCGCTGATTTATCACTTAGAGAAGAATCTCGTGCGTGATTTTACGCTATGGGACATTGTAGAATCGTGAAAAATATTCAGTGACCAATTAATAAACCAAATTAATAATTATTATTTAATCAATATATCGACGGTGTAAGTCGGCAATCACATAAATCGGTTTGCGACGTCGCAGACTTCCTGTCATACTATATTTTTTAAACGGATAACTACTCAACGGCAATTTTTTACAACTGCAGTGATTTTTCTTCTCTGCGCGAAGAAAATTGAGGCACTGGATGCGAAAAGGGCACTTCTCGGTTACAGTGTTTCAGATTCTCCTCTAATTCATTCATTGTAAGGAAAGTGAACGCATCCATTTCACTAAAAATTTCACTGAATATTCCTTATGATTCCGCAATTTTCTATGGAAAAAATTCTCGCAAAATCACCCATTAAATTCTTCCCCAAGGCGAGGGATTAATTAGCAACAGAGATTCTGAAACACTGCAATCGAGAAGTGCCCTTTCCGCATCCAGTGCCTCAAGTCTTCAAAAACTTCAAGGAAGGTTGTGTCAATTGTTATGTCAATTGTGTCAATTGCTATGTCAATTTGTTCTCCTTTTAGAAAATAACATAAAGACGGAGATTTTCAGACACCACGAAGGAGATATGTGATGGTGGACTTACGCCGTCGATATTTGCAATTCTTCCTATAGTTACATGTTTCTTAATGATAACGAGCGTAGCAGGTAAAGAGGTCCCCTTTAGTTTTTCTTACGAACCGTAAACGCTGGATAAAGACGTACCAAATATATTTTGGAATTTTATATTCTCCTATTTTTAATTTGATCCCTAGTTTTTTAAAGTTCGACCACAGGCAGGCTATTCGTTAGGTACGCCAAATTCATCGATCATAATGCTGGTTCTGAGTAAAGGTATACACGGTAAATATGTTAAGAAACGCACATCGGTGAAAATGAGATAATTTTGGTGAAGTTTGCATTACACGGTATCATTGAAGACAATTATTTTTATCTTGAGGCTCTCAAAAAATTGCGACTTGCAATCCCGAATCGTCTGGGAGGTTTACGGACAGTAGGTCTAAAAGAAAAAGGGCTACAAAAAAAAAAGGCTACCTTTTTTGGTCTACAGTCAAAATGTCTACATGAAAATGCCTATTAAAATAGTGTCTATAGGAAAATATGTCTGCGGTATTAAAATGTCTTTGGTTTGACTGCCCACTCCAAAAATGTCAAAGTACATATTTATGTCGTTTGATAAGAATCTCATTTGAAAGTGTATCCCCAAAGACAGGACGAGGCTGTGGATGCTGCAGAAGCTGATGCGTAAAAATTGTGAGTCACATTTCGCGAATAATTGACCCTCTAAATATCATGTGTACCTATTTTATATAATATTTTATATATTTTTTTTTTATAAATATATTTTATATATTTTTAGTGGCCAACATAAATATTTTGACATTTTCTAAGTGGGTAAACAAACCGTAGACATTTTAATAGCGTAGACATTTATCAGTAGACATAATTTCAGTAGGCATTTTAATGTAGACGTTTTGACTGTAGACTAAAAAAGGTAGCCCTTTTTTTCTGTAGACGTACTGTCTGCATACCGTTTGGGAGGTTTGTCCACGTGAAGTGTGCATCTACTCCACGATAACGCTTGCCCTCACGTTGCAGTTCAAATGCCCCACTTGAAAAGGCAAGGACAAGGGCAAGGACAAACCCCCTACTCTGAGATTTTTTATGATCCGTCATTGTAGTCCAGATCTTCACTTCAGTCTCGCAGCTCTTTTTAAAATTAGAATTGGCTCATCGCGATAGTTAGTTCATTCTTAAGGATGGAAACTGCATGATGAGAAATGAGATATTGACAAGAGATGTAAAACTTTGTGAAGAGTTGGTTCAATAACAAACTAACCCTCGACCGAACAATTCACAAGTTTGTACAATGGCTTCAGAAGTACTTGGATTTCGACAGCAAATATGTTGATAAGTACAAATCTGAGAGTAAAACGTAATTTGCATAATTTTTTTTACGATGAACTCGTATTTGGTTGATGGCCGCATTTGAACCGTATTTAAATAATTTTCACTTCAATGGTTCCAAAATAACATTTATTGCCCTTCATTCGAATGAATCAATCTTAGACAAAAAAAATGAAAAATAAAGCAAAACCACTGATTCGAAGTGTAAAAATTCCTAACTTACCGAAGAAGATATTTTTCAGAATGCGATTTTGCTGGTTAGTAGAGTAGAGTCTAAAAAAGATTTTTGATGTCAGAGGAAAGGTTTTTTTTTTTTTTTTTTTTTTTTTTTTCTTTTTTTTTTTTTTTCCATAACATCTAGATCATAAAAGTGATGCTCGTTGAGCGTGACATAAAAATTAGCAGGTAGAATAGTAGCATCAAAAGTTATATGGATTAAGGGCACAGATTTTCTCAAACATGAGGTTTGAACAATGGATTGATCTGGAGCGGTAGGTACGTGTGTTGCCTATACGACGGCATTGAGGGCCAGACTTAAGTTGCGATTCATGCCAATAGTTATATCCAATTTTAATTGGCTTAATACATCTTTATGGAGCGAGATGTATGTGTCTTTTTTCGGATAGATAATTATTCGCGCTCCCCGGTACGTTTGTTGCCTATATGACGAAATTGAAGGGGACCCTCAAGTTGACGATACTTCACGATAGGCTTCCGCTCTGTGTATGTAGGCCGAAAAAGTATCCTTGCGATGCCCTGCCTCGGCATCGTTTGTGGCTGGCGGGAATATATTTATAGGGCAAATATCATGCACATTCGACCAAATCAAATCGAAAGTTTTTAATTTTTTAGGGTGTCAAATAATCGAGCATTTTCATTTTCTCTTCAAGATTTTTCGTCAATTTTTCATGGGCGGAATGTTTGTAATAGCTGGTAGGTAAATATATACATACATACTTTCATTCAACATACAAATTGAGGCTTTTCTCCGAAATTCAGCTGAAGGGGAGATCTTTTTGGGGTTCCGAAATTAGAAATATTAAGAATATTTAAGAATTCAATTTGCTGAAAATAATATTGCAAGCGCACGGAGAGTGTGAATTTTCTCAACCGCTTTCACTTGCTATAAAAAACAGGCAGTGACCTACACATATTCTTTTATAGGATGTACCTTAAGCCCATGAAGAAGCCCGACGAATGGCCTTTATTAGCTGAGGTTCCAAAATTCGAATAGCGATTTGAGCTGAAATCGAATTTTCGGGGATTAGGCAGGGTCCTGTAACGTATGAACGCGTATCTATACGGACACAAATTTTTGCGTAAGTATTTTAGGTGATTGGCACAGTTTAGTCTCAAAAAGTATTGACAACTCCTTTATTGCATCAACTTTGCCACCTACACAGTTTTTCCAGACAAATAGATGGAAGTTTACACGATGAGCTGTTCATAAAACGACGTAAAGTATCGACTCCTGTATCTGTAATGACGCAGAGAATACAATAATGCAGGAATTGGTGAATCACCCCGGAGACTTTAACGCAGGTCAGAAAAATAGGCGCGCCGACAAATGCGGCTTGCTGAACACATGGAGCGACCTTTTTACCCATACCAGAGATAGCCAAGACTATGAAATGCAGGGACCACTTCAGAGACTTTAACGCAGGCCAGAAAAGTAGGCGTGCCGACAAATGCGGCTTGCCTAACACATGGAGACCTTTTTTCTTTTTTCTTTAAGCGCACTCAGCAAGCACCGATTTTTTTTAGATTTTGTTGATAATTTTGATCAAAAAATCGACGCAAAATGATGTATATTTGAACGCAAGGAAGGATGTGTCTGTATTCAACAATAACGCAATTTTTCAGGGGCATGATACTTGCAAACCGGTGTGACGTGCAGGCCCGCCACATCCCATCTCGGGCCCTGGTACCAATTTTCTGGCCCGAGCCCCTAGCACAGGGGGGGGGGGGGGGGTTCGGGGGGCCTCCCCCGGGAAATTTTTGAAATTTTAAATCTATTTGGACGCATTATGAAGCTCTTATGATGGAGATTTTGCATCAATTTCTGCAGAATAATTACGCCTTTTTGTTTACTTTCAGCACCAAAAACTTTCGAATTGTTGCATTCAAAACATCTATAAATTTTTTTTTTTGAGGGGGCAGATGATAATTTTCAATTCTATGGGGAGCCGGGCCCCCCTGGACTCCCCTTTCGTACGTCTATGGCAAGGAAGTTAAGCCATTGAAGTCGAGGATGCCCAGAAAGGAGCCTCTTAGCATCCGACAACGGAAGAAAATGAAACACAGTTACTAAAAATATCATTCTTCATATACTCAAAATCTTGAAAATCTCTAAAAAAGTAATAAAAATTTTCATAGTGCCCTAGCGTGTTTTTGAAACTTTATTCACCTTTTGCAGAATTTTTAGGGTAATTTTTTCACTTTTCCCGACGAGACAAGGGTTACACATGAATTCGTAGTGGTTTGTCACCTGCGTCACGGGCCCCTCCAGGGCCCGGGCCCCGGTACCAAGGACCCAGTATCCCCCCCTTGTGGCGGGCCTGGTGACGTGAGGAGGGGGAGGGGTGTATATTCCAAATTTCAGCATGAAGTATTGTCAAGACGGCCCCTGCCGACGCTTGACGTGACGTCACGTGACACTGGGAGCAAGAAGACGATGACAGCTATAAACTTCCTCTCCATGCGTCAAGAGCTCGGATGAATCGGCTATCAATACTCCAGCTCCACGCCGTGACCAATTTCACATGCGTGTGACTGATGTGCAAGTACATCTACCGTACCACTGGTAAAGTCATTACTCAAACCTGCCAAGAAAGAGCCGGCCAATGCATGGGTGCACTGGAATGACGCAGGGAATTATCATGAAAGGCTTCGCGAGTACAACCAAGAAAAAGGGCAAAATTATTAGAGCCAACTGCTCTTCAAAAAATTAAAGAAAGTTTTTTTTTATCAGTATTATTTATTTATTTATTTATTTATATCCAAGAAAGGCCTCTACATCCTCCTCTTGGGTTTGAAACGGGCAAACATACTGACAGGTTCTTTTGAATCGGCGTTGGTATATATATCTGATCACGTTGTGAGTATCAATCGGTGAGCAAAAAATCATGCCTTAGGCAAGCGAACAGGGCCGGATTAAGGGGGTGGCTCCATGGGCCGCGGCCCATGGCGGCAAATTTAGGGGGTGGCAAATTTTGCAATTTTTTTAAATGTAGCTGTAAAGAAAAATCGGATTCAGAGAAAAAAATTACGGACGAGAAAAGGTGACAAAATCTCTCATTTCCTGAGAGTATGTCTCTAATTTTGTCGTCCTTCTGTGATACAATAGACAGCACCTTTAATTAGTCGAGTTAAGACTAAGAGAGAAACCGAACACGGAATTTGGCCTGGAACGGCGCGGCGCGGCGCAGAGAGCAATGATGACGAGAGCAAGAGATGAAAAGGAGAAACCCTCCGCGCGGCGGTCGGCATGTAACACGTATTAGCGCCTACAAGACTGCATGAATACTTCACGCATTGCGTCAAACACAGTGCGTGAAGCAGCGGTCGGCCCGAAACGCATAGCGCATGTAAGACTGAAGGAATACTTCACGTATTGCGCCAAACAGTGCGGTCAGCGCAGCGCGGCGGCGGAAGTTAAAATTATTAAACCACAATCGTGTTTGTCCTTTCATAATTTTTTGGTTCATTTCTTATGAATGGAGGGCCTTGTCCACACAGAGATAGGTTTACGGAACTTAACTTTTGCGCCAAGATCCGTTAACTTTTGCTAGTAGTGTTGACAAGGCTTTCGCAAAAAATGTGACCAACACGAGTAAACGCGTCTTATACGCCTCTCCCCCTCCGGCACGTTCACTTGATGGTTTTTATTGATGTTATTCAAAACGAATGAGAAGGGGGCGGCAAAATACAGGCGGCCCATGGGCGGCAAGTAAGTAAATCCGGCCCTGCAAGCGAATCACGCGATTTTTTAGCCGTGCATGTGTATGATGGATTGCATTTTGCAAAAACGAATCAAGAGAATTCTAATATCACTATAAGATTGTGCAACTTTTATTACCTTGTAAATATAAAGTGATCATCAAAACAAGTTTAATCTTTATTGCAATAAACTTATAAATTACCTTTGAAAATTTTTTTGCGTGATGCTAGTGATTTTATTGCAAAGAATTTAAGTTGCACAATCCCAGAAACATTGGAATGCTCTTGGTTCCTCTTTGCAAAAGATCCAAATGAGCCTCGCTTCTATCAAATAAAATATTTTTGAAGGTACGACGCAGATCCAACAAAATTAAGTAAATTCAAACTTCGCGGGTTTATTTAAATCTGCATCATGATGACGTAAAAGTTATAGTGACGCATGCCGGTCCTCTGAAGTTCCACCCGTCATGTGTCTTTCACGTGTTTTTGTTTTGATAAGAAAGTAAACAACATCAGGAGGTTTTACTTTTCATTGTGCTTTTCATTTTATCGTTTGTTGCAAATGGAGCATTATGTATAGGCTGCTTGTCTTTGCCGAGGACGACACTAAAGACCTCTAAGTTTAAGTAGCTCTCTTAGCAGAACGAGAGCCATAGTGGATCAGGAAATTCCATCAATGGTTGTAAATTAATCTAAATTTATGCTTTGTTTCTGACCCTTAAAGTAGATACCTAAGTAACCAGGTCTCGATTTTTAATTTGACCTCGACTGATGAGCAATAAAAGCCTAGCGTCACCATTAATGTCTTCCTTTTCTTCATCAGAGAAAGGCTATGTCCAATAATAGACTTAATTGAAAATGAACTTTGGAGAAACGTTCTCCTCTTAATTTTGCACCATGATTTGAAGAGAAAGGTCTTCAGGATTTTTCCATTCTGATACTTGGAGGGAATTTAAGTTTTTTTAATATCTTTTCTAATAAGACCCAGCTGGGGCGCTAAGTGGCTTTTTTTATTTATTTTTATCTTTTAATGTGATTAGACATACACATCAATGGTGAACCTAGAAAAATTTCCATTGTGCAAGGAATATGGATTGATAGCATCTCAGAATCGGTGCATTACATGCAATTTTTCTTCATGTACTGATCCGTTATGCTTCAAAATAGTAAAAAATTTAAGAACATCTGAAATGATGCAACTGCAGATAGGATTGTGGTTAAGTGATGTCACCTTCATTATGCATCCCCTTAAAATGGAAGGATTTATAAAATGAACTTCAAATTTCTTCAATGAAAGTGAAAAACTCTTATGAAGTTGCGTGTAAAAATCAATGTCTCATTTCTGTGTTTTCAGAAACAAGTCGCGGTGAAAATGCCTAATTTTTTTTTTTAATTTCATGGCAAATAAACTTGATTTTTCTCGTCTTTGAAAGTATCATGTCCTACCGCGATGTGCAAAAAGAATGCTCGATAGGTACCTATGTCATAACTTTTTCCATGTTTGAATTAAAATGTTCCGATTAGGACTAGTGTGAGAAGTTCCAGTTGTACTTCTTTGAGGCTGGGCCTCAACCGGCTCTTTCACTTTTGCAGTCAAGTATACTTAGTGTTTCATCCTCTTATCTTTTTGTGTTCGTGTTTTCAGCACCCTGTCTCTCTTTAGTAGGGAGCCGAGGCACCCTTCTATGACTCAGTCTTGTCACGTTACAGTATGAGGAACTGCGCAAAAGCAGATTGAAGCAAAGGAAACTGCGTGTCGGTAGTAAATTCTAGGTATCCTACATGAATGTATTTATTTCCAAGTAACTCCTGTGGGTAACAAAGCGTTGGCTTCCACATCAAGAATAAAGTTGTCAAAGTAGAGGCTTGAAAGCAACTTACAATGAGGTAGATGTAAAGACCTGTGATATTAAAGCGTATTAAAGGTGATAAGGAACTTTACCATCGAAGAAATCTTCAGTCATGGCGACTATGACCATGGAGCAGAGACGTTTCCCTCGCTGTATAAGAAAATCTGCCATTAAAGTTTTTCAAGAACAAGAAAAGCTACAGTTTCATCTGCATTTTTCATCAACTTGGTTCTCAAGAAACCTTCAATGATCAGACGCAATGATATGCTCCTTTGGCGTGGTAGCGAGTGGAGATAATCTATGAACTGCTGAAAGACTACTTTTTCCTCAAAAAGTGGATTTTTCCACCTACCTACACGAAAGTCGTAGAATGTCCACTCAATTAGGGCTCAGACTGAAAAAGAAATTAATTAATTAATTTAAACTGACTCAAAAACACTTCCGGATTGAACAGCTTCGATTAACTTCCCACCGTTCCGACAATGAACAGCAGTGGCTAGGCAAGAAATTACTACTAAACAGACACACTGCCAAAAAAATAATTTATCCGACGACATGCTTAGGTTTTCCATATTTTCCCTCGTTTTTTGTTTTTTCTCCCTCTCACCAGCATTAATTTTGCTCTGCTTTTACAGTACGGAAATCGATTTTCTAGTTTTAAAAGTGAAGCATCAAGAAGTACTCTGTGATCGATTGTTATCTTTTCCTAATTACTCTAATTGTAACCATCGAAAAACGCTCTACAAGACAAGATTTCAGTGCTGCCTTCGGTGATCATGGATGTCGATGATCAGTATGTTATTAGTCAATCTTATATTTCTAGTAACTTATTCCTCCTGTTTACTAAACCAGCTTTCATGCTACAGTGAGATACATTTGTGCTCTGGAGAGAATTTTAGGCGGCAGATTATTGTGGAGTCGTATGCGACAGGTGTTCCCTAATATAGGGAAGAAAACTATCTCAATTGCAGCTGTTCAAATTTTACGATTCAATTTCTTTTATTTAAGGAAGTATCCATGGGCATCATTGCAAAAAATTCCTAGGGATGGTTATCCAGAAAGCTGAGGAAAGTAATTTTTGTAACAAAATCGTATACATGATGAAGTGATCATGAGCCATTTCCTGATAATGTCAGATGTGACAGGACAGGATGTACACAATGTTTACTTGTAACTGTCTAGAATTTCTCCAGGCAACTTGCACTGTCTTCTTAGCAACATACATACAAACACTGCCTCATCACCGCTTGCAGGTTTAACTAATTGAATTTCAATTAATTAACAACTATTTTTTGCTGGGTAAAATTCCATTACGAGAAATTTCTGATGATTGATCGCTGCGAAAAGTCACACAAATGAACGAATAATTCATTCTGACTTCCTCGTAGCCCGCATTCAATGGACTTAGAAGCAACTCTCTGTTGTATGTTTTGTGATCATCAAATTTGTTTCATTTTGTTCTTTGAATGTGCCTGTAAAGTTTGTCAGCAGAAAATTTTGCAAAAATTTAGGGAGGCCTATTTAGGCCTCTTAGGAATTTCTCGATCTTTCCTGCCATGAGTACTGGTGCATTTGAGCTTTCTCTAAGATCAATCATTATTTTTTTAAAGAGCTGGAGTACATTTAGCCCTGACTTAAACAAGAGAAATTTCATGTAAGTACTTTTGAAAGGAAATTTGCAGTTGCACTAGACTGAAATGAAGGATTTTCCTGAAAAAATTTGCTATGTTGAAACGTCCCTAAACCTCTTTCAGTCTGGTCTCTTCATTTTATTTGAAATTTGTCACTGATTTCCTCACTTAAAACATTTAACTTTTGGATCTAGATGCTTTCAAAGAGAATTATGGCAGACACCAATAATTAATTTCATGTTTCTTCTGTTTCAGTTATGATCGAACACTTAATGATGTTAAGACTGTAATTACTCATGCCAAACTCGAGGAGGACGATTTACATCCTGTCTCTCAAAACTTATATTTTGGCACTCAATTTGAGAATTTCAAATTTCTAGAATTGAACAATACAGTATTGGAACATTTGGAGGTTGGGCAAAGGTAATTGTCATCCCATATCCTCTTCAAAACTTATTCTCAACAGGTTTGGTGAAAATAGTATATCAGCGCAAAGAAATGACAAATATTTAGGAGTCCTTTTCCAATTATCTTGAGGACCTTGGACAATTGCAGGGCTGAGGAGAGCAAAAAAATGGTGAATATTTCAAGCAGTTATGAGTAGGTAATAAGTACTAAAAATGTGACTTTTTTACGCTCATAGAATTAGAATTCTGGCTTTTACTTAAATCACGTTTTAAGTAAAAAGTTTTTATTGAGCTTTTACACCACTTTAGGTTATGTTGCATTTAAATAAACCTCCTTACAATACGGAGTTTTTTTTTGTATTAAGTACAAGATTGGCGTCAAGCATGAAAGTAATAGTTTTTCGTGTTACAAAGATGTAGTATTACAAGGAGCATTCATCATTTGGTTCCCTGCTTTTGTTTTCTTTTAAATTACAGTAATTTTCTCTTAGGCACCCTCTTCTTTTGCTTATCCTCCTTCCTTTAATAATTTTACTTGTCAACACCTTACTTACACTGATTTTTTTGGCCGCCTACCTATTTTTCAAGCATCTCTCTCCTTAATTTCAGAGTTGTATTCCGTGGAGAAGAAGATGACAGAGCCGTCTTGTGCACTGAATCTCAAACATTTGAAGTGAAAGAAGCAGAGACCTCCAACTCTATGCTCCTAGTGCCTAATTTGCGATGGTCAGAAGACATGCTGCCAAGTGTAAATGACGATCGAATGCTAGAGAGACGAGAAGTATGTGCTCCCAATTTTTACCAGTACAATCACAAAAATCGCTCATATATCATACAGCACTGAGTTCTTTTATTTATCTATGATTGGTAACAGGTATATGTACAAGCTTAGATTTATATGACCTAGGAATGTTCTATCGGTATCACTTGAGTCCTCGTTTTCTTCCTCATGTAGCTTTTGCTTGGTGAGCAGCTGATTCGAGCGGCCATATTAGAGTGTATCGATTTTTTAAAACAAGCAACACCGACAGCTCATCAGCTAGATTTGTTTGAACACCCCTAACTGAGATAAGTAGGAAGAAATATGAGAAACTTTTATCGTGGAAGGAAGGAACTTTTATCATAAAGAAAGGAACAAAATTCAAATTTTTCCTTACAGAGAAAGCCACAAACTGCTCTAAAATAACAAGGCGGTTCTTTGCATAGTGAGTATCACATTCTTTTTTAATGTTAGAAGTCAATTTTTAATTTTCTAGCTGTTTGCTAATTACATTTTTGTCTATAATTATAAATTCATTTATTTTTTTCTCTCTCCTTCTTTTTAAATCCTAGATTGTTGGTATTCACTATAGTTACTATGAACTCAGGGTTTGCAAGCCTCGTCTGAAGAAATTGAGACGCATTCTTCAAGTAAGTGCATATCGAGGATCAGAGTTGGAAAGTGAACTTCAAGAATCCAATGTCAAATTTTATACAAGCGATGATTTGGAAACGATTCAGGCCAGCAAAGAAGAACTAAAGGATGCACTGAATGTGATCGACGCTGTGTGTTTAAATGGTATGTTATTTTAAATTTTTCTGGACCTAAGTTTTTTAACTATGCTGTTCCCTCACATCGCTGAGTGAGAGCAGAAACAATGATCTTGCGCCACATTGAAACTGCTTTTTCTCGGTGCTCAAGATTGGTAAGGAGATGACTCATCTTTTTTGCTACAGTTTAAAATGAAAGAATGAAAAAAATGAAACAGGAATTTCTTCATTTGGTCTACTTTTATTAATATAGATTCTTTTATAAAGAAGGAAGTTGCCGAATCTTGTGATAGCAGTTTCTTAAATTTCTCTGCAAAACGCAATTCATCCTCCGTGAATTTGAGTTTTTCATTAGTTCTCTAATTTCCTTGATCATATCATTTCCTAGCTTACTGTTTTTTACCTTGGTCTTCATTAGTTCCATATTTATGTTTGTTACTTCTATTACCCCTTAAGTATTGTTATCATTTGATCAAAATTGTTTTCAGGTTATTGGCGAGTACTAGACTTTGACTACCACTATAGGATCCTTTCATTATTCTTGGATTTGATCAACTCAAATTCTTGGTCCATAGAATCCATCCCAGCAGCAGAGGTCCTCTCAGAATTAAAAGACTTGATCCCAGAGTTGATTTTGCAACATTTAGTCAAAATATACACAGATCCAGTAGAAAATTCTGACAGTAAGTACCTATCTTATTTGTTTGATTACCAGTAAAATTTCTGATTCATCAGAAAATTAGCCACAGAAAATGGGAACTCTATGCGCTGCAGGGAAAAAAATTCTGCAGGAGAGCAATTTTTGTCTAGTAATGTTAAAAATGACATGTATTTGAGCTCTAGATAGGTACATCATTGGGTTTTTTTTATTTTTTGTTTTTGTTGAGAGTTTAGTCAGTGCTTGATGACAATGGATCGTGTAAATTAAATTTTAGGTCCCACGATTTTAAACTGCAATTATGATTAGCAAGTCTCTCAAAAACTACACTTGCTGAGGTGCTAACTTCAAACTGTCCTATCTCTGTGTCTAGTTTAAAATTGTTGTACTTTTTTGTATCAATATGTTCATTAATCACCTTGCTATGTAGTAATCAGAGTCTTATCTTCCCCATTCCGTGAAAGCTACTTTTAGAAGTCTGTACGCAGGTATGCCCAATGATGACTCATTGACTCATGACCAAATAGTTGAGCAATCTTAATCTAATTTTCAAGAATTTGCACAGCCAAGTGCTCACCCCGACATCAGTTGATCATCATTCGACGAATTTTTTTATATTTATTGCTCAATAAGTCCCTCATCAATCATCATAAGGGGAAAAGTAGCATCGACCGCCAACTTTAAGTTTGGCCGCACCCAATACTTTTGCTTAAATTTTTGGTGCTAGGTCTCTAAAATATATTGTTTCTGGCACTAGTAGCAATACTTAAATGTTTTAATCATAATAGGTTGGTGTCCTCCTTCCTTTCTCTCAGAACAATATCCATTGTTCAACTTGCGTTAGCGGGAAGTAAATAAAGGTGTCTACAGTGTAGGTAAAAACAAATTTAAGGGTGAGGTTCTCTCTCTGAGAGGGAAGAAAAAAAAAATTTCCTTCCAATTTATTCTTTCTCATCCTAATACAGCTGGTAAATTGTAATAAAAAACTCCTACATTAGATGAACTTCTTTTGTTGAAATTCACCCAAATTAAAAGGGCCTTAATCTGAGGTCCTGTTTGACTACTTCCTTTGTCATAATTTTTTTATCCTCCATTCGCACATCTATTCTGCAGCATTATGTATCTTCCATTTACTCATTCTCTTTTTCAAAGCCTCAATTCGATATGATATTATCCTTTGTCTCCCTTTAATTTTGTTAATAGGTGGGTCCATGGTGAAGTTAAAAGCAGACAAGGTGTGTCGATTTTTAGCGGAAGCATTGCTGAGGTCACTCAACCGGTTCAATCTCAAAGATTTCCTCAAGGCGTGGCAAGACAGTGTCCCTGAAGGTGAGAGCACTCTCAACCAAATTCAATTGTTAACGTCCAAATGTTTTGTCCAATATATTTTGATACTCTTATAGTAGGTCTTTGAACGGTGCAAGATTGAAAGCACCCCTGTTTTCTCTCAAAAATGATCCTTAAAATATGATAGAACTATTGGAAACTTTCAAATGTGACTCACAAATGACAAATGTGCTCTAAGTAACACTAATCTAATCTCCAAGTAAAAATGAACAAAGTAAGAGCTACTGCTGGAGAGCTACTGGCCAATATGTTTTTAGCAGAATTATTAACGCAAATAATCGGAAGCTAGGTACCTATTAGACATAAATTTTGGAAATCAACACGTAAATAAGAAATTAGAGATCATAGTACACTTTTGAATCCATCAACTCAAACTCCTCACTCACCAAAAAAAAAAAAAAATAAAAAAAAAATAAAATAAAAAAAAAAAAAAATTGCATAATGCGATCATTGAAAACCAACAATTGTACCTATCATAGATTATCCACAAGCTACACAACTGTACGATTCTATGTGCACTACATACTTTGGAGAAATGGATCAGAACCCAAATCGTTCAATTTTTCTGTGCAATTGGTTCTCCGCTAGTCAAATCCAAAATTCGGCCATGAGGCAAAAACACCGTATCTCACGATATGGTCTATGCTTTAGACATTTTAGTATTCCTAATATTTTGCATATTTTATTTTTAGGCTTAAAAGTTGATGTAAAACAGTTAGAGGGGCTGGCATTAATTGACTCTGACACCAAGCCTCCGATAATTTCGCTGTATCCAGAATCTGATCTCCCAGAGGAGATTCAACCAAGAATCGAAGAATTGTTCACTGTCAGGGAGAAGTGGACTTTTGATCAAATTAAGCCATATGTTGAGTAAGTGAATTTAATTTTCTGTTTTCCTCACAGGTTTTTCTCTGTTTTCACAAGGTACATCACTAACCTTTTAATTCATTCAAAGCTAGACTTAATGACAAGATGATTTTTTTGCTCTCACAAATTTGACTTGGATTTGATTTTCCCCAAATTTAATCGGGTATTTATCTAATGAACTGTAGAAAGTACCATCCATTTTCTAGCTGTGATGAGGAAATTCAGGATTTTAAAGAAAGAGTTGTCCTGAAAGTTTAGTAAGTACAGGTTTATCTCATGTCTTTTTTGGCAGTAGCTTCTTTGCCATTGTAAGAGGACTTTACTGGCTTTCTAAACTTTCAGATCTTTGCATAAATTACTGTGTCTAGTTTTGCACTCATTATGCTGCAAGTTGGTTGCGATTGACCTTCAGACAGGGTCAGAAACCAAACATTATCATCATAAAGCATATGCTCTCAACCAGAACTTACTTTATTCTGGCCTGGATCTGTATTCTCCTTGAAAAGTTTACATAATGGCCGTTTCAAAAAAGTAACCGGTCATCTGTAGGTAAGTTGAAAAAGTAGAAAATATGAAGGGAGCAGTAGCTATTCCCAAAGTGCTCAACAAAGTGAATCATAACTGTAAACATATTTTCCCATCAGACTTGACAGAAAATGTAGAATATTGTTTATGCATTGAAAAGTTCTACATACATTTAATTTCTGTGTGAGTGACAAGGGGTTTTTGCTTTCAACAATTTATGCTTTTTACCGGTCAAAAATCTTTCGTTTATTCAAATCAAGTTCCATTAATTAAATCAAATAGACATCATCCTAATTTGAGCGTATGGTTTTATTTTTTTTAGACCTCTAGCCACAGCACAGCTGAATGTGAATGCCTTACTTACCAAGTATGCACGACCTTTCTTCGTTCAGAATGTCAAGCATTACTGTGCTCGTCATAAGAAATGACTCTATTTCATCAGTCTCTCTCCAATGTTCCTGCGATACCAATATTTACATTTCTGCATCAGTCTTAAGTGGTTTTTTAAGAGTACAAAATTACTGCCCATCTCTCCTCACAGGTAGAAAATATTCTTTTTTTCCGTAAAATTATTTATTCAGAATCAACCCTCAGTTCATTTCAGCAATCTTTATAGTAAAAAATTTCAGGAAAAATGTTGTGGTGCATTCTTGTCATAACTGAATCATCACACATGATGAACATTCTTCGGCAAAGAGAATCCAAGGTGAAATAATCATGAGTAGTAATCACAATTTCAGCGTAAAACCTTTGCCTAAAATAATGTGAAGCTCGGATCTCTATTTGACTTGTGTCAGTTCCAGCCTGTTCCATTTTTGCACTAATCAAGTCGCTTGTATAATTTGCACAAAATGACATCATCAAGGAAATCCTGTGAGTAAAACTGCACTCTATGTACTCAAAAAGCCTAACAAACCTGATGATTTTCTAATATTACATCCGCATGGAATTGGATCAGATGTAATGAGAAAGATCAACAAAGTACATAAGAGGAAAAGATTTTGCTCCTGCTTAAAAAAAAGGCCTCTTCGTAGAAGAACAGTAGGAGTGAAAACGGTGAATGAAGTTTCCTCATAGGAGTTCTCCGAGTCATGAAACACCTTTTGCATTTTTTACATCATTCTATTCTATCAAGAGGCAGACTGACCGTCTAGTTTCAGTTTTCTATGTATATTTGTTTGTTCAAACTGAACTAAAATTGGTCATGAACTTTTATTCAGTTTCTGCTGTTTTTATTTTAAGTATTCAAGTTCTTGAATTGCTCATACATAATATGACCAGTATCAGTGTGTAACTGATTTCCAGTTTCCTTTCTTATCTCATTTTATTAGCGGAAAACCGAAAAAAAATTCCATCGCAGTTTCGCGAGCTTATTTTTAATCCTCTTGAAAAGACTTTTACCAAAACTTTCAAGGCATTATGTCCTTCCAGTATAAAAGATAAACAGGTGTTTTTAAAGTGCATGATGCATTTATAACTATCTATAAAATTGTATAAATTATGCAAATAATTTACCCAGATGCAGTTGTTGCAAGGAATGTTAGCAACAATTGCATCTTGGTATGTTATTTTCACAATTTTTACAATTTTTTATATAATTAGGCTAATGTAAATGAAATGTAATAGGCTAATTTTGGTTAAAGTCATTCCTATAATTTTTCCCTTACCTCATTAAACATGTCAAACAAGTAACACAATCATTCTTATTTAAAAAAATACTTTAATGAAACCTTGCGCTTATACATAAACTATAGGAACATACAGCCGTAACAATCAAAATCAGGTAAATTTACAAAAACGTCTGTTTCTAAACTCAAGAGCTGGTTTGCTGAAGATGCATGCAAGACAGCTTACTCATTTTTCTTTGCGAGATGAAATTGGATGGCGTTTGATAAGATTCTGTAAGACCAGAATATCAAAACTTTACGAATCTGACAGCATTCAAATAGCTTCTCAAACAGCCTTCTTGATTTTCTTTTGATTTTAAAGAAACCACATATGAGCAGTTCTCTAAAATTCAGACTTTTATAAAACCATCCAAACTTTAAATGAGATTTGAACGTGAAACTAATAATGAAGCACAGTCAGACGCTGACAGGCCGCACCAATCTAGTTTGCTGGTCAGTCTCCATCACAGGTATCTGAAATTTCAACAAAATCCAACTTTAGAACCTTGAAAATAATTTTCTCTCACCTCAAAGAGTCAAGTTATATGAAATAACTTTTCAATGCTAAAACTAGAAAACATGTGAGGGTCTATTGGAATGACCCTGTACCTATTATCATGGAAAACCCGACTCGTCAGTCTCGAGAACAACTTCTCAGGAATATTATGTGAAAAGTCAACTTTTAAAACCCAAACTAAGTTCAAAACAGTTTTTAATTGCACCCATTTTCAATGTAACAGAATGGATGGTTAAATGGAAGCAACATTTTTGACTTTGGGTATTTCCAGCTTTTGAAAGAGGATTTTTGTGACAGTTAACCTTGATAAAAAATAAAGCAACTACTAACCAGCTAACCACTAGCTAATGGGCTTTCCAAGTCTTTGCAATTGAGGTAGGTGCCATCGTAGTATTATCATATTTGCAATGTTATGTAAGGATGGAAAAGGGACCGAACCTGAGGCTGGAGTTGTGGTTGCCGCCATTGATGCTGTGTATGTTGACAGCGGCCGTTGCATTCGTCGAGGTGGTGACATTGACCCGTGTCTGCTGGGTGCTGTTCCGATGGAGCGTTCCCAGCATGTAGCACCGCCGATGCGGCCCATGGTATGAGTCGTATCCGCTCGAAGAGTTGGTATTTCGTGTCTGAAACCAGCAAATCACAAGCCACCACCAAATTTATTCTGCCCACACCAACTTTGAAAACAGAAGACCTGGGCTTCCAAATGACAGATTAAGTTCAGGGCGCCATTTGAGGAGAAGAGGGTGGCTCTAAGAAGCAGGGGGCCAATTTTCCTCTTGCACTCTAGAGTTGACCTTTTACAGAGGCTATTTTGGTCAATTTTATCGATCTAAGTGCATTTTTTGAGACTTTTGAAAGTTCTGTCCTCCTTCAAGCAAATTTTACCCAGGCTCAAGAAATTTTGCCTCCCCCTCTCCCCCGCATCCACCAAAAATTTGCCCTTAATGACGCCCTGCATAAATTCCTGTTCAGTTTCATATTGGCAGGCTCTTGTAAAGTCCGAAAATTTACGTGGACCATGAAAAATCAGGAAAAAGGCAGCAACCAAAAAGTGTTGAACTTAGTATCATTTTTCTCTTCAAACTCTTAGATTCAATAATTTTATCAGTTACTGTGCTTTTTTAAGTGCATATGGGAAAAAACCAGCAGCACTATTTGCAGGACTCAAAATTTTGTTTTTGTTGTGCATATGGCTTTTCAAACCTATGCTGTACCTACTGTATGGTACCGTATTGAGTTGCACTTTGCTAGACTGACAGTTTTACCTAATTAATGGAGAAATTAAAACATAAAATTTCAACTTAAAGAAATATGATAGTACTTTGAAAGGTAATCTGCTGTTCCAGTCAGTTGCCATTGAACTCAAACACTGTTTTATTGAAAGATCTTTCAATTTTTTTGGAGCCTTCTTTGGAGTGCACTTGGACAAGTGGACCAAATGCAATAAGGCTCTTCCATTTCTGGCTCATTCATAAAAGAATCCAGCTGTGTGAGGAAACTAATAGCAAGTGCGATGTTTCTAACATGACCAAGAAATAGCATTTCCATGGTGGAAAATGTAGTCCAATTTGGTCTTTATTAATAGTGAATGTTCAAACACAACTGCTGCAAAATCACGTTCTCATAATTTTTAAGGCAAAGTTCGCATTCAGGTCGATGTCACTGGTTGAATCAATCATTGTTTGATGCTGAAGCTCTACAAGTTCAGTCCTCTTCTCGCTGCAAACTACTCGAGGAAAATCTAAATCTCCTCCGCCAAGAAATGGAGTTCATCAGAGACGCTAAACGCAAGCTGGAAGAGGAACAAAGTCTCTCCACCTCAGCCAACAAACAAATCATAAAGCGAAAAATCAAATTGCCTGCATTTCGCCCCGAAATGCCAGACCTATGGTTCATTCAAATCGAAGCCATTTTTGCCGATTACGGCATAAACGCTGAGATTGATAAATATCGTACCGTTATCAGTCAAAGCGAAGGATCATGGCTGGTCGAAATAAACGATTTAATCCGAGCTGGACCTAGTGTAAACATTCCTTACACCACTCTGAAGAAGGAGATAATCAACCGCTTCTCACTAAGCGAAAATTCACGCCTCAAGAAACTACTCGAAGAGGAGGAAATCGGCGATTTGAAACCATCCCAATTCTTACGCAGACTCAAAACTGTCGCTGGCAGCACACCAATTGCTGACAACATCATGAAACCACTATGGCTAAGTAGGCTACCCGCCTACGTGCAAGGCATTTTGCAAGCCCAACCCAGCAACAACACGCTGACTGAGATAGCCGATGTGGCAGACCGAATTGCGGAAACCATCCCTCATTCCGTTCATTCCACTTCCGCCACAAATCAAACCATCCCTCCTCCTTCAGTTCACCAAATCTCCAAACCTGCTGACCCTTTAACCGACATCAAAGAAATGCTAACAGCTCTCAGTCACAAATTTGACCTCTTAGACGTCAAAGTCAAGAACCTGGAGAGGAATATCGATAGAAGCAGAAGCCGTTCCCGCTCCAAATCTCGCTCACGCTACAGTTCACCCAAGCCGTTCAAATCCGAGAAAGGATATTGTTTCTATCATGAGAATTTCGGAAAAGAAGCTCGCAAGTGCCATCAACCATGCAAATACCTTAGCTCAACAAACGACAACGGCAGCCAATAGTGGCGGCTGCTGGCTGCCCCACACGGTCCAACCGCCTCTTCATTAAAGACAGAGACAGCAACAACAGCTTCCTAATAGACACAGGGTCTGACTTAAGCTGTTTCCCTAGACGTCTCTTACCTGGCCATTTCAAACCAACAAACTATGAACTAAAAGCAGCGAACGAATCATTCATCAAAACCTATGGGTTCCTGCCCATGAAATTAAACCTCGGCCTACGACGCGCTTTTTCCTGGCGGTTCATCATCGCTGACGTCGACGTTCCCATCATTGGCGCAGACTTCCTAGCCGAATACCATCTTCTCCCGGATTGCCACAAGATGAAGCTTGTGGACGGGGTTACCTCACTCTCAGCCCAAGGAAGCCAAGCAACCAGCGACCAACCTAGCGTCAAAGAAATCTCGGCCACCAACTGCAGCATCCTAGCAGAATTCCCAGAACTGACTCGCCCGCCAGGCAGCCCAAAACCCGACAAGGTTCCTCACTCAACACGGCACTTCATCCGCACAACAGAGGGACCCCCTGTCTCATCCCAGTTTTAGCTATGGGGCAGGGTTCATCCATGGCCAAGTTTCCCCCAGAAAAACAGCTAAAAACAGGTTTATTGTCAATTTAAAATTTCAGGGGGGATGACACTGAAAGAGTGGAGACTTACTTTGAAGCAGCGGCGGCGACCTGTGTGAATATCGTCAAACTCCTGTCGAAACAGCTTTCGAACTGTCTTGCGAAGATTTTTGGTCATGACACAGTAGAGGAGGGGGTTGATGGCAGAATTGGCATGACCCAATAGAAGAGCGAAGGGGTACCAGTTCAGCATCGTCCGCTGAAAATCCATTGAAAATCATGTAAAAAAAAGAAAGGTCATCTCCACTTTTTCAAATTCATCAAGAGATCGAAATCATGTCCAGAAAGCAAGGAGTTCATGAAATACGGAGGCTTAACGATTTATAAAAGTGTATGGTGGCTATGGATTAATCCAGAGCAGAACCAGACATCGTCAAGCGATTCTCTGGAATTCAATTAATTTTTTTTTGTGTATCATGCACTAGAATATGTAAGAAGTAATAATTTCAAGGTATTGCCAGAATTCCTAACAATTTACAGCAATACATCTAGTATTTACAACGATATCAGTTTTCATGATGCCTATATCCTTAAACGGAAAAAAATATACATTCTGTACGCTTGGGCCAAGGTTATTCATGCCTTAGCTTCTACAGGTTTTTTTTATCCTTGCGATTACTCTTGCGTTTTACTCCTGTGGGAGCTTGAGCAACTTTGAGATCACTCTCTGCCGACATTGTGCCAGGGTTGATGGGAATTACTACCGTCATCTCATCTGTTTCTACTTGAGCACTCTTTGCAGCTTCTGCTCTCATCTTCTTCTTTTTATCCAGTTTATCAAACCTAGTGGTAACTATTCTTCGGTTCATAAATCGAACTTCCCATAATATTTTGAGTCTGATTAAAGTGCTTGCAAATTCTTCTTCTGCTTCTCCACTGCACAGTTTAAGAGCTAGCTGCTGGTTTTTGAAGGCAAGTTTGATGATTTTGCTGATGTTCCTTTCATGGCAACGGGCAGCAAACACTTCATTAAAAACTCTTTCCATTTTTTTGACAATTTGGAAACTTTCATAGGAGGGTGCTTGGAGTTGTCCAAAATCTTGGATCTTTGGAGTTCTTTGGAGAACTTAGTTCTTTGGAGTGGCCTTTGAAGTAAAGAAACATTTGATAGTCTTCAGTCCAGATTCTCTTGTCTCCTTGTTACAAAAACGCACACAACTTGCACAAAAGCTGCACTTCTGTTTCCTTGCAAAAACGCGAGTAATGAAGCCGCAACAATAGGAGAGAGCATTCTCTTCGGTGGCATCCATTTTTTCTTGATGCTCTATTTTGTCCAGACTTGGCGTGACAGTGATTTCTTCTTGCTTCTTGCTTCTTATTACTTGCGGAAGTTTGCTCAAAACGATGAGAGACTTTTCAACCTCTTCCTCACATGTTGGTTGCATCGCTAATTTTGGATAAGGGTGACAAAGTTAAATTTCTGATGCCCTTTCAGGGGCGTAGCTAGGAAATTTCTCTGGGGGGGGGGGGGGGCATGGGACCACGTTTCGTGGTGAAGAGGGCGGGGGGAGGGTGAGGAATGAAGGATCCCGTTTTTCTGGGGGGGGGGGGGGTCCACGAGATTTCGGGGGGGGGGGGCCCCCAGGACCCCCCTAGCTACGCCCATGTGCCCTTTTCAACTTGTTTAACAGTGGGGTTATCATAGCAGCCTTGTTGCTTATGCAACATTCCAAAATAATTTTCCAGCATATTATCGTGGCTGAGAAACCTTGCTCTCACATCGGTGATTTCATATCGCTCTGCTAATCCCTGCACCAACAGTAGAAGGAACAGTTTAGTCTGCTCGTGAATACCGGGCAAAAGATCCTCTGGAAATGGATCCTCTTCCTCTGGAATTTGTGTTAAGTACTGATACTCGGCAATGGCATTAGTTTACGAAGGAACCTATAACTTTGAGGCCCATGATATAATAAAGATGTTGCAAAATATTTCATATCATCAGACCATGGCATACCTTTACTGCTCTTACACTTGTTCAACCTTAGCTGGGCTTCCAGCAATCTGTTTATCGTTGGGTTGAGGAGAACTTTCGAAGCTGCAGCAATTTCTTCATGGGACACGGCAGGAGCCTTCTGCTTTTTCCGTTCCCAACGGTTTATACGAGCACGCAATCGATGGATGGTTTTCTTCTTCTCTACCAATTGAGCTTTTAGGTGTGTGACACTCTTCGATGAAGCTCTCTTTGATGCAGCAACCTTCTGTCCTGAACTCGTCCGTGACAGCGTGCATACGGCGCCAGTCAAAACCCCTAGATGCATCTAAACGTGTTCGTCGGATGTGCGCGTAGCATATGCAAATAATTGAAGGCGTTTTGTAATTCCTTAGTCCTAAAGTGACTAGGTGCATGTCGCCAGCGAGACGCGAGTGTAGCTGTAGGCATGGTAGACTAGGATCATTTTTTTATATATAATAGTAGTAAAATTAGAGAAAAAGTAGGATATTGCAACGATGTGCTGTCCATCTAAACAATCAAATCAGCCTAAAATTACACAACACAAACAAAATAATTCCGTAAAAACTGTGGAAAAAGAAATATTTGCAAACCAGGACGTTCTATGATGTCAAGACTCTAATTTTTAACCGGTAAATTAAGGAAGGAGAGTAAGGAGACAGCGGAGTTGGTGCATGCGTCAGAAGTTTGCGATTTAATTACTGCTCCGTAAGTAAAATCTCGCGACAAACACGATAATGCCACTGGGTTTCTCCGAAAGTTCAGGCCGTAATGGAAAGTATACCCACGCTACTTGAGAGTCCACCTCTAAAACTAGTCAAATTCTCCATGCACAGATCGGGAGAAAATACATCAGGAGGGTTATACCTTTTTGTTTTGGGGACTCCAAAGTTGGAACAACGGCAACCCTAGCTAATGTATTCGCTCTTTATCTGTGCATGGTAAGTTTGACTAAATATAGAGGTGGACTCTCAACGCAGCGTAACCCCCCCCCCTCCCCCCACCTCCCATTAGGGCCTAAACTTGGAGAGCTTTTTTGAGCTTGGAAGTTGATTTCAGAGAAAAACAGTGGCGCGTGCATCGTGTTCCTTGCGAAATTTTACCCAAGGGGAAGTTCTCAAAACGCAAATCCCTGTTACATGCTAGAACTCCACTAAACAAAGTGAAAATATGAGCTGTTACTGCGAAACCGAGGCTCACGAGACTTAGTCCAATTCTAACTTTATCCCCGCGTTGAAAATGAGGTCGTAAACATCTCGGCGCGTCCCGGTTTTTAAAATTTTCCCTCTTTTACAGCCTCCCCGAATTAAGTTATTCTTTAGTGTGCAATCGAGCTGCAGTAACACGTGGATATCGGCAGAGAAAACATTTCGTCTCTTTTTCCTCGAACGTGGAAACCCGCGCTCTTCCGGCCACGGTTCGCGCTTTTGTAACGAGAAGCAAGCGGACCCGGATTGAGTAAGAAAGGGCTCCGCGCCGCACAGTGGTCTGAGCCGGCGGTGGAGATCGCACACGAGATTTTTACTATAACTGAAAATTTTCCTGTTGTATTTCGTCATTCTGCAAATTTCAAGGGGTACCCTGTGTCAGAAAGTTTACGAAATAACCAATGGAACCATTCTTGAACTTGTACGTTTTGTATAGTACCGAGCATACACTGGGGAAAAAAAAACACATTGCGGATCTAGAGTCCAGACTCTTGTTAGAGTTGAGTTAATGAGAGGAATCGGGAAAACATGTGGAAACATTAAAAGCTCTTATCAATGTTACTACGCAGCGTAAAGGTGTTAGATTTTTTTCATCGATTTATCTTAAAATTTCGTCTCATTTTTATTGTGAAGAAATTATTATCAAAATTTGCAGTTTTAGTAAAAAATTTCTCATCAAACCTCCCGGAAAGGCTCGTTTTAATGTGCGGCGGGCCTAAGGTTCATACGGCGTTCTTCCTCAGCAAGACTCACTGGAAAAAAAAACACATTGGATCTAGAGTCCAGACTCTTGAAAACATCGACAAGAAAAAATACTCTTGATTCAATCATATTTAAGCTCAAATCAAGAACCAAGCCTCTTAATTTGAGCGGATTTCCTTTTGATTTAAGCAAAAATCTGATTGAATCAAGAGTCTTTTTTTGTCAATGTTTTCAAGAGTCTGGACTCCAATGTGTTTTTTTCCAGTGTATAGAGGCTTTTAAAGTTTCCCTATCTTGTCCAACTTTTCCCACCGGTCCGCTCCACCGTGCGCTGTGCCCGCGGCGTTGCCTCGGAAATCCTCCGGGACCGGGCGCGATTGTCTTCAGGACGAGGCGCGGTGAGCAGCGAGCTGCCTATCTAAATAATCGGCCGGAAATGGGACTCCTCACAAATATCCGAGCCCAGATTCCGAAACCTACGTCGTCGTTTTGGGCCTCGATTCGAACGGATATGATCCACGCAGGGGTTGTATTTTTTTGAAGTGAATTTCGCAAGTTGATGCGAAGTTCTCGGAAGACAGGTTGTCTCGGAAAAGTCAGGGGAGAGATTCCCAAAAAAGTATTTTTGTTTTAAGGAACCCGAGGAATCAATTGAAATGTTTTTAAAATAAAAAGCTGGTTCCTGCGATCCAGCAGGTAAAGGCTTACACACAAAAAAGGCATTTACACACTCAGAGGAGCATTTTTACATTCAATTATTTACAAATTTCAATGCTCTATCGCCAATTTTTTCTGTGATTCAAGCTGTAACTTTTACCAAAGTTTTGTATCAAAATTACAACTCGCTCAAGTCCTCACGAAGTCTCGAGGTTCCCTGAAAAAGGGTGAAAGAGAGGCCCCTTTTGAGACTTTATTTAATCGTGATGCTTGGGGCCAGGGGAACTCGGAAAATGTAGGAGCTCACTGAAGACTGAAATATCAGGAATTTTAGGAAATAAATTGCGGAATCGATGTCAGAAACCAGTGATTTTATTGTTTAACTGTTCTGGAAGCAAGTTTTATCACATTTTGGCGGCCTTTGTTGCTTCAAAGCCATATAATGAACCTGGACTTGAAAGACTCAATCGCGCCATAGTTTTCCTTCAGGACTATGTCTTGTTTTCCCCCAAAAGTATTGGAAGAAAGTGGGAGGAAACTAAGTTTTCATGTGGGAAGTTTTGTCCTCTAAATCAGGGATCATGTGGAAATAAAGAATTCAAAGCTTTTAAAATTACGAATGTAACTCAAGCGCAGAAACTCAAGGAAAAGTCAGAAATTTGCTCTTTAATCTCGGAATATTTCCTAAGAATTATACGTTCTTTTTGTATTATTTCAAAATATTGTATTCATTCACCTTTTTAATTTGATGACTGAAACATGAACTCGAAGTGCGAGTACTCAATGCGGAATATGTTCGGATAGTGAATCTCAAGAATCGACTTTTCATTCTACGGACCTTGCGTGCAGTTTAAAACTTTGTCTCCAAGTTTTGTTTTATCGCCCTTTGTTTTAAATTTTAAGACACCAAGCGTCAAAAAGTTCCCACCGCCTAAAACTTTTAAACAGCCAAGGATAAGTTAAAAATCGTAAGCTCTCAAGGCTGAAAAAGCAAACAACCCCTGAATGCAACTATTCGTGTTCGATGGATGTGCGTGTTGCAGATACAGGGGATTGAAGGCATTTTAAGTTCCTGGGCTCAATACGCGCCACACCGCAGGATGCTGCTAGCATGATGATTCCTCTGATGCTCCGGTGACAATCTTCCCATGAAAATTTTAAAAATCTGATGTAAGATTTTAAAACTTATATGCAGAAAAAGGAAAAAATAATGAATTAACTAAAATAAATAAATGATTGAATAAAGAATTTACTATTAAGCCATCGGATGATGTTTGTCAAAATTATACAGGTTTTAATGTAATAAGAACTTTTAACCAAATCAAGCATCAAAAATACGCGCCAAGTGTGCAATTTGTTTTAACGCATTATTGGTCACAAGTTAAAAAGTTATTATTTAAGGAAATTGCTGACTTGTTTTTTGTTTGTGTATTAGAATTTTGTGTAGACCAAATAAACCGGGAAGCAAATTGTAGCCGATAAAAATTAATCATCACTGTTGTTGTTATTATTTATTAATATCTTGTTCGATCATAATAAATTGTAAGCTTTACGTAATTCGAACAATCAATTTTGTTTTCTCCTCTTTTTCCATTTTGCTCTTTTCTGTTTCTTAACCATATTTTTTTTTTTTAAAAAATACCGAAGTGTGGGGTATCCTATTAGTTTATATACTCATTTTCCATGTAATCCTTAGATCATTTATTCGAATTGCTAACCTTGGAAAACAAGCAAATATGAAGGACTCTGGTGATGTATAGAGAGGTAAACATGGTCTCAAAGAGTTATGAATAAAACCTGCAATGTTCAATCGACAAACTATTTTTAATTTTTGGTTCGATCAAGGGAACAAAGTTGGCTGTTTTTGTTCAAGCTTTCATAATTTCCAGGCGCGCTGAAAAATCAGCTCTATTGCGGAAGATGTGTATGTAATTATTCACTTTTGCTAATTTATCTACATGGAAAAAACCAATTAGCGCTGAGCCGCAATACTTTATGTAAAATAGCGTCAACTGGCAGTATAGTGCTGAGCCCTGCAGCCTTAAGATCTAGTCCTACAGCTTAGGGTCCATCCGTATGGCTTTAGGGTCCGGTCCTTCATGCTGTGTAGGGCTCAGCCCTAATGCCTGCAGTCGGCGCGAATGCTCGATCCAGGAATCCTACCAGCCCTCCAACCAACCTTTTTTCCATCGAGAGAGAAAGATCTCTCCCCGTCGATTTGAAATCTGAGGCAGTAAAATGCGAAGACCTCGCGAGAATTTATGGGTTGCGTTACGCGGAGGGATTTACGACAATGGCACCATGCACGCTCGGTGGAAATGGAGGAGTCCTCAGCGAAAATTTCCCACGTGGAAATAAAATGCAGGTTACCGGGACAATACGTTTTAGAAGACGAAATAACAGCACTGTTATAAAGGCTGAGGAAGGGAGGAGAAAGAATCGGACTGGCTCGAAAGTTGGTTTTTGCTGACAAAGGCGCACCGTGTTTTGTTACGATGAATCGATTCATCTGCCATTCGAACCTATGGATTAGGATCGATTATCGTTCGCTGCGAACACCTTAAGATGATTCCTCCCAGGAAGTAAACAAATATCGATATATCGACTTTACTTCTGCTAAAATACGAGTTTTTCCTCTCGCTCCTCGCAAAAATAGGGATGCAATAAAGTGTAGAAGCATGCTTGTTTGTGGAGGATATTTTGGAAGAATTTCTTCCAAATCCTAAAATAAGGTAAATAAGACTTAACGCGAAAATTCTGGTTCGATTTGCCTTAGGAGGAACTTAACAACATTATTAGACTCTACATCCGACGTTCTTCCCCGGCAGCGGGCTGATTCGTGTAATTAATAGACAATGCTCTAGACAAAGGGAAAGCGGAGCGATTTTAGCTGAAACGGGTGGTTTTTATAGACTAACGGGGGAGAATAATGGACTAACTGAAGGGTCTCTCGTGGGTTGCCGTTAGTTAGTCTATTACCTTTTTTGTCCATCGCAACTTACCCGCCGCTACCAATAGGATCGCTCAATGTCTTCTGAGTCTGTTGCTTATTTGTCTAATCTCAATAGTCAGCGTGTAGAGCAGTGATTATTGTCTGCCGCTCGACCAAAAGGAAATGACCATCTTTCCTAGAAGTGTGCGCAGTTATCATAATTATCTGATCGTGTCTATTTCAGATCTGTTGTCAGGGTGTCTACAAGTCTGGAATTCCGGAAAGTCCGGAAAGAGTATACTGATTTTTCAGGGCGGTCCGGAAGTACTGATAAAGAGCGGAATTCCGCAAGATGGTCCGGAATTTTTCATTTTTCGTCATTTTTGTCGCAATTTGAGCCGGAAATTCAATTTGTTTAAATTTGCCGAATTCCGTCAATTGGAGGTACTGAAAGAGTACGGAATTGTTCTGTTGATGAGGTACTGAATTTCTTTTGAGTGCACTGAAAAAGCACTGTAAAATTACCGATTTTTGGCCAGCCTGTTTTTGTAGACATCCTGGTTGTAAGAAAATTTTGCAGTCCCGCTTATTACAGCCAAACGTAGCTAAATAATCTCTGCCGCCCGACAGTACTCTTTCATGAAAATAGCGCATTTGAATCAGCTATTACAGAAAGGGCACAATCGACATTTTTTTCGAAATTGAGTTTTTTGCGGTTTTCGCACTAGTGTATGTAGACACAGCCTGTAGTGTAGACAGGGCACTATATTCGCACTTTTTATGTGTTTTTGACAGGGGTTAAGTTCCTCACGTAGTGCAGAAAGGGCACTGTTGCAGCAATATAGTGCCGTTTCTGCAGTGCATGCCCACTGGGTGCGCGCGCATTGGCAGCGGCAACTCGTCGTTTGTTTTGTTTTGATACGATTGAGAGGTTAGTTTTGCGTTTCGAAACGACAGTGATCACGCTACACGCTTCACTCACGCTGAAAATGAAAGGAGTGAGAATTGATGAATTGAACCTGAGTCTAGGAAGTGAGAGGAGCCCTTAACAGGTTGGATGAGGAAGTAGGTAGAAGATTACTACGCTATTGAACTACACAGGATACATTTTTTTTTTTTTAAATTTCTTGACTTGAAATAAGCCAGAAATATTTTTAAAATTTACATAGCTGTGGGCAAACCACATGGTGAAAGTTCGAAATCGCGTATCATCAATTGCGACATTGCCAATTTTATTTCGTCTTCTTTTTTTGTTCTTAAGTATTCTCTATTGAAATTTTGTGTAAATTTTCTTCACACCATCAAGATTGTTTTCTGAAAATTTCATGGGAAAATCTCTATTAGTTCTCTTTAAGAAATAGTATAAAAGAGAGCAGAAATTTTGAAACGTTGCAATGGAGATATACAATTTCCAACTTTCGCTATAGACATGCATCATTTCCATACATTTGAGATGAAGAACAAGGGCTGAAATAATTTTCTGGCTTCATTCTATCACTCTTTATGGCTCCTTCCCCCATGTATTACAGAAAGGGCACTAATGCTCTTCCTTCAAGTGTCATTATTTACAACCCAGAAAGAGTATCATGTAAAAATTTTTTATGGAAATTGTCAGTCTAATTAGGGGACAAAAGAAAACCTCGAAAATTTTTTTTCCAAAAGCTTATAGTTTACTCAAATCAGTTTTTTGCATTTTCTGAACAGTTACCATTTCTGCAATAGTGCCCTTTCTGCAATATGTGATTCATTTGTCAGAAATATACTTTTTCTGCAAGGAGAAATGTGTAGGTGTATACTTTCACTAGAAAATTGGCAACATCCGTATGCCTTTCTATTAAGACACCGACCCTGCCTCTTACCATTCTTCGTTGAACAGTGAAAGCTCAATCACGCTAGCTCGAGGTGCGTTCCGTCTAAATGTTTAATAAACACAAGTACCTACACAGATAACCAACGGCGATCCACGTGCTTTCATGTCGATGGAGAGAAAATATCTTGAAGGGTTTATTTTTACGGGTAAACACGCGAACTGTCCGAAAAATTGATTTTGTATATTCAACGTACCTACGCACGGGCTTTCTGTATTTTCCTCCACTTACGCACGTCAGATAAATATGTATCAATACAACATCTAATTACTTTAGGATGAGCCCAGCACTTCAGGTTTTATTCACGCGTAATACATCGTTACCCATTAAAGTCGTTGCTTTCGGTGCAAATCTAAGACTTATTTCTTGATTTTCACATTTTGCCATATTTTTGACACACATACATACATACATAAAGTCGCTTCTATAGCGCCGCCTCGCGCTCTGCGACGCCCAATCGCCATTGCCCCCTATCCTCCCAGAGATCATCAGGCAATTGGCACCTTCTGATCTCCTCCTCCACCCCTTGTCGCCAACCTTTCACAGGACGTCCACGCCGTCGCCTTCCGGGAGGAACCCAATCGAAGACCTGCTTGGGCAACCGGTCGTCTGCCATCCTTCGCACATGTCCATACCAGACCAACTGCTTGGACCTGATATCGTGCACGATGTCCTTCTCTACACCCATGATCTCGCGTACTTTTACATTGCGGATACGCTCTCTTCTTGAGATGCCAGCAGACCTCCGCCAAAAGTCCATCTCAGTTGCCCTAAGCATGTCTTCAGTTCTTTTCTTGAGTTGCCAGACCTCACTCCCGTAAGTTACGATACTCTTCACGATGACGTCGTAAATTTTCCTTTTGGTCTCCTTGGAGATACTCTGGTCCCAGAGAACCCCATTTAGCATCGCGATAGCTTTCCTGCCTTGCACATTCCGATCTTTAATAGCCCGATCCAAATTTCCGTCCTTAGTTAACCAAACTCCTAGATATTTATACTCTTCACAGTCCTGAATTTTCCGACCATCCTCCAGTCCAATGCTTTGCTGATCACCACCGATAACCAACTTCTCCGTCTTAACCACATTTACTTCCATTCCCCACTTTCGGTATACTTCCACTAGCTTCCGCGTCATGTAATTCGCATCTTCTTCGTCCTGAGCTATTACCACCTGATCATCAGCAAAGCACAGAGTATAAAGGGTGCCATCTTCACGTAGCGGGACGCCCATTCCCGAACAGCATCTTTTCCATTCCTTTAAAACTTCTTCCAGGTACACTTTAAATAAGGTTGGCGACAAACAACATCCTTGTATACATATTTGTATACATATTTGTATACATATTTTTGACACGCAAGTCTTAAATAGAATTCAAAATATCGCAGCGCTTCAGTTTATATTTGTATTTCCGCCTCTTTATTTCCACCTCTTTTTTTCCGCATTTTCATTCCCGCTTTTGCCCGAGTTAGGTATGTCCTTCCAGTTTATATCGGTTGAGTTTAACCGGATTTAATGGACTGTTTATTGCAATAAGAAACCTTTATTCCCGGCTCGTTCTAGAAATAACATTAGTGTCATTAGTTTCTCTATACTCATTCTCATCGATTTCCCGATCCTAGAGCTAGCGCTACAACCACTACACCATAGGAGGACGACATTGCAGACATTTCTGAGGCCAAAATGATTGCAAAACATTGAGCTCCTTAGTAGTGTTATCACCACAGCTCTGAGTTATTCGTTACCAAGGTTGCTTCTCCCGTGCACGTGCTTAAATACGTAAACGAAAACAAAGCTTGAAAAGATTCATTTTTCCACCTCGGGTTTTCCGCCTGATCAAAAATGCGGTAATGAGGGGTCCGCGACGGAAGAAAAACGATTACTTCAAACTGGGGAACAACAATCAAATTGCGCGTTCCTCCTTTTTTCGGGGCACCCAAGTTGGAAAGTTTCCGCGAGTTTGGAGCGTAATGAATTCCTAGCTCCCGGCTGCTGCGAACTGTAATCGGGCGCTTCCTCGCATTATTAAATATGCGTTAAACGAGCACCATCTTGTCGGGTTTGGAGCCGTGAAATCAATGAATCGACGTCGCTTCGTTTCGCTCGACAAAAGGCTCCTGTCTCTTATCCGCCCGAAAGTTTCTGCTCCGTCGCTCGAGTCGATGCGACGTCTGTAGCGCGAATTCGTTCGCAGTGACGTTCATTTCTTTAAACCCGGTTGCCGTCACACTCAAACTTAAATTTAAAAAACAACATGAAGATTTAGAATCAGCGGCCAATCCAGTCGCTTGACACCGACCTCCTTGGTGCTGTACATAATCCAATTAGTTTTGTTTGTCAACTAATGGTTCAGTTGCACTGGTCACAGAATTGTGCTTTGATGCTTGATTATAGTAGATTAGCTAAAAATACTAGGATTTGTCCAAACCGCAACTTTCTACGTTCAATATTAACCGAGATATCGCCCTTTGAAAAGTCGGGGTTTGACGTCATCCACTGCGAAAATGACACACTTGGTTTCTTCCACCTTGAATTTATCAGTCAGGGAGACACACATTAATATTGGTTACTCTACGTGAAACGCGGATGAAATCAAGGTGGAAGAAACCAAGGGTGTCACTACCGCGGTGGATGACGTCAAAAACCCGACTTTTCAAAGGGCGATATCTCGGTCAATATTGAACGTAGAAAGTTGCGGTTTGGACGGATCTTAATATTGTCAGCATAAGCCCGCGTCCCACGATCAAATCAACCCATCAAATACTCATCAAATGCAAGATTGCGACTGGGTTTCGCGCAATTCCGCTATCAAAAGTTAGCGGGCCGTCAATTGTTGATGAACCCGCCATCTTGCATTTGATAAGTATTGGATGAGTTCATTTGATCGTGGGACACGGGCTTTATATACAAAAATCAAGCATCAAAACACAATTCCGTGACCAGCGCAACTGACCCATCGGCGTCGTTCATCAGCTAAGTAGTTGTGTACACCCGGAAAACCCAGGAAGTCCCAAATGTTTATTCCGACGCGTTTTCCCCACATGATATATCTTATCTTTAAATCTAATGACACAAAAATTGTAATCCCAGCGTCTCTGCTTGTCGGGGAAACCTGGAAAGGGATGTAACTTGTAAATGTTTAATTGGTTACCTCTTGCCACCGGATGTCGAGATCGAGCATGAGGTTTATCACATTGTAAGGGAGCCAACAGAGAGCGAAGAGGATGGCCAGAAGCAGCAGGATCCGCGCTGCCCTACGCCGTTCCTTGATCACTCGTTGCTGAAAACAACCAACACAATCAAATATATAAGTGAAAATCAATTATTTGAAAAACTGACACAGAATACTACTGGAGCACAACGATGGCTAGAGAAAAAAAATGTGTACACTGGGTTAAAAAAAGTCGCTTGAATCTAGAGCCCAGACTCTTAATAACATTGACAAGATAAAATACTCTTGATTCAATCCGATTTCTCCTTGAATCGAAGAGCCGAGCCTCTTAATTTAGGCGGATTTCCTTTTGATTCAAGCAAAAAGTCCGATTGAATCAAGAGTATTTTCTCTTGCCGGAGTCCGGACTCAAGATCCAAGCGACTTTTTTTCCAGTGTAGCTCCCTTAGCAACGTTTAATATCTCCTATTGAATTTTACTCTTTGTATGAAAACTGATGAAAAGGCTTCCTTGGATTCGTTTGTGAATTTTTTGGATGAGTGAAGAAAACGTATGGAAAAGGGGGTGGGTGCAAAATCGACAAAAAATTCCCCCCTCATGGATGTTGACCAAATTTCAGTATGTCATTCCTCACTATGGGATACGCCTTTTCCCAAAATTTCAAGGCCTGAAACGAATTTCTCTCCGCGTAGCAGCGTTGCCAAGTTGAAAACCGTCGAGTTCCATATCTTTTGAACGAAAAGAGATATTGAGATGCGGTTTGCGCTAAAATTCTCCAAAAATTGCGTTCTTTTGAAATATGTACTCAATTTGATCGTTTAGGTAATTTCAGATTGCAATGATGCCATTTTTCACACTTTCTTAAGGGTCAATTTTTTTTCAACCCTAGTATATCGTCAAATGCCGGATTCTCGATTCGGAAAAAAAACTGTTCATTGTATTATTCGTACTTTTCCATTTCTTTTGATATATTATAGCTCCCAGGGAAACGATTGGTAAGGGAGATATGAGCAATTTAAGTTTACGCTCCGCGCGCGCCGACTGGAATCCGGGCGCCGCTCGCCGCTCTGAGTCGTCTGCACACTCCCTTCCTTAAGCTTCACGAGGTCATTCCTGTGTAATTTTTTGCGTACTTTCCATTTCCAGCCTTTGAAAAGGGCTCCGATGAATTTTTAGGGGCCTTGCGGTCCATTGTTGCCATTTTTTGCTTGTATTTAGGGGTTTTCCCCTGTTTTACTCACAATTCTACTGAAAAACTTACTTTAAACGGAAAACTGTGTGCGTTGAGGGAAAGAACGTAAATAAAAAATAAAAATTCATGTTTAAATTTTTCCTTCGTTGCCAAATTTTCGAGAAAAATCGTACCAAGGAGCCAAATATTTGAAAAATTGGATAAATCCCCACGCCATGGTTTATGAAAATGGGGCATAGCTTTCATATTGACGTACTTACATAACAGATCTTACCTATCTTTACAACATAATAAAAGACCATAGTTGTATATTTGGATTCCCACTATCTGAAAATTGTCTCTGAAATGGATTTCTCGCATCCTAATGTACCAATGTCCCGAGTTTCAGCTGAATTGATCAATTTTTGGAGCTTCGAGACCACGTTTTGTGAGGCTAACAATACGTCAGGGGTCACAAACGTATTTCATATATTTGCTTCTGGGTACGGTCGCTGCGACGTTGAGGAGATAGCGCGCAGTCAGGCAGGGAGGTGATGGGTACTGATAAGGATCCCTCACTACAGATGCATCGCACTGATTCTGGTAATCAATGCAATAACATCGGGTTGCAGGGATTGTAGGGATTGTCTACGCGTTGCACCAGTCACACGTGATTTTTTGTAATTATTAAGGATTTAATTTTTAATGGTCTCAGTATGAGATTGAATTTTTCGGTTTTTTTCGCGTGTTTCGCAGTCTTTTTCATTAATAATGATCGAAGATGATCCACCCGCAGCGTTCTCAATCGAAATTATTATTTATTAGTCAATCAGAATTATTTACTCTTGTTTAGAAACTCGTTAAAGTCTCGACAATTCAGCTTCAAAAGCCAAAATCTATGACCACTGGTCCATTTCCGGGAAAAGGGCACATTTCGGAAAATTTTAAAAATTCGTCCCACAACACTGAAAGAAGTGTAAGTTTTACCAATGGTCGTTATTCATTCTAGGGTGTATAAACGTTGATATGAGTGCCCCAGTTCGATGTGTGTCATCATCAGTGGCCAGAATGTAAGAATGAAAACTTCAAATGCGTTTTTCTCAGAAGGCCTTTTTTCGATATGTGCCCTTCTTCCGGAAAGCTCTTCAATTCTGCATGAAAGTCATTATTCATTTCCTAAAACCTTCTACATTCTATGACATATGATCTCGTAAGAAAACGTTACAAAGAACGTTACAATAATGTACTTTATTACGTTATTTCCAAAAATGTGAGTGAACGTTGGACACGGTTACAGGTTGAATAAAGTCTGACGCGTGTAAAATTGAAAAAAAAACCCTAAAAATTGGCCGAAATGGCAACAATGGATCGTAAGGTCCCTTAAAGTTCATCGCAATTTTATACTGCCAAAAATGAAAATTACAGCAAAAATGCAAACGATACACCACTACGGAGGATGACTAAAGGTCGAAAAACATTCAAAAGATCTACCTCACACATAAGAAAAGACCACAAAAGGTGACATCCCGGACAGTTTTCAGATCGTGCATGGATCGAAGACCACCATCAATGCAGATGCTGAGCTGATGTTTCTAATACAAGGTTGTACTTTACTTAACTTTTAGCAAACCGAAACTTCTGGGTAAAGTTCACCCTGCTCAAAATTCGCAGTCACAAAAATGTATCTCAGACGTGTTAAGAGAAATCCTTACAAGACTTTCAAGTTAATTTCTGATTCCGTAAATCACATTGCTGAGAGTAACGCAAAGGATGGCGACGCGAGGTCGTGAATGAAGTTGGCACTAGTTCTCTATTCACATGCAAGTTCGAACTTTCCCACGACAACGGGAACTTCCGACCATTTCTGGGTGTGGAGAAGTCAATATTGTCTGGCGTGACGACTCTAGTTCTCGTGTATTGCAATGATCTCGCCGTCTGTGGGGTTGAATGAAGAGTGAAGCCATGCCCTCGGAAAATACTTTCGATCATAAAAATGGAGCCTTCGTCAAGTTGATGTTGTCCTTGAGAGATTTCTTTATCCTTCGGAGTTTGAATGGCAAATAAAGCAACGCAATTTGATAACAGACACTTCTGTGGCGTCTAGGATTCTTGGCGCTCGAAAATATGTTGAGTACATCAGAATATTGGTGAACTGCCCAAATGCATTTGAATGTCCTTGAATTTTACACCATTTGGTCATTTCTGCAATTTAAGCGTTTTCACCCTCAAGATTAACTTTTACATTTAATATTATAAATAGTTATTTTTTCGTTTCTCCTCCCGTTCAATCTTTAAGTTAAGAAGCAATTTGGTATGAGGTATTATTCTACCTCAGTACAGTTAATTTACTGCAGCTATTTAATCTTGCCATTGAGCAGGAATTATTTAAGATATTTTCCTTAAACTATATTTTTGCAGTTAAAAACTAAGATTTGCGTAATTATTCATTTTAATTTACATAGTGTATTCATGTAATCCTGTGATTTAAGTATTTTAAATGTTCCTTTAATTAAATAGCTATGTAATTAAGATTAAAATATTAATTAAGTTCCTGTATTTTTATATTTTCTGTAATTAAAAATTATTAACTTTTGAGCTTAATTCATCTTGTTAGTCACCGGAAGCTTTGTCTTTCTTGTTTCACCATGGAGATCTTTGCAATGCCAATGCAAATAGCTTGGTAGGTATGTCTCACATTTGTTTCCTCACGTACTCGTAGCCCGCGGGCGAAAAACGGTTTGTGTCTAAGATACAAGGAAAAGTGTCATCTAATACTCTTTGCGTCTCTTCCCTGCCCCAGTTAGCGCCTCAACCCTGAACCGATAGATATCTGATGCAGAAAAGATTGGGAAGCATCTTTTGATTTACAGTTTGTATCTCTAAAGATATTATTTTTTTTTTTTTTTTTTTTTTTTTTTTTTTTTTTTTTTTTTTTTTTTTTTTTTTTTTTTTTTGGGTGATAAGTAGAGAACTAAGGGGTCATTCGAATATTTCTTCACGCAAGCGTTAAAAAGGGAGGAAGGTTTGAGGTACCCTCATCTGCCACGATAGAAACATACTCAAGTGTGATAAGAGAGAAAGATGGATTGAACATGAAAGAAAGTGCGTTATTTAACCTAACCTAACCTAACCTAAGGTGTAAGAGGAGGTGCAATTCAATTTTTGAAACAATTAATGTTATGGCCTTCAGATAAAATTTTGTTAGCACATGGCATTATTCAAATTTCTTTTAGCAAGTTTTTGGAAGTCCCGTATCTTTCTAATTAAAACTTCATAAAAAGTCCTCGATATTTTGCTTAAGGAGCTGAACTCAGCATTGCGTCATGTATGAATGCCGCCGGTGCAAAGATCCATCTCCTTATCCTGGTACCTATTGAGACGTAACTCATTTTTAACGTGAACCTTGAAAAATATGCATTGATATGGACAAAAAGGCTCAACTCAATAGGTAATTTCGTTTTAATGCCAGAGGACTAACAAATTACGTCCAATTCTTACGCGGGAAACTCTCATCCCCAAAATTTTATTTTCAAGGAGGCACTTTACTCGTTCCCGGCAAATCGGTATCAGCTCCTCGGGATCGAAAGCGGATATAAGACAACGGCAATTTTATTAATTCGTTGCCGAGTGGAAGGAAGTTTCCCTCGAAATACATCGGAGCGGCGCTTCAATATGATTAATATCCGAAAGCGCCGCAAGATCTCCTCATATCCGTTTGATAAATGGCACCCCAGCACCCACTCCCGTTTTGTTGCCTCCTCATTACGCTCGGGCGATTATTAGGCCGTTCCGCCCGGAAAGTTGATTCCTTATAAAGTTTAAATCTAATTAAAAAGCCTCTCACCCTCTAGGTGGGGGTGGGGGACAGAAAAAGAAGTGGATGAGTAGGAAGGGAGTCACCTTTTTGATTGGTTTTGATTTTCATGCGGTGCGAGTTCTTTTGATGCTTTGGACTGAGTGCTGAACTTTCTTTTTATGATAAATCTGATAGGGTGTCTACAGGTCCAGAAAATCCGGGTAATCGAATTTTTACGGTAGGTCCGGAACTGAGGGAAAGTGCGAATTTGTTCGAGGAGTGTTACAGTTTTCATTTATTTCTTTAATATATTTGCATATCGATGATGAAAATTGGAAAACTTGTGCCTTCGATTGCGACGTTGCTAGTATTCGCTCATTTTTTAATTTTTGAAAATAACGGTTTCCTTAAAGTCGTTCATAAATTGTATTAATTTATTCAGTCGTTCGTGTATAATTTTGCATGTCACTTTACAGCACTCTCTGACGCCCGACGACTGTCAACCGCCATCTCCTATCGAACCACAACCTTTTGGGCATCGACCACCGTAACATATCTGCAACATTTCCATCCCTCCACCCCCTCATTGGGTGCCGATGCCCTCTGAACGTTCCTCCAGGAGGAAAGCGATCTAGGACCTTTTTCGGGAACTTGTCCTCTCCTGTCGTTTTCTGAATATGACCATATCATATAAGTTGTTTCTTCATAATTTCACGATGTTCTGTGTGTCATCCATGACCTCCCGTACTGTTACATTCCGGACGCGATCCCGTCTAGAAATACTACCAGCGGGTCGATTATTGAAATTGATAGACAAAGCTATAGACAAAGAAGACAAAAGGGATTTGAAGGGATCCTATTGGTGGAAGCGGCTGGTTGCAATGGACAAAGGACGTGGGTGATAGACTAACTAACGGCAACCCACGAGAGACCCGATAATTAGTCCATCATTTTCTTCCTTAGTCTATAAGAGCCACCCGTCTCCACCTATAGGATCGCTTCGTACTCTCTATGTCTTCTTTGTCTATCGCTTTGTCTATCAATTTCAATAATCAATCCGCAGATCTTCAAATATCAATACATTTTACAAAACTTCTCGAGGAAACTATGTAACATGTACTTAAAGTTTAAAAGTAGAAAGAAAAAATCAATTGATGGAAAGAAAAATATTTCTTAATTTAGAGTCTAGAGATACCTAACTACTTCTTTGCCCTCTCTCGTAAGAATAAAACGCCATAGGAATTCTCATTGTCTTAAATCGAAATGCATGTTTTCCCACGAACGATATCATAAAAACTTTATTTAAAAGCTTAGGCGCTGACGTATTGTTTTCTTTAATGGCCTTTCTTCTCACTACATCATCGCATGTGATGATATTTTCCTCCCCAATATATACTGAAGCCGTACGCAGGTCGCACGCATTCGGAATTTATGATTTGGTCGTAACGCACAACATTGTACAAGAAACACTTTACCCATGCTAGGCAGGTCAATTTCGAAATCCAGTCCCCCAAGTTTGTGGAAAGCTCTTAAAGATCCTCTTCTCTTGGCAGTCGTGGATGCAGACGTAAAATCTCAACCCCTTGCTCAAGTGCTTTCTGTATAATTTAAGATGTAGTCTTATACAGTGAAAAAAAGTTTGGTAGAACTGAGCTGTTTCGATGATATAGAGCCTATTATTGTCGGTACATACCACACCACAGGCATTTGTTGAAGTTTGGGTCGTAAGCAAGTTCCTCCTCTTAACAAATCCTCCCACAATATATGGATCGAATGTCGCTCCCAATTATTACTGGATAACTATCGAAAAATCATGGAATTTGGCTCGGTTGAAGTATTCAGGTATGACTAAGAACAATTTGTGAACATCTATGGAGTTTTAGAGTTTGAAGTAACGACGACTAAGGTAGAACAGTAACTTACTTGTTGTATTGAGGCGGTACTTTCGTGGCGATCGAAAGGCGGTGTGACCACCCATAGCTGGCGACCCATCAACGAGTACGCCGAAATGACCACCGACCCGGGCGTTGCGTACACAATCACAAAGCATAGAACACCTGTTAAAAAAAAAAAAAAAAAAAAGAAAAAAAAAAAAGTTTATTCATTAATGTAGCCTTAAAATTAAATAGTGAAATATATATTTTTTCCCCATTTTGCAATAGAGTACAATGGTTACACCAAAACTTTTTAATTTGTAATGCGAAATCAGCGTTTCCCAAGTAGGTCCACTATATTCCCTGTTTAGCACAAAATCAAAATATACCAATTTTGCCAATAAATAATTTTGAGTTCTCAACAATTTAATAGTTTCTTAGTGTGCTGACTTTTATTTGGACGTAGTTCTGCTAAACGGGACTAGAGACGTGTAGGGAACAGGGGGGTGCTTTAGAAAGCTGCTTGAGAAGCAATGTAAAAGTGGACGTGATTCCTTTGGAGAAATGGAAAAACGGGATTTTACATTGAATCAAACGGAACTAAGTGCCAAAATATACGGCTGCACTTATGAGCCGTGGGCATGGGACAAAAGCGTTGTGGACAGGGCTCATGAGTCCTACCACGACGGGCGACCTCGGCGGTAGCCGCCGCTGCGTTTACTTCCCTACGGGCCGATTATTGAAATTGATAGACAAAGCCATAGACAAAGATGACAAAAGCGATATGGAGGGAACCTATTGGTGGAAGCTGGTGGTTACCTACAATGGACAAAGGCAGTAGGAATAGACTAACTAACGGCAACCCACGAGAAACCCGACAGTTAGTCCATCATTTTCTCCCTTAGTCTATAAGAACCACACATTTCAACCGATAGGATCGCTCCATACCCCCCATGTCTTCTTTGTCTATAGCTTTGTCTATCAATTTCAATAATCAGTCCGCTGGTGCTTTATGATTCCCATTCATTCTTATGGCCCTCGACTAACAAGCACACTCCTTATTTCCCACCCGTCTCTGGTTCCTCTTGGCAGGTTTACGTCCATCTGGTGACCTTACCAGGACCAACGCATAGATTAAGGAGAAGTGTGTAAAATTCAACACTACTTATTTGTGGAATGGTATGGTATATTTGCATTCAATGGTTAATTTAAAGACGACCTTGATTTTGATCGTTCCGCAAGCGGAAAGTTTTAATTTACTGATTCTAGCGTAGTAACTAATTTCTCACTTAACAGTGAGGGTTGAGAATTTCCAGCAGCAAAAATTAATTTGATTTTTTTTTAAAAAACTTGAATGCGTGTGTCTGTGGCTAAAACTTGTTCGAAAATGCATAACTGATTTTTTGAACTTTCTCTTTATTTTCCACTTATTTTACGGCAGAAAATATACCTCAATTAACAATTATAAAAAAAAAAATGAAAAGAAAATTAAATTTGTTTTCTCCCGTAAGAGCCAAAAAAAAAAGCCCCGAGTAAATTGCTGAAATCGCCGAGAGTCGTATTCGTGGCTAAACGAAGGTTTCCCCGACTAACTTGTCGTTCAAAATCCGGCATTCGGTACCCCTTTCATACCCCTCGTGAATCGCTTCTAGGTCCGTTGGGTACAGCAATTAATTTCACGAAAGTTAAAATCAATGGCCCGTTCACTCGCTCGACTATTCGCAGCAATTAATCGCGCGAAAACGAGCCGTCGTGACGAGGGAGGCCTACAACAAAAACGGATTCTTTTCGTGGCTCGCAGATTCGCAACCGAGCCGCTAACACCTGTCAATGGCCTCTCGGCTCCTAGTTGCCAGGCTGCCAGATCAGCGGTAATTGCAGATTTTACCGAAAGTCGATGAGGGTAAGGACAAACGCCGTATGAACTTTCAGGCGTTACCGAAATTTCCGCACACACGGACTGAATTCTCTTTCGTTTATGCATTTTCCCCGATAATTTTTCACAAAACTTCACGCAAAAGTTGAACTATCTTGCCAGAGAATTTCAAGTGAAAATACTCATAGCTTTTCTCAAAAATAAATATTTTCTTTAGGGCAACGTTCGATTGACATTTCGCAGGCTAGTTGTCAAATGAAGCATTTCGAAAATTTGTCAAATTTTGTCAGTTTACAAAATTGACATTTTTTCTCATTTTTAGTAACTGAAATCATGTATCCGAATATATTTAGGTGACTCTGAGAAGTTGAATCATTACTTATATGGTGTCCTGCAAAATTTTCAGCTTTGGGTGAACATAGAAAAATAATTTGGATCATTATGCTCATTTAAATTTAAAGTTTTCCTTCTCTAAGTTCCGAGGAATGCAGAGATTTTCTTGAAAACATACAACGTTGGTTGATTTCAAAAATTTGACTGTTTGCTTAAGTAGGTGACAAAATGCCTGATTAGACCATTTGTCTGCGCCGCACATGTGATCATCTTCCTTCACACAGCAGTAGAATGGTTTATGGCTGAGTATTCTTAAGCAGGCCCCATGTTTTTACAAAAAAAAAAAAAAAAAAAAAAAAAAAAAAAAAAAAAAAAATCGGTTCTTTTCGACAAAATTTAATCCGAACATTCACTGGAAAAAAAACACACACATCGGATCTAGAGTCCAGACTCTTGAAAACATGGACAAGAAAAAATACTCTTGATTCAATCAGATTTTTGCTTAAATCAAAAGGAAATCCGCTCAAATTAAGAGGCTTGGTTCTTGATTCAAGCAAAAATCCGATTGAATCAAGAGTATTTTTTCTTGTCGATGTTTTTAAGAGTCTGGACTCTAGATCCAATGTGTTTTTTTTTTCCAGTGTCCACAATAACTTTTCCAAAAATTAAATATTTTATTGGGGTAAGATCTGAATGTACATACGCTGTTTTTTTTTTTTTCAAGATGGCAAAAAGGTGGTTCGGAGCGGCATCAACCTGGGTTTCTACATGATTAATCGAGGGGGTTGCGCTTGTGACAGGGGCATGTTACTGTCTAACCTCCCGTCCTCTCCTCCTCGTGAAGCTATTGAAATATGAAGGGATTTCGACTCTCGAAAACGTCGGCTACCTCTTTATTACGTCCATTATGACGGCTCCCAGGAATGCGAAGCTCCGTCTCAAGCTAAAATCTAGACCTAAAAGAGAGCCTTTGGCAGGTCCTTTCACTCCTCCCTCGTCTTGCCTCCCCCAAACGGAACTCCCATGATCGTGCACTTTTTTCCCTCGAGGCACGGCCCGCAGCAGTGCTGCCGCACAGTGGATTAAGTTAATAGGAGAGGTCGGACAAAATTTGGCAACTTTGAATGCTTTTAACTCCGTTCATACAAAAATTGCGGTTCCGAAAGTGGTTCCATCGGTTTTATCGTGACATTTTCTTCAATTTGCACCCTTCCGAATTTAAATTTTACGAAATGAACTTATAAATTTGCAGTTTTAGCAAAACATTTCTTGTCCGACCACTCCCATTGACTCGACCCTCTGTGTGCCGTCTTAACGAAGAGAGTAGTTAGTCCAGAAATCGTCGCGACTTTGACTAAGGAGCGTAACTGCATTGCAAGGTTGCAATGTTATCAACAAATTAAATTTTTATAAAAAATATGACTGTGCAGTGTCAGTCCAAATTTTTACTTACTCTTGCGTGTAATTAGGGGGAAAACTGTGAAATTCTCAGTCAAAAACGCCCCACCCCACAGTTTCCCGTATGAATACAATTTTCAAGTGGAAACTTCGCGAAATTGGCAGGTTTTATTGCCTCGAAAACGACGGAATTTTAGAGAGAAAGTTTGGAGAAAATTTAATTCCCTCAAGCGAGAATTGTATGGACTTTGTCTACGATTTTTTGTAAAATATTCAAATTAATGCAAAAACCATTCTCAACGTTTTAGTAATAGTAAACCAACGTAATTCCTTCGATCGTACAACAAGAAGGACTTATTTATTTCAGATTAAGCCGAACAATCACATGTGCAATTCGTGCATGCGTGCTCAGTCAGGTACGTTTTCAATGAACGAATTAGGCTAGATGTCGGGTACTGCCACCTCCACGAAGTTTGTTTTTAAAAACATATAGTTTTAAGTAAAAACTGTTAAAATTTCTAATCCGCCATATTTAGGACCCAAAATTGCCGGTTTTAAATGCAATTTTACGCGTTCTAATGACGCCGAATTGAACCAAACCCCGTTACTTCCCCAAAAAGGAATTAGTCTTTGGTATATCAGCCGTGAAAAGGCTGTACAAAAGTGAAGAGAGCACTGATCCCTGAGGGACCCTCGCCCTGATTGGTTTAAATTCTGAGTATGAGTCCTCGACAGACGGACACGGCACAAGCGGAACGAAAGACTGTAGGACATCAGGAGTCGAACATGGTTTTCCGTCAACATTTTGGAGAATTTACACGCCAGCTTCTGATGCAGTACTCTATCGAAAGCCTGGGCAACATCCAGAAACACGACATTACAAAGTGTACCAAAATGAAAAATCATTTGTAAGTCTTGTAAAAGTATAGTTTTCATAAAATTATGCACATAAAAATTAATCGGCTACTAAGACAAAAATTGACGTTCAAATATCTTCGAGGAAGTAGCTCATCCCTTCCGCACATGGAGTCTCTAAGAACCTTTTACAGTCACGTTCCCGTGTCTTGACAGTTTCCGCGTCGTCTCATTTTGCGTCCCGATGATCAGAATGCATCTCCTCGCCCCGGAAATAAACACTACGCAAACAGTGCATCAATCATGCGATGGACCCTGCGAAGCGAATAATTTAAGCTCATCGCTGACAGCTGCAAAAGCGAATTAACGCTTTAACATTTGTTGCATGCACTGCGGACTTGTGGCTGGATAGCTCCTGACACACCAGGGCGTTGCCAGATCCTCCGGGACACCGCGTGCTAAGCAGAAACGTCGTATGAGCGATACGAGGTAACCCAATTTCACCCAATCAATTAGGAATTTTCTGGAAAATCGTGAATTTTTCCTCTCGAATTTTACACGGAAGCACGCAATTCACTCCATCGGCATTGAAATTTCAAGGTGAAATCTTCATAACTTTTCGTAAAAATAAATATTTTATCAGGGACGTTTGGCAACATCCATAAGTATATACAATGGTTTTCCTCGGTATGGCAGTCATTTCCAGGAGATCGGACACTATCCAGTTGCAAGTTTACACTATGAAATGACAAACGGGGGGCGGGGGACGGTGGTGATGGGGTCCATCCTTCAATCCTTCAGCTCCAGCCTGATTTAAATGCGCGCCGTGTCGCTGTTTGACCCAATTTACCGCGGAATTTGGGATGAGGGGATTTTATTTATTTTCCCGCCGCGGCATGTGGCCGCAGCCTTCCGTCGCGTGGAGGAAAAGTTAATTTTTTTTTATTCACACACTCCTGTGAAATTCACAGGTTGGCCTGAAAATTGTGCGACTTGAACTCATGCCCGCGACCAAATGGATCGAGTAAAGCAAATAGAAGTAACTCATCTTTTTGGAGCAAAAGAAGACTATTATTGGAACGTTTCAATTAGTATACACGTATTTTTTTTTTTAAATTGGTCAATGAGATCCAATAATGTGCCGGACTCTATTATTATCATACTCAATTGTCGTTTTTTATAACGGTTTCCACACGTGAATCACACAGCGATGGTGAGACAAAAAAAAAAAAAAAAACACACACAATCCTGCGCTAGATGATAACGAACCAACCGAAATGGTGGTAAAATCTTGACCTTAAACTGTAAAAACCACATTGGTCACTTCAACTTCGCAAACATCTCATATTTTATCCTCACGAAAAGCTCTGAATTTTGTGTGTTTTTCGAGAAAAGTGAGTGTCCATCAAAATCCACTTCATCGTAATATTGTTACAGTGGTTTTTTAACCCGAAGAAACGCTTGAAAATCAACCCTACGATAAAAAAAGAGCCTTGACCTCAGCGCTACAACACAAAGCGAGTTCAATGTAAGCTCTTTGCACGTGTAAAAAGTGTTGTTTTAATCATAGGACGATCCTAGTCACAGCTCGCGCGAGGTTAAGCCCTCCAGGAAAACCTCTTCGCCGACTGCCTGCGCTAGACGACTTTATTTTGCGGCTCCTTTTGGGCGCTTCTGGGTACCAGATGCGCCCTTTCCAACCGTTCGACTCCCCCGATGTAACATGTACTATACTACATGCCCTTTTGCCTTATGGGTAATGACGCCATTCTGGTACACCCGGGAAAATTGGATTTTTTTCTGCATCTGGTATTCGTAAAAGTTTTCGTGAAATGTTTTGCTTTTAAGCATAACAATCTCGCACGGACGTATTACCTGGTTAAAGTATTTTAAGGCTTCGTTATGCTTAAATGCTTCATATTCGAGGTTGTAGTTTCAGATTGATTCGAAAAAATCACGAACAGTCACGTGATCTCTTCATTTTAGTGACGTATTACTGTGCTATTTTGTGATTGGTTCATTTTCTCGGCGCAGCATCGTCAAGCGTCAGCTGTTTGCGGCTCTGGGTTGAAGGTTTAAGGTTATGTCAGAGAGAATAGAAAGTTAGAGGCCCGACTCGATGCTAGGTAACTGAAACAGATGCGCTCGCAGCGCGCTCGCTGGCAACGTACGCAACTACTATTGGGCGCTTCTGGGTACCAGATGCGCCCTTTCCAACCGTTCGACTCCCCCGATGTAACATGTACTATACTACATGCCCTTTTGCCTTATGGGTAATGACGCCATTCTGGTACACCCGGGAAAATTTGATTTTTTTCTGCATCTGGTATTCGTAAAAGTTTTCGTGAAATGTTTTGCTTTTAAGCATAACAATCTCGCACGAACGTATTACCTGGTTAAAGTATTTTAGGGCCTCCTTATGCTTTAAATACTTATATCCGAGGCAGTACTTTCAGATCGATTTGAAAATATTACGAACAGTCACGTGATCTCTTCATTTTAGTGACGTATTACTGTGCTACTTTGTGATTGGTTCATTTTATTGGCGCAGCATCGACACGTCAGCTGTTTGCGGCATTGAGCGGAAGGTTTAAGGTTATGTCATGGACCATGAGAATGAATAAGGACCCCCAACTCCAGTTAGCGGAGACATTAGCGCTGCCTATATTTTCATCCATGGCCGATGTCACCGCCGGCCGGCCGGTCCCTCTCTTCCCCGCGACCCGCGCTTCCCCTCCCCCTGGCTGAACTCCTCTTCACGCGGCCCCGCTCCCCCGCGACCTGCGCGCCCTACCTCGCGGCGTCGCGACGCCGCTGTCCGCTAGATCGCGTTGACGCACCAGCTTTAGAGGTTCCGCCGCTCTTTCTCGTCGTCTGATTTACAGTGGATCCTTTATGTTTCCATTCACCACCAACTTACATTCGTCACAAGGTGCTTGTAGAAAGTTTCAGATCTTCGCGGTCGATCTGTAGTTTTGAAGGGTTTGCCGGTTAAAGAATCCCACTTCAAATTCCATCTTCGTCAGCCTTCGGGTACACAAGTTGGTAGTAATATGCTTTGTCAAAGAAGCGCCCTTCAACGCTTGGGCGTTGGAACTGCTTGTTATCGTTTATGGAAAGGGATTTGGAAGCCGAGCGAAGTGTGCTATCTAATTTTGACTTGAACCTCGGTGAGCATAATCCTCAATGAACGAATGGCTCAAGTTAAATGTGGATATCTTCCTTTTCCTCACAGCTCTTCATTAGCATCAGCCTGCGCGTTATTCCATCGTGCAGGTGGCTCAAAATGAAATTTGAAGTTAAGATTGAGGGCCACAAGTTTAAGTTATACTGTTGATCAAGGTATGTGACGGAGCTAGGGATAGGGGGCGTATAAGGTTTATCTCCAGTGACTCCTTAGGAGTTTTTCGGCGCAAAATTCATTTGAAGCTGGATTTGACACGAGTATCACTGAGAAAAAGCTATGGCTTTTAAACCAATTAGTGGTTCATACGGAACACCATTAATAGTTGTATATGAACTAATGATTATCGGTCTGTGAACCATACTGTGGTAGCTCGTACCATAGTATGGTAGGTATACGATAACTTAGGTATATGCACTATTATTATATGTTGCCTTCACTACTATTAGTGGCGTTCCATATGAACCACTAATTGGTTTGTAAGCCATAGATTTTTCTTCAAGTAGACTTTGGGTTTTTTTTGGCCGGGAAGTGTCCATTGGGGTACGGCAAAAACGCTTTTTTTCTCGCTTACTAGTTGAATTTGGAATATTCTAACGTGGCCATCGTATTTGAAGAAAAATGTTCGTATGAAAATACGTATTATAGTGCTTGATTAAGTATTCTGTCCGGTGGTCTACTGGTTTCGTCGAACTTTTTTCAGTGTAGTGGGTCAGGAAGCTTAAAGTATATAATGATAGGAAGTCGAAACGATCAATATTGAAAAAATTTCCGCCATCAAATTAGCCTCAGTTTGCACTATCAAGTTCTTTCTGAGACTGATGGACTTTCGGTGTTATTATACCCACGCGCGGTCGGGCTATTTTTAGCTCTGAGACGACCCCTCGAAAGTTATTGACGTAGGTCAAGCCCCCCAGAATTAGCGATAGGAACCGGAGAAAATCGATGACTCAGTAATAATTATCACAAAGTACATTCTTCGCAACTTTGATTGTACCAATTTTTTTGTCGGTCTCCTATGGTGTAGTGGTTGTAGCGCTAGCTCTATAATCGGGAGGTCCCGGGTCGATTCTCGGCCAGGCGACTCGAGTTTGATGGTCTTAGACAATGGTTGCCTGGGACTGGTTGTTAGGGACGGAGGGGGGATGGGATTGAAAGCGCAGGATTAGCCCTCGTGGGCTACTTGAAGTAGAAAAAAAAAACCAAAAAAAAAAAAAAAAAAAAAACAATGTTAACAGAGGCACCTCTCGTATGATAAATATCATTCTTAAAAATGTATACCTGTACTTTTACTTAAAATACTATTTTAATTCAAATCAGCAGGGAAAATAGTAGAAACAGCTCGAAACTCATTTACATAACTTTGTTTATAAAAAGAGACAGTGGCGTGGCGTGCTTTGCGATATATCGATCGTTATGCCATTTAAACCTTTGGTAAAGAATCGATTATTAAGATGTTCGCTGCGAACACCCTCTTTATCGATCCTTTTCCATAGGTTTAAATGACATAACAATCAATATATCGCAAAGCACGCCACGCCACTGGTAAGAGATTACTTTTGCAATGGAAAACAATGCATCGATGTTTTAAAATAAACTGCATTCCAAGTTTCTGCTCGTTAAACGATCCAGCACAGATTTTAAGGGCGCCTTCAACTAGAGACTCACAGTGGATCGAGTCCGTTAGAGAGGTTGGACATCTATTTTTTGACAAAAATTGCAAATTATGTTTATTTGGTCAAATTTTAAATTTTAAGGGGTGCTTCCAGAAGAAAGGAGGGGTATCGTTAAGGGCCTTTTTTGGCCCCACCCTAAAATTCCTCAACTCCGCAATTTTTTGGTCATTGAAGGTCTATATTTTACGGAATGCACAATGGTTTTGTCATTTCCGGTCTATTTCGGGGTCTACCACTGGCCTAAACATGGGTCTGAAGGCCAATTTTGGCGAAAAATGCGGGTTTTTCAGCATTCGACGCGCTGTTTCGTAACGATCCCTTCGGAGGACAAAAAAATCCTTCAAGTATGTTCATTAGGGATGTAAGAGAGTCGCTTTGGCCAATTTTCGTCGATGTCAAACTTTGCGCTCATAGTTAAAAAAAACTTTTTAGAATTTTTCTTGTTTTTCATCATTATTTAAAATGGCTTAAAAAAGGCGACTCATCTTACACCAGAATTAAACTTTTTTGGCAGAAAATGGTCGTGGGTGGTCAAAACCTTCCTCTAAGAACTTTTTCCGATTTAAAGCCCCCCAAAAAAGCCGGTGTTGCCATATTTCATTGCCTAAAATCATAGAAAACCGAGTACTTATTTCAGTATTTGGGGGCTATTTCTCGTCGAGCTCATTCAGAAAAGTCCAAAAACCTTCATTTTTCATATGTTACGGCCGAATCACCAATAATTACATACATTTATCTAACTACAGAACCTCCCATCGCGGCACGGCGTTGCCACATCATCGGGTAAAAATCGAGAAAAATCCACGTTTCCCTGGATTTGAGCCATTTTTTCGGATTATGCGGATGGAATAAAGTTGAAAGACTTAAATTGCAGTATTCAGAGATGCAAGTGGATCATACCTTGTGCCGGTATTCATTATTTTAATATATTGCGCTTACAGACAACCCATATTCTTACGATTTCTAGGCACGATATTTGCGCAAGAAGATGCGACCTTCAAACATTGGCCGTGATCTGAAGTCCGAAAGAAAGTAAGCCATGTGTCAGAATCGCGAGTCCTCAATGCTTAATTTTTACCCGCCCTGACAACCACCACCACCCCCCTCCCTCCCTCAGCCCTCTTATCGGCAGCGATTGTTCAGAATTCTACTTCCTGATTTTTTTTCTCAATTTGCATACTTAGTAGAGGCACAAAGCTCATGGAGGATGAATTACGATATGTGTGAGATTTAGGATGCTTAATATTATTTCCTTTAGAAGACATATGATTGTACGTATACAAAGTCGCGCATATCGCGTATTGCGAATACGCTGATTTTCAGTCTGCGAGATGCTTAGAGTGACGATAACCGTAGATGTATATTAACGATTATCTTTACGGTAGACTAAAGATAGACTGATTACTGGGTGTTATAGCGTATCTCCAATCCACCGAATCTTCAAATCTTCGTATCACAGTAAGTACTTTATCACTAACAACTAGTAAATATTTACATCAGATGCGGTTGATTCGCACCTGAAATTGAGGTTTCAGTGTGCTCGCGATCGCGTTTCAGTCAGCTTATCCCGCAGATTTTTTCGGATAGTTTGAAGTTTAGTGCTCCTTTTCTTCTGTTTTTTTACTTCAAAACGTGCTTCTCTAAGCGGTTTTTTTACCCCGATTATCAGCCTATCGGTTTGTCGTTTTTCCCGGTCGTGTGAGAGACTTTAAAGTGCGTGACTTACATATTATTCAGGACATCATAGTGTTAACTGATTTGAGGAACTCTTCGAATATTGTGTTGAACTGTTTTATTGGAAAATGCCAAAAAGCATATGTTGTGATGCCTGTGGAGCCCGTGCTCTGAAATCTAAGTTGCGTTCCATCCCTGGTGAGCAAGCGCTTGAGTGCTTAAAAAAACAAAACTCATCTGTAACTATCGGAAGTCAGATTTGTTTGAAATGCTACAAATCAGTGGCGAAAAAAGAAACCGCGTCACCTCTCGTAGGACGGAGAAGGAACTCTACTGAGCCATCATGCAGTTCAGCCCCTCAACCCATTCCCGAGCATACACTTAGTAAAAATGAAACGACCTCATCGGCAGGAAAGATGAAGCTTCATGTTGGAAGAGCTTCTTCGAGCCATCGGAATTGTATTGTATGCAGGTCCAGCAAACCCGAGGTAACCCGAGTATGTATTCCTGCTACGGCTAGATATAAATTTTTTGTTGATAAAGGCTACATTATTCCTGCAGGAGCACGATGCTGTAAGGGTCATCTGATCTCATCATATTTCAGACCTGATGTCGACATCCAAAAACAGTCTGAGGAATGTTCTCTCGATGCTGAAGAAATTAAAGAGTTACTAAATGGCGTGAGGAGTATAGCAGCGCGCAAAGGTTTAGACTTTGATACGCCTGGTGTTCTGACTGTTGAAGATTACTGGAATTTGACCGGGTAACAATCCAGCAGTTTGACACAATTCTAAACAGTATAAGTAGCCACATACGAGACAGTAAAAATAGAACTAGTCGCACAAGTTTAGCAATTTTTTTGATGAAAATGAGGACAGGTCTATCCTATAACGTCCTCTCGACTTTGTTTTCAGTTTCAAAAAGTGTTATTCAGAGATCCATGCGTAATGTCCGTGAGGCACTCATGTCAGAATTTGTTCCGAAACACCTGGGTTTGGCAAGTATCTCGAGGGATACTTTAATTAATGAACACACCCGAGACTTCGCAAAAAGCATTTTTGACGATGGTAACGGTAACAACAAGGCCATCATTGTTGCTGACGGCACATATGTTTACATTGAAAAGAGCAGTAACTATAAGCTGCAAAGAAGAACATTCTCAATGCATAAAGGTCGACCGTTGGTTAAACCTTTCATAATTGTCAGTACCACAGGTCATGTCTTAGACGTCCTCGGCCCTTATTTCGCGGACGGTAAGAATAACGACGCCAACATCATCACCTCGCACATGGTCGCGTCGGCAGATGGGCTACGATCCTGGTTAAAGGAAGGAGACGTAATTGTTGTAGACCGTGGTTTCCGAGACGCTGTGGGATTTTTAGAGGATTTAGACCTGATAGTAAAAATGCCTCAGTTCCTTGAGAAGAATAGAAAACAGCATTCTGCTGAAGAGGCCAACGCGTCCAGGTTGGTGACCTCTGTGCGATGGGTTGTTGAAGCTGTAAACGGGACCATCAAGACTTTTAAAGCCTTAGCTCATACTATGCCCAACTCTCAAATCCCGTACATAGGTGACTATGTCAGAATTATATGCAGCTTCATCAATGCATTTAGACCATCCAGAATAGGGGACGAAGATGAGAATTCCACCATCATTGCGCAGAGAATGTTGCAGTTATCTAAAAACGAAAATCCACTGCAAGGAAAAGTGCAGAACTGGTCAAACAACAAAGCGACATGGACTCAACTGGACTCGGAGAGCCTCGATGATTTTCCTAGGCTTACTTTGGACGAACTGCGCCTGATCACCATGGGGATATATCAGCTGAAACAAGCCAAGTCATACACAGCTGAACACGAGAACGATGATGGGTTGTATGAGCTATTCGTCCACCGAGAATGCCCCGACGTCATCAGGGTGAAATTGCAGAGCCGCCATGTATCAGCCAAAAAATACCACCTTTGGATACAGTATCACCCCATGGGCGTTTCTGGGTGGTATTGCCAGTGCAAAGTGGGCGCTAGAGTCGTCGGCTGCTGTGCGCACATCGCATCTGTCATGTGGTACCTCGCTCATCACAGACATAAGACAGAAGCACAAAAAGCCAAGCGTTTGTCAGATGAGTACGGGTCATTTCTTCAGGATTCCGCAACGGTAGCTCCAAATGAGTGGTCTGATGGAGAGGACGAGGAACCTGATGGAGAGGCGACAGATGAAGATGCAACTGGAGAGGAGTGAGGGAAACCTGAGAAGAGAGGAGGGGGCAACAAGGGCAGCAGTATTATTCGAGGGTAAGGACAATTTTAAATGCAAGTTTAATGTTGCTAAATGAAATGTGCGAAATGCGATATTAATAATACATGCGATAATAAATGCGAATTTCGGTGGAGTACATAAAAAGTTACTGTTTTAAATTGATTTAGGGAAGCAGAATTCTGAACAATCGCTGCCGATAAGAGGGCTGGGGAGGGAGGGGGGATGGTGATGGTTGTCAGGGCGGGTAAAAATTCAGCATTGAGGACTCGCGATTCTGACACATGGCTTACTTTCTTTCGGACTTCAGATCACGGCCAATGTTTGAAAGTCGCATCCTCTTGCTCAAATATCGTGCCTAGAAATCGTAAGAATATGGGTTGTCTATAAGCGCAATATATTAAAATAATGAATACCGGCACAAGGTATGATCCACTTGCATCTCTGAATACTGCAATTTAAGTCTTTCAACTTTATTCCATCCGCATAATCCGAAAAAATGGCTCAAATCCAGGGAGACATGGATTTTTCTCGATTTTTCCCCGATGATGTGGCAACGCCGTGCCGCGATGGGAGGTTCTGTAGTTAGATAAATGTATGTAATCACTGGTGATTCGGCCATAACATATGAAAAATGAAGGTTTTTGGACTTTTCTGAATGAGCTCGACGAGAAATAGCCCCCAAATACTGAAATAAGTACTCGGTTTTCTATGATTTTAGGCAATGAAATATGGCAACACCGGCTTTTTTGGGGGGCTTTAAATCGGAAAAAGTTCTTAGAGGAAGGTTTTGACCACCCACGACCATTTTCTGCCAAAAAAGTTTAATTCTGGTGTAAGATGAGTCGCCTTTTTTAAGCCATTTTAAATAATGATGAAAAACAAGAAAAATTCTAAAAAGTTTTTTTTAACTATGAGCGCAAAGTTTGACATCGACGAAAATTGGCCAAAGTGACTCTCTTACATCCCTAATGAACATACTTGAAGGATTTTTTTGTCCTCCGAAGGGATCGTTACGAAACAGCGCGTCGAATGCTGAAAAACCCGCATTTTTCGCCAAAATTGGCCTTCAGACCCATGTTTAGGCTAGTGGTAGACCCCGAAATAGACCGGAAATGACAAAACCATTGTGCATTCCGTAAAATATAGACCTTCAATGACCAAAAAATTGCGGAGTTGAGGAATTTTAGGGTGGGGCCAAAAAAGGCCCTTAACGATACCCCTCCTTTCCACGAGGAAACCAATGGAACTACTTAGAGAATCTTAAAGTTTTGTATAAACGGAGTCGCAAACTTTTAAAGTTTTCAGATTTTGTCGGACCTCTCCTATTGACTTGATCCACCACGAGACGGTGCAGTGCTGGTGAAGGGAAGCTGATCGATGACACGAAACAATGCTCTATTATTTGTGGCAGGTAGCGAGTTGTTCTAACGGAGGGCAAACACCGACAACTCGAGAACTGAAACCGAAGCTCACAGATGATGAACGTAAACTGAACGTAAACACCTCGAGACGTATTGATACTTTTGCCTTCGGTGAATGAGTAATGACATCCTCGTAGCTGCTCCCGTTTCGTCGAAGAATCCGGTTGCCGCATTGTGTGCCAGAAGCAGGGACGAAATGGAGAGACCCTTTACTGGGATTTTACTGAAAGTATGGATGTTACAATGAAACTTTCAGAACAGAAACGCATTTCGTCAAAATTCAACCCATCCAATTTTGGTGGTCGTACCCGAAATTTTTGACTAAAACTGAAATTTTTGATGTTGTTTACGTTACATTTTAAATTTCAAGGTGCGCTTGCAGCCGAAAATTTCACGAGGAAACCAATGGAGCAACTTTTAGAACCTCAACATTTTGGATAAACGGAGTTATAAACGTTTGAGTTTCCGAATTTTGTCCGACCTTTCCCATTGACTCGATCCACCGTGCGACGGTCGAGCGTCGGGGCACGCGGAGAGTACTCAGTAAAAGTAAGTCAGTCTAGAGTCAGACTGATTAAACTAATTTGGTTTCAAGGCAGTCATACGAGTCAGATTGTAAGCACGCTAAATTCACCCTGAACACAGTGATACTAATTCCATGTCAGAGTAATGTTACACTGAAATCAACCTGATTCAAGCTCACGTCCAAATGATTCGTGTCGATGCCAGAGTATACTTTGTATCACTAAGCAGTCCTATTATGTCAGAAAATAATCAGACTTTTACTTCTCCATTCCAACCGAGACTCAAGACCGTTTCGCCTCTAGTTTCGTCATATCAGAAAAGAGGGCAGAGTGTACCCAAGATATAAATATTTTCTACGTATGTTATATGACACAAGATGAATGTAGACAAAGAAAGTAAATTTTAAAAATGAGTGTGGATGAAGTTGCAACGTGCCCAGAAAAAGTCATACACTGTACATTATTCCACCACCGTCTCGATTCAACAGTTGAATCGTAAAAAAATCGTGGTTTTATAGTAGGAAGCAGGTCATAAACTTGCCGGCACGTTAGCTAGCTCGCTATTACTCACGCTGATATCTCAAGTTCCAAAACACGTATAAAAGTTATAACGTTTCTTTTCCTCCCCAAATATTCCAAAAAAGGGTTTTCTCTCCTTTTTAATTTATGACTTTACGCTGGAGAAGATAGATAAGTCCGTGGAAGCAAAATTTTTAGCAGACCAATTTTTTTTTGAGTTGCGGGTTGAAAAATCTGATTTTGAGACTCTGACATAGAAATTTCTCCTGAGTCCTGAAGATTAATTTTACGTTTAATTAAAGATGAACATTTTAATTAATGCTCCTAGAACATTCCTCTATGATCTGGCACCAATAATTCAATTTTGGTTTTGTGGTGCAATGTCCTGTTACCAAAGAAAGTTGAAGAAAAATGCTTGAAGAAATTTTGAAAAAGCGACAACTTTGCTACGGCCATTATTTACCCTGAAATGCCCAAGCCGGTGGGTCAAATTGGCCCAAGGCTTGCTAAAAACACGTACTTCGTGGTTTGCGTGGGGCCAATGCATATGAGCTTCAGATATAAGTGCAAACGCACATCGTAAAAGAAGAATCAGGCATCAAGTTGAACAAAAAGTTAAAATCAAGTGTCAACACACCGGAAGATAGGAGAGACTTATTCGGGACTCGTTTTTAACTTATCTCCCGAATCTTAGTGACATGACACCTCAATGGAGCGGAGCATTGCGAGTTTTCGCGTCGCGCCATCGCGCCTTCAATTTTGTAGACGCAACATGGACATCCATCAAGCACGAATAGTTGTATCTCTGCGCCGGCGTCAACGCTCGTCCTCTCGCTTGCTTTATTTTCATAGTGTATTGGTTCGACGAATAAGGGCATGAGTTAAAATCTCAGTTGAATTTAGCTTATCATCTCTCACCAGTCACTATCCGTGCCACATTAATCAATAAACCTCTCGACGCTTATATCAGTTACCATTCGAGAAAGACGTCTGTTGATCCGAAGGAAACTTCTAAACTTTGGGAAGTTACTAGAGTGAAGTCTCTAAAGTATACTGGCTCACGACAAACCAACTCCAAATATTGTGTGTTGCTTAATGAGTATTGATTCATCTCGGGCCGTAAATCGTAAAGAGAAAACTCTTCAACGAAGAAGAAAGAGACTACAACACAAATTAAACTGCTTCCCGCTCATTGCCGAAGAAAAACAAAAGCGTAAATCATAAAGTTAGCCCTTTACCGTTTTCGAATTCAATCGTGCGAGAAATTATATAGTATGAGACGGGTGGGTAGAGGAAGGTGAGGCGAATAAGAGGGGTCGCGGAGGTGCCGGGAAGATGGATAGACAGCCGTGCTACGGAAGACAGCAGGAAGTGCGGTTCATTGTGAGACGCGGTTTGCATATACCCCTAGGCTCCTCAAGACTCACGCCGTCGTGTGCTTACCACCGCGGGTGCTTGTAACGTCGGAGAGAAGGTGAGACTTATTAATCGAGATGCTTCGATCTTGATGCTGTGCGCCGCGATTCGCCAACAACAAAAATTCCTTGAGTGAAACTTATTCAGGAGTCCATCAAGGGAAACGTCCCGCCTGGATGCACGAGTGCAGTGGCGTGGCGTGAATTGCGATCTATCGATTGCTACGCCATTTTAACCTATAGTAAATAATCGATTATTAAGGTGTTCGCTGCGAACACCCTGTTTATCGATCCTTTTTCATAGGTTTAAATGGCATAGTAATCGATAAATCGCAAAGCACGCCACGCCACTGCACGAGTGGTTGCCGAGGTTTGGCAAATTGATGGCTCAAGTTGCAAAAGTGGCGTATCATCGATTGCGAAGTTGCAAAATCGTGTTCATGTTTCATATGTATTCGATAGTGATTCGATGTATCGTTCGGTTCAAACAATACAACATAACTTCGAACTAAATTTTAGGATTTGAGTAGGAAAAGCTAGAAACGAGAACAAGCGGGAAAGTTCTAATACTGTCGTATTAAAAAAGCGCTCAGGTGTTAGTCAATGTATTTAGTGAAGAAAGGAAGTATAAACTCCGTCGACTTGGCTGAGAAATGGAAATAAAACATCAGCTGATAGCAAACAAAGGTTACCAAGGAAACCGTAAACGCGTTTTTTCGTTTCCCGAAAATGATAGTCACCGTTGAGCTCATCAGGCGCGTTTTTTTTAGGCTTCATTTAAGTTCAACGATTAATTTCGATAAGAATTACTCTATACCGCTAAGAAATTTTCTTATAGACAAACGATCAAAACTACCTGCGCATTACGTTAAAAGCGTAAAATACGGTTTTCACAGCTAAATTTATTTTAAAAATGGACCCCCCCCCCCCCCCCCAAAAGCCTACACATCGATGAGCTGGTGCGCCATTTAAACGATTTAGCACTAGTATACTAGTATTCTAGAGGCACGTCGAAATCAAAGAGCGCTGCCTGTCGGCTGAGCGCTTAATACTCCAACCGATTTCTTTTTTCGTTGCCGTTTTATATTCACAGTGGTGTCAGTAGCCATGTTTGTAAACGAGCAACTCGTCAAGTTTGAAATTGGGGGGGTGACTTTTTTTTTTTTTAATGGGCACTTTTACCGTGAATCCGCCAAAGCGTTACCTGTTTTCCCTCGTAGATATTCTCCTCTCCACCCATCTTCCTTATTTTCTGTACTCCACCCCCCGGTCTCCTGTTCCCCCGTATTCTTCGTTTCTCCCCCCCCCCCATTTCCTTTTCTCCCCGATCTTTCATTCCCCCCATATTTTGTTCTACCCCCCTCACCTGTTCCTCGCTCCCCCAATTTCCTTTTCGCCTCTATCCTTCATTCCCCCATATTTTGTTCTCTCCCCCCTATTCTTCGTTTATTCCCCCCCCCCCCATTTCCTTTTCTCGCAAAATTCTGCAGTGGAATCGGAGACAAAACTGCTGACTATAGCCTCAAATTGCTTCTAGAGAGCATCAAGTTTTCAAAATTTTCCGGGGGAGGCCCCCCGGACCCCCGTCGGGGGAGGGGGCCGCCCCCTGGAAATTCGCGGCTGTTTAAGGGGGGGGGTGAAAAGTAATGAAATAGGGGGGGAACTCGTCAAGTACCTAGAGGGGGAGTGACACCACTGTATATTCATAAGAATAAAAAATCTATCACGAGAAACCCGTTTCCCTCAAATTACTTAATTGACTTTCGAGGCTCTTTTTACATGTTGGACCAAACGATATCGATACAATCTCCTCTGTTTGATGTATCAAATACTATCCATTAGTACTCAACCTATTACCATTAAATTCAACAAATCAAACTGCTATTTCATTTTAAAATCGTTCTCAGATTCTATTGTGAGCAGTGTTCGAAACTCGCAGGCGCCAACGCGCCAAATGCGCCTGAAAAATCGACTATGGCGCCAAAAAAATGAAGGCTCCGCGCCAACGTGGCCCCTAAAAATTGCCCCCTAGAAATCTGAATTTTCATATTAGGTGATTATTCGAAATTTTCAGCACCACAAGTGAAAGCTTTTTCTATTCTTCACGATTTCATTCTTAGTGCTTTTGTCTTCCCCAAGTTACAGCTTCATACTAGCGCTGTTACGAAAACATCTTGCATCTAACTTTTCACTAAATGCGCCGTGGGATATAGGCAAAAAGTCAATTTGGCCCCTATAAAATCTTCAATGGCGCCTAAAAATCGAGCTTGATGCGCCACATGGCTCCTACAACTCAAAGGTGAGTTACGGACACTGATTGTGAGGCACGGGAACTTACCATAAATGTGTTTGGAGTTGTACTCGGAGTTTTTTCTCTGTCCCCAATCCTCTATGCACCAGACGAGGCCATGCTTCCGAAAAGCTGCCTCCACTTCCGGGTTCCCTTCCGCGTCGATGGACTTCAGTCGCCGCACCCACAGAATCGGCATGAAGATAACTAACGCCACTACCCACAGAATGGCGATTATCTGTAACAACACACGTGGAACTAGTTAGTGTATCAATTGCTGATGTCGGAAAATACCTACGTCCTGTTGAGGCTTTGTTTTACTCTTTTAAAAGGAAACAAATCAACAGATTTTCTTGAAATTATTATCAATGAATTTTCTGTACTCTGAATTGGACCGCGTTAAACAGAAAGGAACCAAGCCACATCAGCTATTGCCAAATTTAATTGGGCAATTTAATTTTTTACATGAAAACGGTTGTGCGGATTTTCGTGCAAATTTCAGTGAAAATTCTCCATGGTGTGAAGCAAATTCCTTAAACTTTTCAAAGAAATCCGAACAAACGTTCTCTCGTAAAAAAATTAATTGCCCAGTTAAACTTGGCAATAGCTGATGTGGCTTGGATCCTTTCTGTTAAACTCGGTCCAATTCTCTTTACTTTCAAAAGTTATCACAAAAATTTCAAGAGGTTTCAAATCTGTTCTCTTTTTAAAAAAAATTTAATTAGAGTTTTTAAATGTTTCAAAAGGTATACGCATTTTCGACCGTATTAATCGATACACTATATATTTTCGTTCTAGTAGGAAAAGGGTGCTCTCCTTCTTTAACGTTTTTCGCTCACGTGTAGACATCCACGTTCCTTTCGTGGTAGAATTTTAAATTCGTTGCCATATACGTGATATAAGAGAGATCATAACGGCTCATTCCCACATTTTACGCGTTTTCTTACAAATTATCAAGCTCATTTTCCTTTAGAGGACAGAGCAAAGTAGAGTTCACAGTAATAGTAAATTTTTTAGGCAAGGACTATTATAAAACAAAAATAAAACACAAATTAAATTATCACGAATTTAATCATTCATCGATACATAAACCAATCAACGGTCAACTAAAGCATAGTTCTACCTCAGCAAATTTGACCTGAATATTTTGAGTCGCGACAGGACCTTTCATACTGAATGCATCTTAATTAACTTGGAAGCCTCTCAGATTGTATATGCCGTGAGTTGAAGGCGTTTCATGTGACTCCGTTCAACTGCGTGTTTTAATTGCGCATCATGCTAATACTTTTATCGATGAATACACTTAACTAGTTGTACTTACATAAACAGTGGATTTTCTATTAAAAACTCTTCGAAAAGCCATTGAATTTTTGATAAGAAGATACCGATCTATACTCATGGCTGTAATTGTGAAAACGCTCGCAGCTACCGACACACCTGTAACAGAAACCAGATCAGTCAAAATCTATGCGATAAAACTGTTTGGAGTGTCGATCTGTAATTTCTTTGTTGGGAAATAGGGAGAGAAAGGGGAAAGTTAGGCAGAGGAAAAAGGGGGTGAGAGGCTGAGAGGAAATGGAAAAGTGCATATTTTTGGCAGGCACGTGCGGTTGAAAAACAAGGATCGAATTTTTTAAGCGAATCTGGGTGAAAAAAATTCCGTTCCAGAATTCCACTTAAATTTTTCACCGAAACGGTGCCCAAAAGGTTTGCCTCCCGACTATATTGAACAACCTAAATCCACCAAATTTTTTTTCCACACCTTCTCTTCCTCCTTCCTTAACGCAACGTAACGTAAATTTCTGTTCTCCCCCGCTCTCCTCTTGTCACGTAAAACTCGTTCCTTCAGGATGTGTTGTTTTAGTTGACTAGCGTCTCGTCGCACCGCACCAGTCGCGCCAGCTTGAGGTTATTTATCAACTTTCGGCGCCGTCAACAGTCCTTTGCCGGCATAATAATGCTTTGCACTATGCCACCGGAGTCTGCACCCGGCACCCCCTCCTACCAGCCTTTTGCCCCTCTTCACTCTATCCTTTTCTGCGGACCATTTGCGCCACAAATCCAGCTTTGTTCATCATTAAAATACGGTTTCAAAATCACTCCACCGATTTTCCCGATGATTCAGCGCTCCATCATTGCACCTGGGGTTTATTAAAATCGCGGCTGTATCAGAGCTTCACTTGGCTCTGCACTGCTGCAAACATTTATCGACCGAGAATGCCTCAACCAAGAAAGGTTTACGTCGTCGAAGACCTCTTGGCAAACTTTATTATTTTGGTGGAAAACTATTCAGCAATCAACCCTTAAAAACTCATGTGATTTTTGATCCTCGTTAAAGAATGATCTGTCGAAATTGGAGAGTATTCGCGACTTCATATCGACTATAAATCTCGATATATATCGACTGTAAATCTCGATATACATTGACTTAATTTTAAAAAGATAATGAACAGGAGAGAAGCCTTTGAAACACTACAGTTGTTTGACATTGCACCGAAGCTACTCCATCCACGATGCGATCTGCACAAAGGGACCTGATGTAGTTTTGCTGAACGCCTCCTTAATAGTGTTCATGAGGGTTTGGGAAAAAGAGAGTTAAGGCTTAGTCTAATAATAAGTCCAAAGTTTAAATTTGATCCTGAACTTTTTTAGTCGGTTGAAAATTCGTATTACCAGCAATTTTTAAAGCGACATTTAAGTTTGATTAATATTGGAGGTTTATCCCCCTAAAACTAAGGATCAAATTAACCGTCAGAATCTAGGAGGAAATTTGGCAAGATGAAAATGTTCCTAGGTTTTTTCGTGTGGAAAACGACGGATTGTCTGATGATTTTGCAATTTTACTCCCTCTATTGGCATAAAAATGAGCTTATCTACCCATAATTTATGTTTCAGCCAGCTACGAAATTATGCCATCGAAGGATTGAATTTCAATTTTCCGATCCGTCTCGACAAAATCGCTCTGCTGAAAATTTTGCCCCTTTGGATCTAGATCTCATAACCGGTGGACAGATACACTAATAGGAACGAATCATCCTCATTTCGTGAAAAAAAAAAAATACAATATAATGGGTTTAAAAGGCTAAAACACACACAAAATTCCTGTGGGTTAGGCACCGGCTTCTATCTCCTTTCTTGTTACCACAAACGGGGGTATTTGAGGGTTTTGTATTTTTGTTTCCTGGTTGATAAAGGAGTATGAGCCACATTAAAACGTCCAGGGCATTTTGCATGTACTTTAACCTTGCTTATCCATTAATTGTGTTTTTTCCCGCTGAATTTTTCAATTTTAAGCGCTCAGTCGATAGGCAGCGCTTTTTGATTTCGACTTGCCTCTAGAGTACTAGTATACTAGTGCTAATTCGTTTAAATGGCGCACCAGCTCATCGATGTGTAGGCTTTTTGGGGGGAGGGGTCCAGTTTTAAAATAAATAAAGCTGTGATAACCGTATTTCATGCTTTTAACGTATTGCGCGGGTAGTTTTGATCGTTTGTCTATAAGAAAATTCCTTAGCGGTAGAGTAATTCTTATCGAAATTGATCGTTGAAGTTAAAACAAGCTTAATAAAACTCGCCTGATGAGCTCAACGGTGGCTTGCATTTTCGGGAAACGAAAAAACGCGTTTACATAGACAATATTGCGCTCCTTTCATTACTTTACTAATGTTGAATATTGTTCCCAAGTTCGGGTGTTCGGCGTGTAGTATCACAAGCACCTTGCGTCAGTGTCACTCTCATTAGTTTTCGTTGTGTACGGCGTGTAGTAGCACAACCACCTTGCGTCAGTGTCACTCTCATTGGTTTTCAGCGGTATATCAAATCTGAAGATTAATTTACGTTGACCCAACTCATTGCCAGTTAGTGTCTCTCTTCATCTGTGAGTTCCTTTGTGAAAGTTCCATTCCTTGGTTTCCTTGGTAACCTTTGTTTGCTATCAGCTGATGTTTTATTTCCATTTCCCGGCCAAGTCGGCGGATTTTATACTTCCTTTCTTCACTAAATACATAGACTAACACCTGAGCGCTTTTCTAATACGACAGTATTAGAACTTTTCCGCTTGTTCCTTTTTAAATTTTGGGCCAGAACCTGGGACTATCTCAGAAAAGTTGTTAAACCTACTTTGTGAGTGCAGTAACCTGAGTGCATTGGCAACGTTTGCATATGTGTCATTGTTAAGTTGATAACACGACGGAGTCTCCATGCATGTAAATCCTTCTATGTTTATGGTTGAGTCGTGCATCTATTTATTCTATTGTTCATCCGTTTTGACCGTGGGACTTGCAGCCTCCCACTGCTTTGTTGTTTAAAATTGCACGTGTTCCCGTCCTCTCTCATGATGCTCCTTTTGTGTTTTGTGACGTGAACCGCAATTCGGTGAAAATTGACCACCCCTCAGCATGCTTCATAATGTGTAGGAGGGTAATTTTTTCCCTCTCATGGTTTTTTTTCTTCGTTTTTATTTTGTCTTTCATCCTATTTTTATTCATGAGCTATTATGACCGCTCTGTACTTGAAGATCTCCCACCCTCGATATGATCATTACTGGACCCAACCGTTTTCCTCTCTTGTAATCTAATCTACAAAGTGCGGTTTTTACACCTACCTGTAATGGCTTAATCATCTCGCCTTTCGAAACCGTGTTTGCTTTTAGAACGTGTTAACAAGTTATCATCTGGCTGGAAGAATTTTACGAGACCAAAAAACTTAATAAGGCTACTGCACAGGATAGGCAAAAAATACTTGTTTGGATCGTTGACGCGGATGGACGCGCACTGTCGAGAAGGAAAGGCAGTCAAAGCGCCTTCAAATTTTCGCACATGCAACACGGCCATCTCTCATGTACGAATAGTTGCATTCAAACGTTGTGATCAATGTTGACACCCGTCCAATTTTGTAGTCTTTGACGACGGATTAAATGACTGTGGCAACTGAATGCATATTAAGTATCGAATGAAAGGCTGAACAGAAAAATCGATGTATTTCGATTAAGTCACAAAAAGAAAAGCTATTTCTGGCTTTTGACTCAAGTATATTGCGATTAATCGAATGAGCAATCAAATCCGTATAATTGAATGGTAAAACTTTTCCTTTTTTATAAATAGGGGAAAAACGAAAGAGTGTCATCGTTTAAAATTTTCACAGATAATTGCGTAAAGGATAGACATGGATTTAGAGTAATCACGTTCATTAGTTTCAATGTAAAAGGGCAAAATTATGCCGCAAAAATGTAGATACGTATTGACACTTCGCTGAATCAAAAAATGAACAAAAGGAGATCGGTTGATCGGAGAAGTTAGATGGTTGTGTCTCGTATCTGCACAATTGGTAATGAATTTCCGCCACGCATTGATTTATTTCATTCTCCTATATCCTCTTTTAAATTAAATATCAAGAGGTTACTAATTTCTTAAAATCCTGTTATGTTGTTATATTATAATCTCAAGTCATCTTGCTGGGTAAATTCTTGTTAATGGGCTCGCTCGTGAATTGTTAGTAAATAAATAACTGAATACAAGTTGTTCGCTCCATTCACAAGTTTTTCGGAATCGAACTTTTCCAGACAAAGCCATTTTTTTAGGGAATGAAGAAGAATCCAATTCAACTGGGAATTCCTAACATGATGGAATTCGTTGAAAATTTTCCCCGTGCTCGCAGCTCTTAAAGAATACCCAAGAATGTATCATATTCATTCTGGCGGTATGGCGTCGCCAAAAATTCGCACAGCTGCGAATAATTGGACATTACGAGGCAGAATTGATCCATCTGCATTTAAACATCGGAAAAATATCGTGTCCCAGTATTGCAATGCGATAGGTGATACGTTGTTTTTTAAATATCTCAAGGCTGACAACGTCCAATTTCATTGCAAATGCGTGCGGTGGGCGGAATGCACCAGGGAACGATTCGCGCTCGAAACAGCTCCGATGGGGACGATTTTTTAGCCGCTTACACTTTCGAACATCCCCGTAAAATAATACGGCTTTTATCGCCAGGAAACAGATCGCCGGATTTGTTCCTTGAGCTCGGGGCTATTGTTTATTTATTCCTTCACTCCGAAGAATTATTCATACCAGTGGCGTGGCGTGAATTGCGATGTATCGAATGTTATGCCATTTAAACCTATGGTAAAGAATCGATTATTAAGGTGTTCGCTGCAAACACCCTCTTTATCGATCCTTTTACATAGGTTTAAATGGCATAACAATCGATATATCGCAAAGCACGCCACGCCACTGATTCATACCAGTGGCGCGGCGTGCTTTGTGATATATCGATTGATCTGTCATTTAAAGCAATGAAAGAGGATCGATAAACAGGGTGTTCGCAACGAACACTTAAATAATCGATTATTTACCACAGCTTTAAATGGGGCAATATCGATAATCGATCATTCAGATTCATACGTTTCTTTGGTTTTCCTGACTTCTCCTGCTTTCACGCTCTTTCGGACCCGGCGAGGAATTTCTATCAGTGGCGTGGTGTGCTTTGTGATATATCGATTGATCTGCCATTTAAACCAATGAAAAAGGATCGATAAACAGGGTGTCCGCAACGAACCCTGTAAGAATCGATTCTTTACCACAGCTTGCAATGGGGAAATATCGATAATCGGTCATTCACGCCTCGCCCTTAATTCATATATTTCTTTGGTTTTCGCGACTGCTCCTGCTTTCACGCTCACTCGGAGCAGGCGAGGAATTCCCATCAGTGGCGTGGCATGCTTTGCGATATATCGATTGACCTGCCATTTAAACCGATGGAGAAGGATCGATAAACAGTGTGCTTGCACTGAATACCTTAATAATCGATTATTTACCACAGCTTCAAATGGGGAGGTACCGATAGTCGATCATTGACTCTGCGCCGCTGATTCCAATCCATCAGAAATGTCAAGTGACTCGTGTCGCAGACATGCATTTACTGCGACACGAAATTTCCGATTTGAATTTGTAGCTTGGTGGCATTTAATTATGCAAATCTGTCGCATGCAACGTTTCAAAATCATGTTTTATATTCAATCAAGAAAGAATCATCAGACAGGGATAATAACCGAGCATAAAACTAATAGTTTTGTATTTTGTATAGTGAAACATTTTGCTGTGTGCTGAATGTGTTATTTAACAACCCTGTGTAATGTGTAATAAAATCCTGCATCGTTGAAACCATCCTTAAGCTCAAGCTGGAACTTTTATCATAGGCGCGTATCATCATTAGTTTTCGTTGTAGCTATACGTCGATAAAATTCCCAAGTTCCAGGCTCCCCAAGAATAGGCGAGGAAGACCTTTTTCTGGAAGGCTCTCCCATTTTGTGATAATATCTCAGGACTTTCCTAAAAAGGAAAATATTGCTATCCTCGACAAAAAGTAAGTTTACGAATATGGCCTTTGCCAAGAGTCTATGAAGAATAATCAGGCAAAGGGACCAGGGGATTCGCTCCGGGACGAACGGGATAATGGGGTACTCATTTAACTCGCCAAGTGTGCGTTGGTGTGAGGGTGTGTTGGTGTCTGAAGTTTCGTGTTGACGGTGCTGGCAACTTTTGTTGATACAAATAGCGTAATTACACACTGCCCTCAAATCAAGATCCAGTGCTCTTGGTCAAGGGTATAACGAGGGTAGGGGAGTTAACGCAGCCTCCGAAAAGAGTAAATAAGTCGGGTAAAGCGAAGAAAAAAATACCGGCTCCTTTGGGATTAACGTCGAATTATTTTTAGAGCCGTCCTCGCTTTTTTTTAATCCTGTTCAGAGCGTCGTGCTTTGTTTCCTTCATTATTTGCATTCTCTTTTTTTTTACAAAAAAAAAATGAAATAAATACGAATAAAAACAGAGCGCTGATAATTTATCCGGGCTCGATCGATTCTTTTCCGGGAGAAGGAATCCTATATGCCCTTGTTTAATTTAATTTTGTAAATTCGGATTTTTACCTCAAAAAAGGGTCACGTATTCGTTGATCCTTTGAAGCGGAATAAATTTGAAATTTAAAATTTTAATTTACCTGGCGCTAGAGCGCGGTGAATATTAAAAATTCGCTTTTCATAAGCGGCACGAATTCATTCCGTTTGTTCTTTTTACGCGATTATCCTTAAATTTTTGTGCTCACTTCTCCTATCTTTGATTTTTGTCGAGCAACGATTGTTCTATTCTTATTCTGGCAGTAGTTATCAGTGCCAGAACTAGAGTGTATTACATTATCGATTATCAGTGGCGTGGCGTGAATTGCGATATATCGATTAATATGCCATTTGAAACTATGGAAAAGGGTCGATAAACAGGGTGTTCGCAGCGAACACCTTAATAATCGATTCTTTACCATAGGTTTAAACGGCATAACAATCGATACATCGCAATTCACGCCACGCCACTGTCGATTATGGAGGAGAAAAACGTGCACATTTATGATATTACTTTAGCTGACCATTAATTTATGTCTGACGACCATTCGAACGATTTGAACTGACAAAATTTGAATTGAAATGGTTAAGCCTTGGTACTATTTGGACGTATCCCTGTCAAACGGAACCAGAGAGGGGTGGGAAAGAAAAGGTGTGCTCGTTATTCGAGGACCGTGAAACTGGATGGGAATTATAAAGCTCCAGTGACGTCAGCGGCGACGAAACCGCCGCCGCGGTCGCTCGTCTTCCGTTTCAATGTAAAATCCCGCTTTTCCATTTCCCTAAAGGGAATCACGCTCACTTTTTCATTATTTCTTATGCAGCTTTCTAGAGCACATCCCATATTTTCCACTCGTCTATACAGCCGTGCTAGGGCAGTATGAGCATTCGAGAGTTGTCAAATTTCCTTCAATAAGATGTTTATTTTTGAGGAAAGTTATGAATATTTTTCATCGAAATTTTCAGGAACTTTAGGTGAGACAGCGAACGAGATAATCTAAAAAATTGGAAGAAAAACATTCATACGTTTACCAGGAAATTCGTGGTTTATAAATGGGAATTTGGCAACACCTGGAGGTTTATACGGCATTTTTCCTCAGCACGGCAGTATAGTTCCGTTTAGCAAAAATACGTACATTTTATTTTACACACTATGCATAAACTTCATGCGTATCGAACGTTGACAATAGTCGCATCTGAAGTTGTAGGAGCTGAGGATATCCTCTCGTCCAGTAATGGCTGCCGTGGTCGTAAATCTTTCACGCGTTCTGCTTTTCGGGCCGCAAGACCGGGGACCCGAAAGTAGAAGTGGACGTATTTATACTAAAAGGAACTATGTCACACGCAATCCCTATGCACATAGTTCCTTTTGGCATGAATTCGTCCAAGTGAAATGCGTCCTGTACAAATTGCGGCGCGAATCGCTTTTTGCAGCAATTAAAAACTCGTTAAACGCGGATCTTGGCGCTGTGCTACTCTGGGAGAACGAAATGCCGCAGGAAGCAAGTGCCACGCGTTGCATAGATTAAAGTCACAAAGCCGGGTCACAGTCCAAACGGGTAGAAACATTGTTCGAATGTTAACATCAGGGATGCGCCAGTACAGTGGAAAAAGGTCCCTCGCATTTACACGTTAATGCACTAAATGACGCTCATTTTATGAAGTTTTTAGATTAACTCCTGAGTCAGATAATCCTTTGTAACTTTGGCGCGCGACTAAAGTTATCTTTCCTCTGCATACCTAGTCAAGGTGGAAACTTCAAAATAGGAGAGGTAGCAGTGACAAGCCTAGTGCGGTAAACCTTCGCTTTGTTCATTCAAACTCATGTAAATAAAATGAAATATATTGAGGCAGGTATGGTATCTTTATTGGGAGATTATGTACTTGTGTGAAAGTGTCGGAAAGCTATCAGGCCCTCACCAACGCCTCTGCGAATATGTTAGGGCCAAAAAGGGCATTGAGTGGACCTTTATTCGGTTTTAAAATAATGGTCCATTCAGAGTAATCATGAGCGCTTGATCGTAATTCTCTTCATACTAGAGATCCTAACATTTCAGATGATTCATTTTTAACACCAGCTATTTTACGAAATAGAAATATCTCACACCATATTTTCATGATCTAAAAGACGGGTTTGAACTCACTATTCATATTGTCATGGGAACGGAGTTCCCCATGATACTACAATCGTTCCGTTGCTTTCGCTATGGGATTCCCTATACCTCTGCGACCTTGAGCGTTTCGCCCAGTCTCCGATTTTTGGTAGATTTTCCGATGTATCAAAAACCGTTGTATTTTTTAGCCAATCATGTCTCTACGTCAAGTTGTGTTGATTTCTAAAATTCGCTTTCAGCGAGTTTTTTTCCACTTTGAGATGTCGTGTCTGACTGGTAAATCTGCGCAGAACCACGAAGTTCCGTTTTTAGGCAAATTCTTTTTTTTGGGAGGTTTTCATTGGCTATTTTTCGCCATCAGTTTTCTGTTCGTTGGTGCAAAAGATCGCCTACCTCGTTGCTCTTGAGAAGCCGCCATTATCCCACCTCAAATTTTAAACATAGATATAAAGAAATAATAACCATCGTACAAGGTGGAAAATTGCTCTGGAGGACCCGTTACGGATATATGAGCCAAAATCAGAACTCGATTGATGGATTTAATCCATGAATACAGAAATATTGCCTCAGCTTACTGCCGCGATCGCAAATGCATGGTGTGATGAACCTTGTGACATATGACAGCATAGGTAAACAATGTCTCACAGAGTAATACGGTTAATCCGTTGTCTCTTAGGACGCCAGTGGCCGAACTGTTGAAATCTCAAGGACGTCTTTTGTGAAGCCCCGCTCAGCGTCCGAGATCACTTAACTGTTCTCTTTTTCTCCATCACATCCGAGCGGTGAGATAGCTCAGTTAGCTACGCCACTGTTCTGATTCTGGGAGAGCGTCACTTTTTGTGCGAGCGGGGGTTCGAATCTCGTAGGGGACAGCTAATTTTTACTGGTTGTATTGAATGTTTTAGACCAATCATCTAACAATAATTAATACTTGGCAACTTAGGAAGCACATAGGTCCCTTACGATGCGTATTCGGGCATATGTGTAGAGTAAAAATATCATACGTAGGGTGTCCCAAAAGTACCGGGACTGGTTCTGTAACTTCAAAAGTAAGATAGATACAGACATGATTTTGGTTTCATTTTAAAGATCAACTCAATACCTATCGATTAAAACCAAGATCAGCTCAATCGAATAAAAATTGACCGAGTTATGACAATTTGAAATTAGTGAGGAAAGTTTACCCCTACGGTTTTTAGGAAGATTTTTCGCTTACCAGGATTCAAAAAGTAAATATTCGTATCCACTTTCCTCCGAATCTTCCATAACTTCCTTTTGCTTTTCAAAGTACCGTCCATCAAACCGGATGCACTTTTTCATGCGCTCTTGCCACTTATCCAACATTGTTTTCCTGAATTCTTCCTCTGGGATGGAGTTGAAAAAGTTTTGAATTGCATTCTGGATTTCGGTCTTCGATACGAATCTTCGTCCGCGAAGCTCCTTTTTAAGCGTAGGAAACATCCAAAAATCACATGGAGCCAAGTCAGGGCTATAAGGGGGATGAGGGATTGTTTCAACTCCATTTTTACTCATAAATTCACGTGTTAAGCTCGATGTGTGAGGCCGCGCATTGTCTTGATGGAGTATCCACGAAGCTTTCAAGTCCGACCGTTTCCGGGAAATGTGCATTCTCAACTCCTTTAGTACTTTGCAATAATACGCACTGTCAACTGTTGTGTTTGATGGTACAAAATGTTGATAAATGACACCTCGAAAATAAAAAAACACAATAAGCATCACTTTATCGGCCGACTTTTCGATTTACGGCGATGAAGAATCTTCCTTAAAAACCGTAGGCGTAAACTTTCCTCGCTGATTTCAAATTGCCATAACTCGGTCAATTTTTATCCGATTGAGCTGATCTTGGTTTTAATCGATGGGTATTGAGTTGATCTTTAAAATGAGATCAAGATCATGTCTGTATCTATCTTACTTTCGAAGTTACAGAACAAGTTTTTTGGGATACCTTATGTATACTTTACGCCGAAAAAGCGAACCTGAAACTTAAATGCGTTAACTTCCTAAAACCATATATAATCCAACGAAAATAAATAATTGGTACATAACAGCTTTCTTGTATGCAAAGAAAATAACTAAAAATGTTAAAAAAGAGATGTCAACACAAAATTACATAGCCCCTTCAATTCAGAAGATACAACAAACGAACTGTACCTTAACATTTTCATATCCCAGAAGCTAACGTTCCCATGACGAATATTGCCATCGCTAGCGATTGCAAAATCCAACTTGTTTCTGTCCTGCATTGAGAAAAAAATCGGTAAAACTGAACAATTTGAGTGATATAGAACTGATTAGTCACTCAGTACACCCAGCTGAATCGCTTGATTTGCTAAACCGAACTATGCAGGCCGGTGAACCGCATTTCAGGAATTAGGTTACCTCAATCGGTTAGTTCAGTTTCGCAGATCGGAATAATCAGGTCGTGCGCACCGGACAATAGTAGGTTCTCAATCACTTGAGCTGCTCGGTTTCACCAGTTTTTTTTTTCTATTTTCAGTGTAAGTTTTCATGAAATAGCTTTGGGGAATTTGCTGCCATTTTGGACCATCAAATGAACGCACTACTCATGCTACTTATGAATTATGTTAAACGTACATATGAGCCACACAACACACACGCCCTATGTATATAGATACCGTTTGATTTAATAAACTCATAATTGCATTTCTTCTTAGCATAAATACGTCCAAAGTGGCATGCTTATTCCCTAATGTCCAAATGACATGTTCAAAGAAATTACTCCGCTCTACCTGTAGTTCATCATTTAGACATAAAGTGTGTGATATTTATTGGGAAAAATCAGTGTTGCAAACTCATGAGGACCGCCACTGAAAAGGTGTTAGTATTCAACATACTCGCAAAATGAGTGGTCCATTTCGGCAGGAAGGTATGGTGCGTATAGAAAATTCAAGGATACTTACATTGGAAGTATGATGTGAGCTTGCATATGGACTCGCCGTAGATCCAGAGTCCGGTAATGGACTGACTCACAGCCGCTGGCATGCATATGAACGTCACAAGAAGATCCGCTATTGATAGGTTCACCAGGAAGTAATTCGTGATGCTGAAACATATGAGATCCTCTTAAGCCACAAATTATAACGCAAATTATTTTATTTGGGCACTATTTACCGAGAGGGAATAATATTTTCTAAAAGATAAAGATGATTTTGACCACTCACAACCCGGGGTCCCCCTTCTCCAGACCGAGGTTGACCCTCGGTTTGGGGCGTTGAAGGGCTTGAATTTTGTGGACTTACAATCGGCCGTTAATTAAGTAGACATGACTTAAAATTAGATTCTGACTTATTTTGAAATTTAAGAGACCCGTCTATTTTGCAAAAAACGACAAAGTTGCAGAACTCATTGCGAACGTGACTAGAAAGCACGAACTTTAATTTAAAAAAAAGAAGAAAAAAAACAGAGCTTTCATCGAAATTTTCAGGTGAAGCCCAGAATGTTCAAGTTGACCGCGAGGCAAGACTTTTAGGCCCAACTCATGACATTAAATTCTTACTGAGGTAACTAATGTTGCATTCCGTATATTTCATTGCTTATTTCGAAAATGGGAGGCGAAACGATATTTTTTGTAGCCTCAATATCCCTTCGGGTCAATTCTGCAACCTCTTTTCCGTTGGAAAATGCCATCGCAAGGGGTTGGGTCGCGTAGGGAACCGTGGGTTTGGTACATTCGAAATAAATCCCTCTTGACGCGCGCATTTGGAGGGAATTAAATAGTTTAATATCCCGCAGAGAGATCAATTGACATTGACTGTCAAGAGGAAGGGGAGGAAGGAAGCAGCTGGGAAATCCACCGACTAGATTCATGCACCTATCTTGCTCTATTTTCTCTCTCAGCGATTGAGTCGGCTTGACCCTCGACTACTTTGGCACTTTTTGATAGACTCGTAGCTCACTTGCCGACCTTAAGTTGCTCGGAGTGTAATTACGATTGATTCTACTTCCGTAACTCCTTCATTTTCTTCGTCCGTCTCTTATATTGCTGCTTCACTTCAGGGTTCCAGATAAATTTTCCCGGAAATGTTTCTGTTTTCCTCCTTTTGTCCTCAATTGGACTTTTTGTCAAGAACACAAAGTTCTGTTCTCTTATAAATTAGATGAGAACAAGAGGGACAATTATGCATTGGAACGTTTCAAAATGTTTGAATTTGTGAGGAAACCAAACTATAAAATCACCAGGAAAATTTCAGAACAATTGTCGTAAAATATATGAGAGCACGAGGGGCTAATTAAATTGCATTGGAACGTTCCAAAATTTTGAATTTTTGCGGAACTTCTTGTCAAATCCCCAGAAAAGTTTCAGAAAAAATCTCATAAAATAGAGGAGAATACGAGAGGTTTATTAGATTTGCATTTTTGCATTTGCAGAGGAATGTTTAAAAATGTTCGAATATTTAAGGAAATTTTTGTCAAATCACCGGAAAAAATTCAAAAAATTGGCAGAGAAAAATTTATAAAAGTTCTTGAGTGAATAATTAAATCATCAAAGGGAACTTTGCAACAATAAAATGCGATAAGGCCTCTTTATCGTTCATTCTTGGGTTTAGCCACGTTATTAGGAGAAATGAGTTAACAGTGCCTTGATTTCGCGCTCAACAAATGGACTGCATTCAACAGAAGGGAACAAGCACGATTTCAGTGTTTTTAAAATCGTGCAACTTCCTCCTTGCCATAAAAAATACTAGACCTAGAGACAGTACTTAAACTTACACGATCGTTTACCTTTAAAATTAACCACTTTTTCCTGCAAAAACAAAAGTTATTCGCTATTTGAGGCATTCGTTTTTTTTTAAAATAAAGATGATGACGCACGACAAAAATGGCGTCGTGCTAAGGAAGAAAGCCGTATGAACATTCGAGAGTTCCCAAAATACCTTCGATGAAATGTTTATTATTGAGGAAAATTTGAATATTTTTCCTTGAAATTTTCAGAAGTTTTAGATCAAATTACGAACAAAATCATCTGAGAAATTGTAGGAAAATATTAAAAAATTTTCCCTGAAAAATGAGTGATTTGCCAGGGAATATTTGGCAACGCCTGAAGGCTCACACGGCGTTTTTCCTCAGGTTTTAACAATGCAACAATGTAACCGAGTTGATTCCCTTATGCTAAATGCGGTCGAAATGAATTCCAATATTCTGGCAACAAATCAAGGTCCGCGAATAGTTTGTAATATTTCTTAAATGGACTTTTTCCACATTGAGTCCTACGGGCGAATAAAAGTTTAAACCTCTTTTCCTCTCGGGTAACTTAGTATGACTCGCTTCTCGCTTAATGCAGTACAGTCATCATCACATTTAAACCCACCACCGAGAACTTAATAATTATCCGATACCCGTGGAAAACGTCTTTGATTTACGCTTCGGTGAGTCCTATTTATTCCAATCCTCGGATCGGGTTCTTCATGCCCGAGTGGAAAACCGAGGGATCAGTGGCGTGGCGTGCTTTGCGATACATCGATTGAATCGCCCTTTAAGTCTATGGAAAAAGATCGATAGACAGGGTGTCCGCAAAGAACACCTTAATAATCGATTCTTTACCATAGCTTCGAATGAGAAAATATCGATAATCCTCTGCCTCTGCGAGGCATTTCGAGGTTCCCCGATTTAACTGAGTTATGAACTCCGCATCGGAAAAATAAACTGTTTACAACCTTTTATAAAAGTGAATAGAAGAACTTTAGTTCCTTTTCGCTGAGGAGTTCGTTCGGGAGTGTCTGTGGCTATAGCGCCGAAGATTTATCTATTCCAGGGATTTATTGCCGATGTCGTGGGAGGAGGCATGGGCGTGTTGATCAGGGACCGAATGACCGAATGAATCGGTTGTTGTCGAAACCACCCATGCCCAATACTCGATAAACTCCAGAATGTACGCATTCTTGTGGAGTTCAATGCTCATCGGAAAATTGCCTTTTTAGGTTTTGACATCGATCGGTTCAAAATCGCGTGAGGACAGTCAGTCAACGCTGAGTGAAACAACTAAACGCACGCTCGCGTGGACCATGGGAAGCGTGCGTTTTGATACGTTCAGGGGCTCGTCATGTAACGGATGAGGGATACTTTCGGTCAATGTTGTTCATTTATCGGTCCAGGTTTTGTGTCTTGTTTGTGTGAATGTCGAAAGAAACTTCTTGATAAAGTTTCCCCTTGAGATGTCATTATGTCGCCACTGATGGCTTTTGTTTTGGGTCTGCCCGAATTTTGGCTCCTTTTCGTAAACGCTTTTTTAAGGTGTTTCGTAGGGAAGAAAAGAGTTCGATTCATTTTGAGAACCTAAGATTTTTGGTTTAGGTAACCGAACCCTGGTTCATTGAGCCGAAATTCGGATTCTGTAGCCAAAAAATTCGGCTACCTGAATCGTAAAACTGCGGTGTTGAATATAAAACGAATTTTATTCTCTTAGTGCACGGAGTCCTAGATTTGTAAGTGAATTTTTGGTCGAAGAAATTGCTTTTTCTAAGGATAGTTTAGGCTTTACAAATGATTTTGGAACCAACAAATGTGAATTATGGCGGTATGAAGTTCAAAACTGGTTTTTTTTAAAAAAAAAAAAAAATGTTCACCTTTTCGGTTTTATCTCTCCGTAAAAATCCATATCAGGGACTAACAATAAGTTCAATGCCTCCTTTCCATATACACCCTGCTCTACATATGCTACCAATGAGGTGTCGCTAAGATTCGGAAGAAAAGTTAAAAAACGAAGCCCGATTACGCTTCTCTGATATTTACATGGGTTGCTCAGGTAGCCCTTGTAGCACTCTTACAAAATGAGGCAACTGAAACCAACACAAAATGGAAAGCGAGCAAGGAAAAGGACGCGAGCTGATGACGGCGCAGAGATACAACTATTCGTGCTTGATGGATGTCCGTGTTGCGTCTGCAGAATTGAAGGCGCGATGGCGCGAGGCGTGAGATCGCAAGGCTCCAATCTACGCTGCCAACTGCCAATGAGGTGTTGCCGTGTCGCTCAGATTCGGAGGGGAACCTAAACAACGAGGTCTGCACACGTCTCTCCCATCCTCGGCTGTGTCGCTCACGCATACCTTAAAGATGAAACTCGGTTTTTCCTCCTTTTTTTTTTAAATTTCACGCCAGATTCTGTTTTTAAGGATTTATTCGTAGACTTATGTCTAGAGTTCGTATGTACTGGCCCCATACAAACCACGGGGTATGTGTTTTTAGCAAGTCTTGGGTTAAGTTGACCGAGCTTGGGCACCTAAGGGTCAAAGGAGGGTGAGAGGAGATCTGACAGGGCGAAAGGGAGGTAGAAAACAATCCGAAAAAGTTCCATTCGTGGGCGATTGCCTGCTGAAAAATGTGTCTCCACACCGGAGTAAGGTTATCTTCCCGGTCGCAGTCATATTGAAAGAGGACAATCAGCCTTTTTACCTGTATTAACCCTTACAGTCACAGGATTTTATTTTCGCTCAAAATTCTCGTGCATTTCGTCAGATTTTGAGACCACTCGGAATTATTTGAGATTTAAAGCCGATTCGTCAACTTCCCATGAGACTCGATGTAAATGACCGTACAACATTTTGTATATCGACGGTGTAGGTCGACTATCACATTACTCGTTTGCGGTGTCTGAAAATCTCCGCCTCTATGTTATTTTTTTAAAGGAGAACAAATTGGCATCATTCTTCGAAGTTTACGCAGAATTTTATTCGCACAGAGAAGAAAAATCACGGTAGTTTTAAAGAATTGCTGTTGAGTAGTTTTCCGTTTAAATTATGAAGTATGACAGGAAGTCTGCGACGTCGCAAACCGAGTTATGTGATTGCCGACTTACACCGTCGATATAGTGAACGAAAGGGTAAATGTTTTTTTTTTTTGTTCTTCTCTGTTTTGGTAATATGTAAGTCTCAACTATCAAAACGTGATTTTATGGCGAGCGCAACTGAGCTTTCGAGATTTTTCCCCGTCGGAAATTTCGTAAACGATGAGCATTGGTGGGACGGAGGCGGCGTCAAACGAGATTGACGAATGGTGGAATAAATCTCGGTCGGTAGTCGGGTGAACGCCTGAACGGAATTGATCCCTGTCCAGAGCCGCGCCATCCCGCCAAGGCTCAGTAACAGGTTTTAATTTTAATGAAATTCCGCCGAGGGCTATAGGATTTTTCCATCGCATCATCCGGAGGTGGTGTTTTCTCGCTGAAAATTCGGAGGAAGTAGAATCAACACGGAGGGAGCATGTTACTCACGCAAATGCTGTTAGTTTGCCTTTAATTCTGGAGGCAGACATCCGTCAAGCGGCAATAGTTAGCTATGCAAAGATTTTTGTCTTCGTATTCTCCATAAATCTTCCCTTTTTTGGACAGTATATTTTAGAGACCCTGCACAGTGTACTGTTCACTGAAAAAAAAAAATCTCGGTGTATTTACTAAGAAAAGGGTAAAATTACCAAGAATTCAGGGTTCTATTTGATCCCAGTTTTTTCTTGGTAAAATTACCATTTATGGAATTGGTAATTTTACCGAGAAATCTCGGTAAAATTATTGAACTCTCTCGGGAATTTTACTGGACCTTGGTAAAAACGCCAATATTTTTTATCGACTATGGTAGAATTACCGAGATAAAATGGCCGGGAAATGGATAAGTTACCGGGAATTGATTACCAATAAAAGTGGTATTCTTACCCGAAAAAAAACAGCAAAAATACCGGTTTTTAGGTAAGCTTATCAGTCTGTCTTGGTTAAATCACCAATTATTGGTAAAAAAAAGTGAGATGGTAAAGGTACCAACGGACCTTGGTAAAAACGCCGAGAATTTTTTTCAGTGTATTTTTTTCAGTTTCAGAAGTCGACACTCAAATTCGAATGTTGGCTGATGACCAAAGAGAAGATCAAATGGTTTAAAAACTACCCTAATTTGAAAAAAAACTCGCCCAGCAGAGTGCTCACCCCGACACTTACTTACACAACCTAACTCATCATTTGGCGAACCGCATGCTCAACTGGTTGCTCCCAAATCATCATGAGGCGAAGAGTTAACCTAACCTTACTCGAAGCCTTCGAGCTCAATTAACTCACCTGATGAATACATTGTTTGGTGTATCCAAAGTCGGTAACCCAGGATTACGCGGAAGGTCTTAAAATATAGGAGGATTGCGCGAATTTAAATGAAGTCAGTTTAAGGTAGAAGTTTGGACAACAGTTTGAAAATAAACGCATTTTTATGTCAACGCTAGTTTAGGTTAGTTTTTCGTCAAGTCATCGATGTCTTACCCTCTGATGATAAATGAAATGAAAAGATTGAATAATGGTCGTGGGTATAAAGAAATTTCCCAACCTTTCTTGGAAAAAATATTTAAGCGGGAGAAACGAGGCAATGTTGGAATGCTCATACGAAGTTGAGACACAACATGGACTCTTTAAAGTGATTCGATGGATGCCATATTTTGTGTCAGAACGGCATGCGATATATCACATCAATTGGTTCCATTTTATCAGCTACTCGTCATTTTTCTCCAATTTTGGGATCGCAATTTTGTTGTCAGGAGACTAAAGCACTCACTTACCAATTTTAACAAAGAAATTCAACGTAATAAAGGCGTAGTTTTTTCAGAGAGAAAACATCGCATTCGATACTGATATCGAAACTGCACTCGAATGCGATATTTTCTCTCTAAAAAACCACGCCTTTATTACGTTGAATTTCTTTGTTAAAATTGGTAAGTGAGTGCTTTAGTCTCCTGACAACAAAATTGCGATCCCAAAGTTGGAGAAAAATGACGAGTAGCTGATAAAAATGGAACCAACTGATGCGATATATCGCATGCCGTTCTAACACAAAATATGGCGTTTATCGAATCACCTTAAGCCCTATTATCAGATGCCGCGATTATTCTAACGCGAGTTCGAATAATCGCGCCAAATACAAGGCGGCTGGCGATAAACGTATATTAGCGCCTGCAAGACTTTCGGAATAGTTCACGCATTGCGCCAAACAATGCGGTCAGCGTCAAGCCCATATTAGCGCCTACAAGACCGCATGGATACTTCTCGCATTGCGCCAAACGCAGTGCAGTCGGTCAGATGGCGTAAAACGCATAAGTGGTGCATATCGTTGCAATCAGAGATAAATATACGCTATCTTTTGGGTGCACCCCTCGGGTTTTGAATCCATTCATCTCTTATAAAACTTGAACATTGTTGTTCTACGATTTTTTACGTGCAAATTTTTCCTATGGTTGGCGGCCGCGCAGCGGCCACAGACCCCTAGTTTACCTCTTAAATGTCAATGAAAGCTCTCTTGGCAATTCGTGCTGCGAGAACTATCCGTTGAAGAGAGACATGCCCTTCAGTGAGGAGGGAATGAACAGTCTTTCGCGATGAAGTTAGCCATCACAAACTACCGAGATTGTCAGATAAACGCTTTCTCGTTGAGTATTGAATATTCGCGCCAACATGTGAGCTTTCAGTACCAGAAAAATTCGCGTAATCTTATGCATCCTAAAAAAGGTAAAAAAGGGGGCATTCGCTCAATCCTATCGCAGCCTCCAAAACATAGACGCCTCGAAAGCCAGACGGTACGTACGAGCAGTTCATACCTTAGATTTTTCAAGCAGTATGGACTCTCACCATTTAACCATTTTTTAGTGTGGTGGCTATAGGTTCCTTAAATAATTTAATTACTTTTGATTCTGGCCACACCGTTTTCCCAATAAGGTTCGCTACTTAATGAGTCGCATACTTAATTGGAAACATTTACGGAAATCTGAAACTTTAAATGAGCAATTTGCTCGTATCGTAATAATTGGCAAGGAATTCACGGGCAATTAGACTCGTAAGTTTATCGATCAAGGAAAAAGTAAAAAGACAAGGAGCATCGAGAGTATTTCCAGGTAATTACCTGTTCGTTGATATAAAATCACAAAATCGTGCGGAGGGGGAGGTAGGGTAAGGGAAAGTATGAGAGGGAAGGCAACGGAGAACAGAGTATAAGAGCCTGACCGTAAGAAAAGGTGTGTTTAAGCGCATCTTGCAGTTAATGCTCCTGCTTCAATTCAATTCCGGGGCCATAAATTTCAGCTGCAGGTGCAGGTGCCGAGAATAACCCACCTCTTTCTTGCATCTGCGTTTTTGTCACGTAGTCAGCGTCCAGAAAGCTCGCTCCATAGAAGAGAACAAGCCATAGTTCGCAGCCAAGTTTGCAAAGCATGCCCTTAATGTTAAATACGATCAGGTATCAAAAACAAAGTTTAGAAAAGGTGTAATAACCTTCACCTTGTGTCCAGAGTATCCCTCTTGCTAAAAAATGGTTAAAAAATGCTTCATTTTCACTATCCTGAGGGGCCGAAATCCAAATGCTCCAAAAATTAGATTCAACTGAGGAATTCTATCATGTTTCAGTGCTATACAGAGAGAAAAAAGCGTTCAGAAATCTTTCGAAATTTCTGGCTTGAATTCCTTTTTAGTATAGTTAGGGCCCAGCATTACTATATCTTCCTTCTTACTAGTATTTGGGCCTACGCTTTAGTATTCTTTCTGTTTTTCTCTCCTTTTTTGCTCTCGCTCCATTACTCTTTCCCCCTCCACCTCGCTACGCAAGGACTCCATCACTTATCAGTTTTCTTTACGGTACAGAAAAAATTGCACGATTTTGAAAACACCGCAATGGACCTAGTTTCTTCCCACTGAACGCTGTCCAATTGGATGCAACCACCAAGATCAGAAAAATTTCTCTTAATTGAGTTCTGATCAGTTTTTCCAATACGAACTCCTCATTTCAACCGTAAATAAAGACAGCTTCATGCATGGAGGCCATAAACCGAACCATACCGGAACGGTCGCAACAGGTAAGCTCCTCTGTTACCCGAAGGAGTCGTTTCCTCGGTAAGTATCGGTGAGTGCTCACTTCAAATCGCTGACGTCACACTTAATCAGTCAAGAGTAGCCCCCACGGCTACAGACCTGAAAGGTAAAGTCAGGCTGGAATGATTTCAGCTCCTCCGCGCGCGCCAAATACGTCATCAGCACCGATTCAACTAGCGTCGATGCATCGGACAATTTCGATTCTCGTGTCCCGAGGGTGATGGATTTTTGAAATCGACCGATCGAAGTTCGATGTAATGGAGGGTCGGAGGGGTGCTAATTTCGCGGACGAAAATGGAATTGATGGATGGGCCACTTGACAAGATTGGCCGGCTGACGTCCCCCGCACTGGCCCGCTGTCGTGATGTGACGTGGCCACTCGACCGCGGTTGTCAAATTTTGCGAATAAATGAAACGTTTCTCCACCTACACTCGGGAGTTTACCCTTCGTTGCCAAAGAAGACTTGTTTTGAAGACCTCGCATTAACTATTCAGGAAAAGTGAACAGTTGACCTAAAAGTTAATTTCGTGCCTTAGGTTGGATATTTTCAACTTTGGAGTCAATTGATCCCTTCATAATTCCTGGATTTTAGGAAACTTCTGAAGTATTTCTAAGCATCATACCATCTTGGAATATGGGTATTTGTACACGAAATTTGACCGATAACCATTTTGAAATAGCTTTGAAAGTACGTCTCGGATGAATATGGCATATTGCATATCAAAAGGCAAACATTTTTGCACATTGAGGGGTTTTTTTTTCACTTTTTCAGCTGCTGTAATTTGGTTTCGCACTAAATTTTTTGAGATTTAAAGAAACAATCTTACTTTCTGTAGTCCAAAGTTTCAGTAAGCTGGTTACTTTTGTACAGTCTTAGAAGCTACATTTTAAATTGTGTTTGATTGGTTAACAAGTAATTGTAGTCAATTATTAAATGACTAATCATTTATCCCCACACTGAAAATATATTGTTTTAAATGCAATTACATAGGATTGGACCTCAAAAAAGTGATTTAAAAAGAAGAAGAAGAAGAAGAAGAAGAAGAAGAAGAAGATTTGCGATATTTACGCGAAAAGTACTTTATTTCGGAGTTATTTCATAGTGCTATTAGGTCAAATTTAGTGTACAAACTATACCTGATATACTACACTGAAAAAAAAAAGGGTCAGATTTTAGCCGAACTGGTCAGTTCAGCGGCGATTAGGCTAATAGGCAAACTGTTTGAAGTAGGAAACAAAACCTTTGAGCTCCTAGCATAACCAAGTTTATGTGCTATCTAAACCCTATTTTAGATTCATCACAAACCTAAAAGTTTATGTTGTATCTAAACCACTTCTAGGTAGTAGCTGAACTAGTTCGGCTATAATCCAAACTGGCCATATACCGTCACAAACTGTTTAGGGCAGGTGCAGTGACGAATCACGTGCGTTTAAAAAAGTCCGTTACTTTTTCAGTCTCAGTTGAAATGGTAATGGCGTCGCGAGTCGGTCGTATCGAGTCGGTTAACGAATTAAAAGTAATAAAAATTGATTATCTCAAGTGCTGTGCTATTTCAAATTCACCGCTCATTCTCGGAATCAGTGGCGCTCTCTGAATGCAGTAGAACTTAACTCTCAGTCAGTCAGTGCTGTTGATGATGATGTCAACAGGAACTGATAACAATAACACCATCCCGGTGGGTGAGTCAAGGTATTATGTTACTAATTCTTTAATCATTAAACTAAACACATCTGAAAGCATTATTGCTGATCTTTAATCTTTCAAGTAAGGCAGTATTCCTTCGTTCAAGAGTGTAGATGTTTAACTAATCTGTTCGTTCGAGCGGCGTGCTGCGTGACAAGAATTCGCGATGAAACCGGAGGACTTTAGTCTGACCGTGATTCTTATCATCAGTTTGTTAAATCAAGAAACATCAGCATTATCCAAATCATCATTTGATCGCTCGATATCGGTGTTATTGTTTTAATACATGGGATAGTAACAGTGTGTACCTATCTATGAGTCGCTCGTAATTAGAATCAGGACCTCATGTATGTATCAAAGCTCAATATTTTGGTTTCTTTCAGCGGCACATAGATTTTTAAGGTGACAATTTTTTTCTCAGGTAACTCATCTGAAATATTTTTAACTTCGTATAACAACTTAGAAATCAATTTACATCTCCGCTCAGCGCCAGAACACAATTGTTTATTTTTCATTAAAGCTAACCTCAAAATATATTTTCATTCTTTATCCGCCTTGGTTTTTCATAACAGTCACTGCGTATCCAATATATCCATGAAATGGACTGTATTTTGTAGGAAGGTACCAAGTCGCATCAAAATCAAATTCTGGCAAAGAGGTTCAAAGTTTTACCACTTCATATGACTCAACCAGAGATTAGTTCTGGAGGAATTCTTTCAAAGGCTGCCCTGAAATAATTTTATTTCAACTCATTTCTCCATCTTCTCTAGAATATCGATCCATCAAACCTGCTTAGTTCAACATTATAGTTTCTAGCTCTTTACTGCAATTAAATTGCGGAACTATAATTTGACAGTTAGCAGAATATCCTTCAATATACCCACACTTCCAACCTGCAGAACTTACTTTGCAGATAACTGAACAACAATGATTAGCACGGAGGAGAAGTTCGTAAGTACTTAAGTACATATACACCTACTAGCAACTTTACATATCTAGCCCCATTTTCAGTTACAATATTAATAGTATGTTTCATTTTCATGGAACCGGTTATGACTCCAGGTTTGTCTTCCTATAAGCTGTGTTTTTCTGTGCCCATTATTCAGGAGTCAAGAGTAGAGGATTGGAAGTCTGGAGAAGAACCGATCCATTTAATGCTACATCATTAGCATGTCCAAAATTTTAATTTCCAGAGAATTATGTGGTGATGAAAAGCCAGAGCCCTGTTATCCTCTGATTTCTTGTATTTAAATGATTTGAGTTTAGGTATCAGATTTGTAATGGGTGGGTAGTGTACCTTTTTGATCGATTGATGATAAAAAAATTGATGGATGCTTGTCCTACATTCAATTTAAATTTACAAGTACCTGTTAAATGAATTCATAACGAAAATCAATAATTTCAGTGATATTATTTTTATGCTGTCTACATACACTGGGTTCTTATTCCGTGCCAGGATTGTTATCATTTACCAAAAAATACCTTGAAACTGAGCAAAAGATTTTTTTCTGGTATGACCTTTTGGAACTGCATAATAAGGGAATAATGCGTGTTTAGAATTTGACTAGGCATTCTATCCACTTTCCCCCTTGTAAGCTAATCTTTTTTATTTAAGACCTTCACATCATTTTTTCCTATTTTAGAGAGAGTAAGGAAATGCTGATTATAACAAAATTTGAGGAACAATTACTTTCATCCCTGTTGAATGAAAAAAAATAAAACGAAGCACCTACCTAAAAAAAAAAAAAAAAATAAAGTAAAAAAATACCATGAAGTAAAAAATAAAATAAAGTAAATTCATAAAATAAAGTAAATTAATAATATTAAGTAAATAAATAAAATAAAGTAAATTAATAAAATAAAGTCAATAAATAAATAAAGTAAATACATAAAATACCTGAAGTCTAAAGAAAATCAACCAAAAACACAAAATGAAGTAAAACAAATGACGTAAAATAATATAATGAAGTGAAAAAATAAAATGAAGTAAAATAATGCATTAAAATAAAAATCGAACAAAAGCTTTGTAAATTGGTCAAGATATCCTGGTTGTCCTAGCAATTGGAAGGTAAATGCGGGTTTTTCGTCCCCGATCATTAAGATCTCGGCATGGCTCAGTAGGTAGGATCCTCGTCTTCGGTTAGGTAGGTCCCAGGTTCTAATCCCGACATAGGTCAAAAAAATTCTGCACGTAAATATCGAGAAATATGCCTCTAAGAGTCTCGTGGACCATAGTTTTCGCGGTTTTAGACATTATTTCCGTTAATAATCCATTTTGGGGGGCTCTTTTCAACTGTCCCCTGGCTACAAACCCCAAAATTTGCTGCCGATGCTTCAATTTAGCGATCCAAACCAGGTTTAGATTTATGCCCAACTAGTTTAGATATTAGCTAAACTTCCGAGTCAGCGTAGATACCAAAATCGGGTTTGCCTACTATCCAAAATAACTAGCTGGGGCCATATCAGCTATCCGGAGTTGGTGTTGTACACCGATATTCCGGCAAAAATCCAAACCCTTTTTTTTCAGAAAGCGCGATGTGATGCTCAGAAATTCTTAAGGTGTCCAAAAATCCAGAATTTATCAATTCATCGATCAACTGTCTAATCATTGTTTTTTAAAGTGCTGAAAAATCACTTCAACGCCATTTTTTCTCCTGATGATGATAAGAAATTTTTGAAGCGTTTTAACGGTCTACGTATGACTGATAAATAAGCAGCTTGAGAAAGTAGTATTTCAAACTTGTTCCTGTTCGATAAACATATTGTTCATCACACCAGTGAGTAAAACGGTCGAAACATAGTGTTACTCCCAATCACAGTACAGGAAATGCGATTTCGCATAAGACTCCATTAAACGATCGAGCAGTATTATGGATACGGTGACTAAAAGGGTTAACTTGTTTTTTGGCTGATTTTTCACGAGTTTAAGCTGATTGTCAGTGGAATTCATAAGAAGCGCTAGTAGAATAATTTGGCAACACTGAATACAGCAAAAGAAAAATTCCATACATTTTCACGAGGGCGGCGAGGAGGCTGTGCGAATAAAATGACCCCGGCCCAGTGACTAAATTTGCTCTATTCCGGCAATCCTTTGCCATTCATTTAGTCCAAAGCCCCACCACCTATCACTGTATGACTTCCCACTTGTTACAGACCCTTCCATTTTTGCCAAATTTTACGAGAAATCTTTCTTTTTCGGCCTTCGGCTATAGGTTCCTCTATCATCTAAAAATTAAGGGATTAGATTGAATGAGTCCCAGTGCTATGTTATTTACTGTATTTTATTGAGATAGTGCAAATTGTCTCCATGTCTTCTGAAACTGTTTGACCAAATATTTCAATGTAAAATGTGACGAAGCCAAGAAAAACGGTCCAAAAAGGGAAACGAAATAAAATGGGATAACTATAGTGCCGCGTAGTAGAGAGAACTCGATATCATTGAGCGCAAAAAGCACTCAAAATTTCAAAAATTGTCTGTTTACGAACATTCTTAAATTCACGCACAAAAGATAGAGAATTTGGGGAAAAACGTACTTAAAATTTTGGTTTGCTGTTACCATTCCGTAGAAATCAGTCCATTCCGTTTTCAGTTTTTGGAAATCTGACCCAGGTTATTTCATATTGCGTGATAAAGTTGTGAATGTGTCTGTGAACCATGTAAATTTTTTCTTTTTCGTCACAGTTCGTTCTAAAGATGCACCGGGCTAATTTTAATCATTTTTGCGGCCATCGATAGGAGATAGTCCGGAAATGAGCATTTAGATCGACTCACGGGCCTCGTATGGCGTGACGTGCCCTCTGGGATCGGGTTACGGGAAACCCCCCTTGTAAATACATATTTTGTCGCTTCATAGCACCCCTTGGCGCTTTCCACTCTCAAATCGCCTCTGCGGGTTGATTTTTGAAACTGATAGGCAAAGCAGTAGACAAAGAAGACAATAGAAAATGGTTTGTACACATAGGTTGAAACGGAAGGTTTTCATAAACTTGGGGGGGGGGGGAACTTGGTTGGACTAACTGTAGGGTCTTTCGTGGATTGCCTTTGTAGTACGTCTATCACTTACCTCCTTTTTCAATTGCTATCACCCGGTCCCTTTAATAGGATCAACTCTATATTTCCTCTCTGACTTCTTTGCCTATCGCTTTATTATATCAATTCAATAATCAACATACTGTTTTCCATTTAACCGTACATCTGTTGGTATCCTGCACTGGAACCTTCCGGATTAAATACCACCCCTCCACTCTTTCAAGAAGGACCCAATCCAAGACCTTTTTCGGCAACCTGTTATCTGTTTTTCTCTGTACACACCATATCATATTAGGTGTTGTCATAAAGTTCCAGACGCAAACAGATGACTTCCACTAAAGTCTTGGTGACAAATGGAAAATTTTACTTTCGGAGGCTCAAAACTTCCCCAAGGACAATTATAAGGCATCAACAGTCATCCCTTTTCTTTCGGCTGTTGACCTACCTACCAGGTGGATAATGAGCTTCGGATAACGTAATGAGCCAAGCATGTTTACTGTACTTCGGTTGGTTTGCAAAACGAAATACTCAACACGTTGCTAACTAGCTATCTACGGTAGGTAAGGTAGTTCAACCGTTGAATGTTGGAGTTCTGAAAGTAAAATCTTCTCCTAAGGTAGAAATTTATCTCTCTGTAACGTCTCCTCGATTTTGGGAAAAACAGAATTTTAGGTCGGGGGCAAACCTCTCGATTTCATAAAAAACTAGGTTCCTTCACTGAAAAAAAACTCTGACCGTGGAAGCCGTACTAACGGGCTATCTTCTTCTCTTCTTCTACATGTATAAGCTCCGAGACCTCCTAATTTTGCGTAACTGGTAACGCTTAGTTCCAGCGTTCTACCGAGCCAATTTTCATAATTTTTGCGGCTATCGACGGGCAATGGGCCTGTTGCATGCAAGAGATACAGCCGTGCGAATAGACTTTTTAGAGGTTAAATGACACGAAAATTACAATGATCACATTAAAAAAGTCTGAAATACACTCCTTACTGCGCGCAGATTTGTGTTGTTAGGAACGCGCTTTTTCAAATTTCCCGCGCCTGGGGGCAGTTTTCCAACGGAAACAATTAACGGCAACTCGTGGCTATTTCCGGTCAACTAAAACTGACAACATAACCTACAAATCGGAGCTCGTGACATCGTGAAATGAAATGTAGAAGGATTGCGTCGAATATTTGAAAGTTGATCAATTTGGTTACCGCATAAAGCGTATACGGACCACTGGGGGGTTTGTAAACAAACTGAAGGAAAAAATAACAACAACAACAACAACGACTCGGCATCTTCCGGTAATCCCCGAGCCCGCCATTTGCTCGTTTCCGGTGATTAGAAAACTGCCCCCAGACGCGGGAAATTTGAAAAAGCGCGTTCCTAACAACGCAAATTGCGCAGTAAGGAGTGTACTTCAGACTTTTTTAATGCGACCATCGTAATTTTCGTGTCATTTAACCTCTAAAAAGTCTATTCACGCGGCTGTATCTCTTGCATGCAACAGGCCCATTGTCTCTAGATAAGCCAACTCTTTTTAGATTTTCAAAATATGGCCCAGGTTTTTTATATTACGAGGTAAAGTTGCGAATTGTCCCATTTAAACAATGTAAATTTATATTTTTTGTCATAGTTCGTTTGAGCGTTCTACCGGGCCGATTTCCATAATTTTTGCGTTAATCGACAAGTATTTAGCCCTAGATGAGCCCGCTCTATTCAGATTTTGGAAATAGGACTCAGGTTTTTTTACAATCACGTTATAAAACTGAGCGAATTTACAGATTGCTCCGGAACTGCTGTCACTATGCGCAGTGGCTGAGTAGCCTGCGCATCAACTCTACTCTCATCAACACAAGATTCGCCCCCACATTTGAAGATGAGCGGTGGCTGAGTCGTCTAAGACGTCGGATGCGTCCTCTTAGATCACGAGGTGGGTTCGATCCCCGACTCCTGATTATCATTGTTCGTTGTATATATGTATGTATAAAGTCGCTTTTATAGCGCTCTTTGGCGCTCTGCGACCCCTAGCCGCCAAAGTCCCCTATCCTCCCAAAGCCCTTCAGGGAGTTGACAAACCCTCATTTCTTCTAAAATCCCCTGTCGCCACCCTTTCACTGGGCGTCCCCTTCGTCTCCTTCCAGGGGGAACCCAATCAAGCAACTTCTTTGGCAGCCTTTCGTCCGTCATTCTATTGACATGACCATACCAGACAAGCTGTCTGGTCATGACGTCGAATATGATGTCATTTTCGACTCCCATGATCTGACGCACTCTTTCATTGCGGACCCGATCTCTCCTAGAAATTCCAGCAGACCTCCTCCAGAAATCCATCTCCGTTGCTCTTAGCATCCCCTTTGTCCGCTCCTTCAGCTGCCAAACTTCACATCCATATGTAAGAATACTCTTGACTACAACGTCGTAAATTCTCCTCTTGTTCTCCTTGGAAATCCGAGGGTCCCAGAGGATTCCATTTAACATCGCTGTAGCCTTCCTTGCCAGGGTGTTTCTTTCCTTAATCGCTTGATCAGTTCTTCCATCCTGGGTTAACCGCACTCCCAAGTACTTATAGTGCTCGCAGCCTTTGATCTGCTGCCCATCCTCCAACTCAATGCTTTGCTGATCACCGCCAAAAGTCATCTTCTCAGATTTGGATATGCTGACTTCCAGACCCCACTTCTGATACTCTTCTACTAACTTGCGCATCATGTATTCCGCGTCGTCTTGATCTTGAGCAACCACCACCTGGTCATCAGCAAAGCACAGAGTGAACTGAGTTTCAAGATCACCCAAGGGGACACCCATACCAGAACATTTCTTTTTCCATTCTTTTAGCACGCACTCGAGATAAATTTTAAATAATGTTGGCGACAAACAACATCCCTGTTTTAAACCCTTAGTAACATAAAATCCCCCTGACAACCCCCCATGGCACTTAATTTTGGTAAAACTCCCTTTATAAAATCGCTTAACAGCGTCAATCAACCCCCCGTTAAAATTCGATTTTTCCAAGGCCTCCCAAAGTTTCACCAACGGCACACTGTCATACGCCTTCTGGAGATCCACAAAAATTAAATGCAGCTCCTGAGCTACGGCCATTTTCTTCTCAATGACCTGGACAATAACAAAGAGGTGATCTATCGTAGACCTGCCAGCTCGAAAACCAGCCTGCTCCTCTGGTTCGTTGTTCGTTGTCTACTGCAATATTTCATCAACCAGTCATTCCAAAACGCGTCCTTTTGACTTCAAAAGAAAAAAAAAAAAAAAAAAAAAAAAAAAAAAAAAAAAAAAAAAAATTCTTTATTCATTAGAACCAAAAATTATTTCATTCTGAAAGTAAAGTATACCTCATATCGTAATTTTTTAGGGGAAAAATAAAACTAACACTGATCACTAATAGAAGGTAAAAATAGGGCCGCGAAGCGGCCCATTGATGGCGCGGAGCGACTTCAGGGGGTTGGGCCGCGTAGCCCCCTAGTATAGACATACCGTTCGCGTTCCGAACTCGGAGGCCGAAAGTTCTGGACGCAGCAATTGAAGCTACGGCTCCAGCACCCGGAGCTTTTGGCCTCAGAGCCCGGAACGTGGACGGCATGACAATTTAGCCTGTAAGTTTTTATTTTCAGTGTTTCTGGTAAATTGGATGGATTCTGGTTACCTTCGCATGTAGTGGAACTTGAAGAAGACGGCGATGACGACGGTGTTGGCGGTGACGGCCACGATGAAGAGGGGGGCGTAGCAGACGACGAGGAGGATGAAGCGAGGCTCGTGGAGTCGGAACTGCTCCTCGGAGAAGCCGGCGATGATCGCGTCCATGGCCTCTTTCTGCGTCAGGTTCACATCCATCATCAGACCCCGGATGGGGCTCGCCCCCAGCCCTAGACCTGGACCGGTCAAGGATGCGTTCCACTCCGGTTCCATCGCACTTCTAGCTTTTCACAACCGGTTTCCTATGGAGCGTTTTCGGAATATCGCTTTCCCGCAATACCGAATTTTAATTTGTCATCGTTAAACTCGTATGATTTTTCGCACCCCGAAACCGGTTTGCTTCGATTCCGCGCACTTCACAGCCGGTTTTCGATGATCGTCGTCGTCGGTTCGATTTTCGGATTTTAATTCGACAATATTCAACGCCTAGTTTGGTTTTACGCACCGCGAAACCGGTTCTCTAGACCTTATTTCGATTCGTAAGATTTAACCCCTTTTCAAACTGGCGTACTCCCGTTTCATTGTTGCTGCTTGGACTGAGTTTTAAATTGTAACGGCGACCAAAAATCATTCAATAGATGCATATTTTATGAGATTCTTGGTTGAAACTATACTTTCCGCATTTTGCGACTACTTTTATGATTTAGACGTTGTGAATAAGTTCACTCTGCATCCATGCACAAAATTTATTTGCAGGTATAATTCGAATGATTTTCAGAATGTAAATTTCGACGATCTTTGATTCAAATCATCATTTTGAACTTTAAACGTAGTTAAAGTTACAATATGTAAAGAACAGTAATAAGCTGCATGCGAAAATAATTCTAATGCAAGTTGAGCTATATCAAATGCAACCCGAACTGTTTTCAAAGTTTCCCTGTTAATTCGATAATATCCATAATAAATCACTCAGACAAATGCTCGTTTGCATACCTTAAATTCTGTAATTTTCCACACCTCGTCTATCGAGACGGATGTTCGATCGTAGTACGGAAATTCTTCATTTTATTCGTAGTTTTTCCGAAAACGCAGACGGATCAAGTTCGAAAATCTACATTTTTCTGCTCGTTCGAGGCTTCCATGAAGGCGCTTTATTATTGCAGCAAATTAGCTCTGCCAGACGGAGCTACCCCGAAAACTTATTCCCGAACTTTCGGCGACGAGATCCGAGCTGATTGTGATGGAGAGGTTCCTCGGCCTCGGTTGCTGCGTGCCCATTCTCGAGCCCAACGGAGGATAGAGGGAATTAAAAATGAGGGTGGGAGTCCCTCAAGAGGCTTAATTTCGCCCGGATGAAGAGGCTCCCAAGCGCGGGAGCGTATTGCGCCAAAAACATGATTAAACTGAGGATAAGTCGCGGACTTTTATCTTGATTATATAATATTACGGGGGTAATATTTCCTCCAGGTGGGCTTTGTGTTTTAAAGAGGGATGTTAATCACGAGCTGCCCGTATTTTTCCTCCCGGTCCGGAGGTCTTCCTTGTTTCGTCGGCGAGCATCATTTGTTAAACTTTCTAACTCGTTAATCGCGACAAAATCACTCGAAACGCCGGCCCGTCAGCTCCACCTGAAACAAAGAACCCACGACAAACTTAGTTTCCAAAGTTCAATTGGACTTTCAAACTTGAGCGTAATATGAATAAATCGTAGGACAATTTTTCTGAGCAAGGAATGGACCGAGTTTAAAGGTCGTATTCATAGTTGTTATTTAAACAGCTCTTTTCCTTGGAAAGCTCCTCTGTGGTTTACATTATGATTAAGGGAACGTTTAAGGACAGTCTCAATGTATAGCATCATAAGAAGGATAATTTTCACGGAACTTGAGTAGAATTCATCTGTTTTAGTTTGAAAATAGATCCTTTTAAGAGAATAATATGATCCGCACAAAATTTAAAGTACGGTTTTAAATTTTATACTTTACATTCAACAATTGTCAAGATAGGTTTTAACTCACCTTAAAACTCGTCAAAATTGTAAAAACATTTTCTTTTGAAGCTCATATTTTTTGCAGTGGCAAATTGTTGTACTTACTCCTACAAGGGTCTACTTCTAAATGCAAACTGATGAATCTTACTCAAAATCAGTAGAAATTGTCCTGCTTATGATGCTGCGTTAAGGGATTCCTGCAGAAGCCTTTATTACGATGTAAACCCTTTTGGGCTTCCTGAGATAAGGAGCTGTTTAAGTAATGACTGTGAGTGCCACCTTAATAGGACGGAACCAAGTCAAAGAGAGATCAAGAAGAGAAAAAGAGGTTTGAAGTTTTATTCCTGTAAAACTCAATATCTTATGAGTTCAACGCCTTCTCTCCAATTCAAATATTCCGCCCAATGCTGCCAATGAGTTGTCACTCAGACTCGAAGAAAAAACAACAGAGCCCGATTACGTCTCTCTGATTTTTGGCTGGGTTGCTCACGCAGCCCTGAAGCATCACTACAAAATAAGGCAAACGAAACCAACACAATACGGAAATTGCGCAAGGAAAAGGTTGAGCGTGATCGATGACGGCGCAGAGACAACTATTCGTGCTTGATGGATGTCCGTGTTGCGTCTACAAAATTGAAGGCGCGATGGCGGCACGAGACGTGAACTCGCAATGCTCCAATCTATGATGCCAATGAGGTGTTGCTCAGATTATGAATAAAAATAAAAAAACGAGGTCCGAACACGTGTCTCCTGTCATTGGCTGTTTTGACCCTCAATTTTACTTTTTTCAAGGATGTATTTGTAGACGTATATCTAAAGCTTGTACGTGCCGGTTCTTTATAACCCGCGAAGCACGTATTTTAAGGAAGCCTCGGATCAATTTGACCCGGCTTGTGCATCTAATAATAAGGTTTAATCGTCAAGTGACAGAAAAAGACTCACAATTCGATCGACGTAAGAACATAAAACTTCTTGATTTGACATTTTGGGCAACGCTTGATTTGATCATTTGTGGTGACTTTTAGGAGCAATGTCGCCTAACTGACAATTTTGGCGAAAATGAGGCACCACCGCAATGGACCACTAGATAAGGTACGAATTTCAGCATTCTGATACATGTTTCTAAACCAAAATTTCACGTAAAACACGATGCACACAACAAAATTTACCGAAATTAACTCCTTACGAAGATATTTAATGATTCTTGATGCGTGAATTCAGACCACCCGCTCATGAAAACTCAATGCTCTACGTGATTCACATCGCACGCTAAACGTTATCACGAACATCTCTGCGATAAAAAAATCTGACAACCTCAATCTTGACGCTTTGGCTCAGCTATAGCAAATTACTCATAGTTTGAAAAACACATGATGGGAAATGAACATTGCTCGATTGAGAAGCTTGCTGAAACCGTTGTGGTGCGCGATTTGACTCACGTAGAGCTTTGAGTTTCTTGTGAGCGGACAGTTCAAATTCCTCGTAACCAATGTAAAATAAAAATGTTAAGTTATGTTAAGTCCATTAGGAGTTGGTTTCAGTAATTTTCGTTGCGCGAATCATGTTTTAAGTGAAATTCTGGTTAACAAACATGTATCAGAATGCTTAAGTTCGTACCTTGTCTAGTGGTCTATTGGTACTCCATAAATTCACGGAATCCTCAAGGCACCACCAATTGGACCGCGTGAAACAGAAAGGAACCAAGCCACATCAGCTATTGCCAAATTTAATTGGGCAATTTAATTTTTTACATGAAAACGGTTGTGCGGATTTTCGTGCAAATTTCTACGACTTTTCTCCATAATACAAAGCAAATTCCTTAAAATTGTCAAAGGAATCCGCACAAACGTTCTCTCGTAAAAAATCAGATTCCCCTGTTAAATTTGGCAATAGCTGGTGTGGCTTGGTTCATTTCTGTTTAATGCGGTCCAATTCTGGCCCACACAAACTAGAGTACCTGTATAGGGAGAGTACCGACAGATCTGAAACTCCGAAAGTCCATCAGGCCTTCACCGATGCCTCCGCAAGTTAGGGCCCAAAAGGGCAGACAACCTATGAATTTCAATTATCCAGAGCGATTTACTGATACTATTGTTACGAACCGTCCTTTATTAAGCACGTGTTTGACTCAGTTTTTGCATAAATTTACTCTCAATTTCGCGGGAGAGGGCTCATTTCTGTACATTCTTGGCCATCTTGGTTAGAATTGGAATCTGCAGACTGGCAGTGGAATTTTGTGCGTTAGAAGTTGGTTAGAAGGGTGGCTGCACTTTTGGGCCCTAAGCCCTCCATGAACCGATCTGTCGGTACTCTCCCTATACAGGTACTCTAACACAAATCGAATCTATTCGGAAGAGCCCGCTTATATCCTCCTAATCTGGGTTTCTTCTCGGAACTGAAATCGTTCAAAGTGCAGGCATGCTTGGTCGCATTCTCACGGTCACTCGGAGTGGTGAATTTCTATGAAGTGAAGTTGCCCGGAGAAGAAGTTTGAGTGGGCGCGGTGGGCGCCCCGCGGCTTCAAGGTAGCGGAGCGATGCACCTTTCCGCCGCGTCGCGAAGTCGCGGGCGGGTCCCGGCGCGCCCATATCAAACGGAGCCAGTGGCCTTTTCAAATCGAATTAGCGGCAAATGTCAAGTGAAGTCTCCACGGCTCTGACTGCATTCGTACTAACTACCGCTTTTGATTAATGCCACCTCCTCTCTCGACTCCTTAGCTTCGCTCTCCCAAGTCACTCTTGCCAGATCATGCTCATTTGGACAATATCCAGGGTGTCTACAAGTACGGTATTTCCGGAAAGTCCGGAAATAGTACCGATTTTTTAAGAGGGGTCCGGAAGTACTGAAAAAGTGCAGAAATATTGCAAAAGGTCCGGAATTTGTTTCATTTTTCGGTCATTTTTGTCTCAATTTGAGCGAGATATTCAAATTTTTGAAATTTTTCGAATTTCGTCAAATGGAGGTACTGAAAAAGTACTGAATTTTTCTGTCGAGGAGGTACTGAATTTTTTGGGAATGTACTGAAAAAACACTGTAAAAGTATTGTAAAAGTACTGATTTTTGGCCCGCCTGTTATAGTAGACACCCTGCAATATCAGTTGCTCGAACCAAGAAGAGTGATGGCTAACTTTTTTGGAAAAATCGAGGAAAATTTGAGGAAAACTAGAGCACCCACACACAGAGAGCAAACTCAACGCAAAAGTTTGGTCATAATACGGGAATTAAAGCACAGTAGAACCCAAGACCTTGGTTGACTCTGGGGTTCCCCTGTCTCGTCATTGTCTTTTATACGCAAAATCCACCGCAAAATGTACTGAAATCAATGAAAAATTTTGTCGGTTCATGTTTTACTTCCTTTTTTAACCAAAAGTAACACAAAAATACGAATATTTTAATCAGTGTAGGGATAGTTTGCACAGCTCTGTAGGTTCGAAAATCCACCGAGACTTCATCGATGCTTTCGTGAATAATAAAGTTGTGCTATTAAAAAAGTCCGTGTTCATGCTTACTTTGGATTACTTTGAGTTACTTTTTTCTCGGTCAAACCAACTATCAGGATTTTGTTGATCGGCCAAATATTCGGTTAAATCGACCGAAATCGTAGGTTACTCTGACACCTGGGTATGAAAAAAGTGTCCTGCTTAACTAGAATGTACTCATGTTTCTCTTGATATCCACCGGTGGTTCAACTGGCGGTTTGTGCCTAAATCTAATGAGGTTGACAACGTTTAACCGGCAAAGATTTGGTCAATGTAACCCAAAGAAAAACTAAGCAAAAAATATCAACCGCACTTTTGGGCTACGCCGTGAGCTACTTCCCATATTTAGAGAAAATTTCGTCTCTTATTCTTACTGTGTAGGGTTTAAATGGGTAGCTGATCATCGATTTAAAATCATTCGTTGTTATTTGTAAAATCACGTTTTTATCGAAATCAAGGATCAAAGGATGCGATTCAATTTAATGTTTTTCTCGGCCTTTTCATAAGTTTCAATCATCTCAGCAAGACACTGCTATTCTTTATCTCTCATCTGAACGTAAAATTTGGCGGCTATCTCCCAATATTCTTATCTGAATTTGAAGGTTGGCAACAACTCTCTTTCAAATATTTCGTTCGAAAAGGTTGGCTGCTCCTCTGGGCTCTAAAGCTTCTGTGAAATTGCATGTCCATACCTTGCCTATATAGGCATTCCAAGAAAAACCAATGTTGCCAACTAGTTTGTGACAATTACGACTGAGAATAAGTGACTTTTCGTAAAAAGAAAGAAAGAAGAAAGGAAAGGAAACATCTAAGAAAGGAGGTCCTAGAAAAGAGGGTTGTTTCATTTCGATGCGTCTACCCAGGTCCTATAATTTCGGCAGTGTTTAGTATCAGAAAAGCAAGTGACATTGACTTTGGATGAAAAAAAATAGGTTCGAAGTTTCATCTGACCCTCTAATATAAAGTATGAACTTTTTGTGCTGTTTTTGCTACTAATTATTTTCTCCAAACAATAGATTTTTTGAGAGAGAAATATGCCAATAGACAAGCTTAAAACTTTCCGTTACTCAATTTTGATTTTATAAAATAAAGGGAATTGGTTTGCTTTCGTTAAAGTATGGCCATGTTTTACTCAACAAAGCGACATTCAGTTGCATTGTGAAACGGAAACGGAGACTTTTCTTATTGCAAGAGTGAAAATCCCTAGAGCGCCTTCAATTTTGTAAATATGCAACATGGACGTCCATATAGCACGTTTAGTTGCATCCAAGCTTTGCATTCAAGAAGGAGACTCTAGCAATTGGCTGAAACGTAGTGATACGGCCGTATTTCTGCTACAAAGAACCGTGCACATATGAAATTATAAAAAGAACAATGCACGCACGATTTTTGCGCGCTTCAAAGTTGTATTCATCAAGTCTCTCTCTTAAGGCGTGTCAAATCACGGGGGGTTAGGTTTACTCCGTTTTTGGAGAAAAACATTTGAATTTTGCCGTTTCCTTTCTCATTCAATATGAATCTCTTGAAAATGTTTTAAACTTAGTTCTCTAAATGTTTTAAATAATTTAATACAAAATTAATTTTTATATCTGATTTCTAGGGAAAATATTCTAACTTTCTTTCAAGATAAATATTTTATCGGGAGAATTGAGAAGAGTCAGTCGTGGGAATATTCGAATGTTCATACGTTGTTTTTTCCTTGAACGGCAAAACTGCTCTCTGATATTATCTTGAGCAGAGGTGAACTTGCTGGAACTCCTTGCACACGAGTGATACGAAAGAGTGAAGGTCGTAATGTTTAACAGTGTCTTGTAAATAAGTACCGCATAATACTTTCAGAAAAAACACTAAAATTTAATATGGCTCCTTCCGTTTAAATTCAACGACGCATTTATGCTGACAACCGCTCTTGAATTTGTCACCGACAGAGCATTTCATAAAACGAAGATCCACTTCAGCGCAGAGCAAGGATCGCCTGAAGGTATCTTCAGCTGCAAACTTTGAGCGTAATTTTCAGCGCAACTTTAATAAAGTTTCGCTCTGGGGTAGTTCCGTTTGATGCAGTTATGGAGATGTTGATCGCGAAGCATACACATTAAAGACTCTTTGCATTGACATCAAATCAATCGTTTCTGTGTGTTGTCACATGATGTGATAAAATGATTTTCAGCTCGTCCATTTTTTTAATTTAATTGTTACGCGAGCAGTTTGGATATATCTGGCCTTATTTTTTTGCAGGAAGCAGACAGGAGCCTAAAGAATAGTCTAAGACGGTTCCAAAAAGTCAATTTTTGACCAATCAATCATCAGAGTCAAAATTCGCCGAAGAAAAATGTTTCACGTGAGTAATACTTTAAAATGTTTCCAACTTTTTTTTAACAAGATTATGGTTCAGTAGAAAAAGTATAACTCCATTATTTGTTTTCTCTTCAAATTTTAAAAAAAAAATTATTCAAGCAACGAAAAGCCCGGAAATCAACTATGAAATATGGCGTAAGTATTTATAATCAACATTACTTTATAACCTGGCAGAAACGGAAATTACATCATTCATATAATGTGTGCTCCATTCAATCACTGTTTAAAGCACCTCCGGGTATATCTCATTTAATTTTTTATTTCTAAACTCCCTGTTCAGTAAATTGCTTTTGTACCTGAAAATTTCATATTGAAACATGCCATGTGATTCTTTTATGAGCCTTGCTATCACCCGAGAGTCACATCGTTTTTACTTGCTTGTGTATTTTTACTTTCTCGCTACCCTTGGTTTTTCTTTTGGAAAAGTAAAATCCCCTATACCAAAGCCCATACTCTTGTAACGTTAGAGCATGTTTCTATAGCGCGTGCGCAAACATGTACCTGAAAATTATGGGCTTGGAAACTCTTTGTAGCCATTCTGAATATTCATACCTCAATGAATTAGAGGCTTTCTCATGAGGAGCCTCTTGAGAGGACCGTTGTTTATTGACTGGCAAAATGACTTTGAGAAAGCTCTTTTCCTGGGTACGTGTTATCACCAGACCTAATAAATGATTAAAGGCTACAAGTTCCCGCGAAAGAGCTGGAATCGATCAGGCAAGTGCGTTCTATCGAGAGTTTGTCATCGTCAAGGGATGACTTCACAGCCCGCCCACATCCCTTTCAATTGTCAACACTTCCGTTGTTGCATTCTATGGTCTGCACGCCAGCAAGTAAACAATTGAAAACACTTCACAGCGTTGGTTTTTTCGAATAATATTATTCTTTGCCATGTACCCCATAACATTTACGAGTTCGGCATCTGAATAGCAATGTTCGATGTTATTTCAGGGCGTCACTTTGTAATAGGGTTAATCTGTAGAAAAAGTTACACCGTGTTATGGAAAATATTACCTCAGACCGAGTAGTTTTTTATTTGATACTAAAATCCCAGTGTCGTGACTCTCTATTCCGGGTGCATTCCTGCATTTTACTCAATATCCGATCACTTTAACGACAGCAGTGAAATAGTCCGTTTAGTGCGAGTGCCATACACTTATAGGGAGCTTTTCCTTAAGTAAATGAATAATACGTTACGAAAACATTGATTATTCAAATGCAGAGAAGTGAATGTTTCGTTCAAATGAGCAGAACTCTTTTGACCTCAACGGGTGTTGATAAAAGTAAAAAAGAAGGGGAAAAAAGGTTGCTCAATTTGAACAGTTAAAATCAATTTTCTTGCATGTTCAATTTTTGACAAAAGGAACTTTGGAACATTGCATATCCTTATTTTTAATGACTTTTAAAATCATAAAGAATGACATGACATAGTACAATGTGAAATGTTGCTGCACTGATTTTGGTTCTCAGCACTCAATTTCCTTCGTCAAAGTAAACACACCGTGAAAAAGACAGGTCCACTCGTACATCGGATGCACATATAGCATGCACAATTTAGTCGTTGTGAAAAATGCACTTCCTGTAACAACGCAATGAACAATTTCTGTTTTAAAATAAATAACAGCTCTTTTCCACTCTGCGGACGATGTTACCTGCGAGTAGCTGTCAAGAGAATGCTTCCATTCATTCCTGTGAATATTCATGGAGAGGTTTTTAAAACTGAATCCCAATGGGACCGTCGTTGACAGGGAAATATTTTTGTGCGCAAATCCGGGTTACTGCAAGCCTGTTGCATTTAATTCACTTTTACACCTCCCTTTCCAACGAGCTGACGAAAAAAAATCTTGCATTTCATTTGAAAAGAACGGGCCAATTTAATTCAAGAAAAAAGAGCATCTGTCTGTTACACCGGTGTTAAAATTAGACCCCGTCTGTACCTATCTGGCGTATTACAATTTCTGCTCTTATTTCTTAAGGAAAAGAAAAATTTAATTTATATAGAACCTTTGGATGCCTCCAGTCAAAAGCAGCCTAATTGTATGTTACATCGCGTAGTTCTCTTTGATGTCTAATTTTTCTACAGAAAAACTAAACAACAAAATTACTCAAAACTCTCCGTTGATTTCTTTTAGACAATGGACAATTGACCCAATAAAATTCCCAGACAGAATGTCTCGTGGCTTTCCCATAAGGAACTAATGGAGGCAAGGCAACTTTTGATGTCGTTCCACTCATTTCGGAGATTGCAGACCACTCTAACTGTTAGGCCATCCTGGCTGGCGATGTTGAAAGTTGGAAAACGCGTGTCTCGCTTTTGCAAAGGTGCAGATTTCTTAGAATTTTTTTTTTTTTTTTTTTTTTTTGGAAAGGAAAATCAAACATTATTCTGGATCGTTCTCTCAGATTTTTACCACCCTTCCCCATCATCAAAACATCGATGTTGAAAGTTAGAAAACACGTATCTCGCTTTCGCAATGTTGTAGATTTCCTATATCATTTTATTTTTTAAAAGGAAAAACAAACATTATTCCGGATCGTTCTCTTCCATGTTTTCCACCCTTCCCCATCATCAAAAGATATCTTCGGAAAAATAGGTCTCATTTTCAAATCCGAGCGAATGGGGAAAGGGGGGGGGGGTGGAAAACCTTTTAGCTCTCTCGAATGGCATCCCTCTCGCTTACAGACACAGACTGATCATCGATTCAGAGGTGGCAACAAAGGCCGGGGGGTGCGAACCTCGATCCTCAGGAGGGATTCCAAGCCGAGATCTGAACAAGACGAACCAATCGCTCCATTATACATTCTGTCAATCGCGGTTGCACCCCTTTCTCGTCCTCCCCGCCCCGCTCTTATTCAACCCTCCCCACCCCGCCCCTGCCGGTAGATTGGCAGCTTTTCATTTTCTCCCGATTTGTCTCGCGCCATCCAGATCCACCTCTCCATTCGCTTGCATCCAGAACACCTGCGCTTTTTTGACACAACGCCGCGCGCGTTAACCGGAAATCGTCTCCTGCTAATGGATCAGATGCATGTCGTTGTTGAAACTGGAATAACCCCGTACTTTCAACGCGGTGTTTTGGAATTTTTATTTTTTACTCTCTGAAAGGAAACCTAAAGATACCTTTTGCTGAGAGAAAATATGAGGCAGAGCGATGGTGTGTATTATGCAGAATTTACGCCCTTAGAGCTTTCAGTTTTCATCCATTGAAAAAATGGATACATTTTTCTTGAATCAGCGTAAGTGCATTTCGTGTTGCCCAACCTTCTCTCATATTTTATTTTCTCAACAGAGAATCGGATTGTATTTTGCAATACGGAATTACTATTTCTGGCTCCTTCATAAAAATAACATACGCGTCATTAGTTTACCTGCGGAGATAAGTCGGAAATAATAGTTCTCAATTTTGAACTTTAGTCCAATGAGTCTCTCTTCGAATTTTCCTCAAATTATGGAAAATATACTTAAAAAAATTCTAAGTCCTAGTGTTGCTAAATTATCTGGTAAGGGAATAAAACATGAGAAGAACTTGGGCAAAGTTTGATGCAGTTGGGCTCAGTGTTTGAAACTCGGCATGAAATCTTAGCAGTCATCTGGCCCGCAACTTTTTTTTTAGGGGTCATCTCATATTTCTCAGGAGCCAAAATGAAAAAGTGCCCTTTTGATGCGCGCCTCGAGTCAAGAATACCCCATTGAATAGCCCAATACTACATTTTATTATGCGTTGATGTGTCACGAAACTTGACGAAGACGGAAGGGAAGAATTGATAACACGATACAACGGGGCATCTCCAGAATGCACCGCAAAATCCCAAAAACGGAGTTTGGCAACGAGTCTCTTAGCGGCCAAGACTTGGCCGCTAGTTTCATTTCTTAGCGGCCAAAGGCGATTTCTTACCGGCAAATCGCTGTTTGGCTGCGCGCCGTGTGTTTCAAACAAGGGTTAGGCCAATTCTGTTAAAATTCATCCAAATGTGACAGTTTACACTGAAAAAAAATTATCGACGTTTTTACCAAGATCCGTTGGTACCTTTACCATCTCATTTTTTTTTACCAATTATTGGTAATTTCACCAAGACAGACTGCTGAGCTTACCTAAAAACCGGTAATCTTACTGTTTTTTTCAGGTAAGAATACCACTTTTATCGGTAATCAATTCCCGGTAACTTTGCCATTTTATCTCGCTAATTCTACCACAGTTAATAAAAAATATTGGCGTTTTTACTAAGGTCCAGTAAAATTACCGAGAAAGTTCAATAATTTTACCAAGGTTTCTCGGTAAAATTACTGATTCCATAAATGGTAATTTTACCAAGAAAAAACTGGGATCAAATAGAACCCTGAATTCTTTGTAATTTTACCCTTTTCTTAGTAAATACACAGAGATTTTTTTTTTCAGTGAAGTCTAAAACGTCGCAAGTCCGTCTCATAAAAGCCCTTAAAATTAGGTGTACGTAGCTTCAGAAAACGCGTAAATTGAAATAACTCCTTATCCCATTGTAACAACCCGTGACGTGATAGAAAATACCCTCCTTCCCTCTCCGGAGCTTTTCCCGATAGTGCGGGGAGGGGGAGTTTTTATCCCACGTGGCGCGCGAGGGAGAACCCCGTTGCAGTTTCGACACTTTGTCCCTCGAGCCCCCGGCTTCCTTGCTCGTCTTTCAAGAGTTTTGCCACACGCCAGTGTAAATAGGTACCTAAGTGAATAAATGAATGGACGAACCACGAAGGATCGCATTTGCCACCGCCTTGCCGCATCTCTCTTCATTTCCAGAGAAATAACACCATCCTGCCGCGATACGAAAAAACGACACAAGAAACAAACGGGCGTTGCAAAATTTCACTTGATAAAATTCATTCAGGGTTCTCACAGTCACGGAATACCTGAAAACCGGAAAATGTCAGGAAATTGTAAATGTCATTGTATTTGAGTTAGTATAATTTTTAGCAGATAGACTAAGCTTTTAAAATACAAGAATATTGTTTAAAAGTGTTAAATTGTACAATATTATTTTCTTGTACAAATTAAAAAAAGGAAATTTTAAAAAATCAGGAAAAACCTGGAAATGTCAGGGAAAATGACGAAAATGTTTGGGTCACCTTTGCTTGATGTCTACAATGGGTTTGACGTTTCAAACAACACCTTTTACCTGAAAACTATTTCTAATCATGTCTTATTAACCATCTGGCATATCTTCAATTGTTAGAGAATTTTACAAAAATACGTCAAGAAAATCAGGGAAATGTCAAGGAATTTCATTCTCTAAATTTTGTGGCAACCCTGAATGTATATTTTTGAAGGATTGAATGAAAATTTGTCCTTGAAATTTGAAGATAAAGTACCTAGTGAATAAACTTTCATGAAAAATTCTATGGAAAACATCCGTGAATGTTTCAAGAAATGCATAATTTAATTTATTACATTCGATTTGGCAACGTTTGAATGCTCTTACGGCATTTTTCTTCAGCGAAGTTGCGTTCGTGGACTTTACCTGCGAGTTCGGGGACTGGCGTCTGTCGGGGGAGATGGAAACGTAAAAGGTGTACAATTGGGCGTAAGTGCAATACCATGTGCGGTCAAATGTTTGCTCGCAGGCCTGCAGGCTTCCCTGACATCATTTCGTTTCCACTCGCCTGCCACGGCCAGAACGACCTTTTTCGATTTCGGGTTATTTCGCCTCTCTTTGAATCGTGTATAAAGAGGCACAGCTCGAGAAACTCCATTAAAAAACTTATTAAGCGATAAAATCTTGTGACATATTTTCACGTCAAAGATTAAGGAACTGGATAGAGTTAAGCTAACCAAACATAACTACAAATTTGCCGTACTAAGGAAAAACGCCGTATAAGCCTTTAAATGCTGCCAAATTTCCTCTGTTAAAACACGCATTTTCAGGGAAATCTGTGAATATTTTTCCTCCAATTTTTCAAAGGATTTACATCACAATTAGATTCAAATTATCTGAAAATTTCAAGAGGAAGAATAATTATAACTCTCCTTAAAAATAACTATTTTATTGGAGGAAATTTGGCAACTCTCGAATGTTCATACGGCGTTCTTCCTTAACATGGCAGAAATGACTTCCGTGGAGCTAGGGAGCCCATGTGTTTAGATTGAGTCGTATGAAGTCTAGGTTTAGAGCAGTTCTTTACTAGAAGCCCTGAATGATGGAGTATTTAAATTTACAAAGCTAAATTTAATTTTGCAAAAAAAAATTACGAAAATATCACTCCGTGATGTTTTCGAAGGGCGTTGCAGAAAACCGCACATTTTTCCGCTCAACGTAAACATGAATGAAGTCGTAATTTGTAAAGCGCTTTAATGGAAGTTATGTCTAATCAATGGGATAAAAGGCTCTAGTGCTCACTCACGCGGTTTAATTATTTATAGGAGAGCCTAAGGCACCCAGGCGTAAAGGGGCAATCCCTTTAGTCCCGCGTCCCACTATAGCACTCGTCTTATCTCAAGGTAGGCCCGTTACACGTAACACTCACGCAATCCACCAGATCTTATTTACTGATTATTACGCTGAGCTGTTACTACGTCATTCCGCGATACACGTTTCGTGGTTTAATTACTTTGCTATGACGTCATTTGGAACGAGTTAAACAGAGACGCACCACGCACCAAGTCGCATTAGTTGGAATCGAGGATAAGAAGTTTGAAGTTGTATTCCTCCATAAGACTAATTGTTCTACCGTGCAAAGCAAGAACGCCGTAAATCCATCAAGATTTTGCCCCATTTTTTTGGAACTTAACACATAATGTAACTAAAACTGTTTTACCCACGCACCTCAAATTTTCAGATTAAGTTCACGATAGTATTTGCGAAGAAATTTCATAAAAACATTGTCCCAAGGTACACAAGTTTTTCTGCTTTGATACATTGTTTCCAAAAAATTTAAAACGGCGCGGCGTTTACGGCGTTTTTTCGTTGCACGGCAGTGTTATGGGTGAAATTAAAAAATTCTTCTTGCATTTTAAATATCTTTCTTGACTTGAAATTTTTGACAGCAGAACATGAATGACTAGCTGAATTCAAAACTGCTCTTACCTCATTTCACGCCGAACTTGATGCGTTTTTGTTAAACTCAGCTTTGTTGGGAGCGGACTTACTTTTATAGCGTGTTCTTTTCTCTGATCAACAGTTTTTCTTTTCTTTATCGTTCCACACTTTATGGTCTGGAAAGGGTTTAGACCATGATGCATGAATTGATTATTTAAGAGTACTTTGCCAAAACCGGGGGGGGGGGGATTTCCAGAAAACTAGCCTAATAACCGAACTTTAAGACCTAAAATTCTAAGAATGAACGATTTCACACGATTTTTTTTAGGAGCCGGATCTCGATGTACATATTTTTTCGCTCAGGAAATATCGAGTAAAAAGGTTCAAACCCTAACCTTCTCTAGCGTCCCCTGAAATTTTTTGAGGGTCCCTTTTTATCTAAGGGAAGGCGGGAAATATGGTTTTCGCATCATGTTCCATTTGGGCATTTAAATGCAAGATGACAGAGTGTACTATGCACCCATCCTCTATTACACATTCATGATCGTCAACCTGCCTTTGACCCTCACCCTCATTGATCGTGCAAGTATTGGAGAGGCATTTTGACCGTCTTTTGGACTATTCATTCTCTATACAGGAACATTCTCTAATACAGGAAACTTTCAGGACACATTTCCAGGTGTTACGTTGTTTAGTTTACTGTATAAATAAGGTAAAGGAGGGAGGTGATTTTGCAACGTGAAGCAGACTACATTATAGGAACTACGATTTCCCGAACTCATTCAAGGAACGGCGTATGCGCCATTAGTTTTCTTACGCAGATAGGTGCTTTTATGAAGGTCCAAGAATAATAGTTCATTAATGCAAAATGAAGTCCAAATGCAGTAAGGCTTATTAAGGTTAAATCTGTCCATCATGATTTATAATTTTGACGCAATGTTCTTGAGAGTAGTGGAAAGCGTTGTGCATCAAAAACTGAAACTCGTTTTTTGTGACCTAGATTGGTTTTCTTATTGCACTGAATTATTGCAGTTTCCACTTTTACAGCCTTTTTGCCTGGCTCAATCCCGATTTGAGATTGCACTAAAAGTTCAAGAATATCTACTTCCGGGTTGGTCCTCGCGGCATCCGCGAGCGAACTTGGCTATATCGACAGTGAAACTACCAAACCACGTATCTCGTTTGCGGTGTTTAAAAATCTAGGGTCACATTTTATTTTTTTGAAGTAGACCAAATCAATATCATTCCTTAAAATTTTCACAGAATTTTCTCCGCACGAAAAGGAAAAATCACAGAAATTTTCAAGACTGGACGTTAAGTAGTTTTTCATTTAAAAAATAAAGTATGACAGGAAGTCTGCGACGTCGCAAACCGAGATACGTGGTTTGGTAGTTTCACCGTCGATATGCTTCCTGCGTAGTTACTCTCGGTTAAACGGTTGCGGATGCCACGTTCCCGTTATTTTATTCATTGCAAAGTTCCCGTTCCAATCTCTTTGTGAGCAACAAACAATCGAAAACGCCGTCGTGGGAATAGCTACCAAGCGGTGTTTATACAAGCTATTTACAAATGAGGGCTTCAAGTGGCCAGCATTGACCTGGTTACGAGATTCGGGAATTCGTCAGATTATTCGCGAGCAGTTGGCAGGTTCCTGTTTACGTTTCATAAAATAACTTAAAAAGCGTATATTTTATGTTGTTTCGGGAGGCAGCCTGCAAATATTTCCTGTAAATATCCCGGTGGGTCATGTTTCTCCTCGTAGCTTTAAAATCGAGGTGCACGCATTAGAATTTAACAATGCGTATCTGATGGCACAAATATTTAATTTCTTTTTTCATGCATGGCAAATCTTCAGGTGTAAAGAGCAAAATTAACACTTTAAGAAAATTATCTCATGCCAGGCTTAGTGATATAAGCCGAGTTTACAATTTGGCCGCAGTACACTTCGGTTTTTTGGCATGCAGAAAGTTCAAACTTTTGAACACATAAAGCGTGCATTCATTTCTCACCTGCGAGTTGATTTTATGAACTTCTAAAGGGTTCACATGTTCTACGTGTACAATTTCATGAGAGTCCATCTCTTTAAAAGCCCAAACTCAAAACTACTCTTAACTCATTTCTCCCAAAATGGAACTCGCTTCCTTATGTTTGATTCAGACCTATTGTTAAAATATTTTTAATATTAAAATGATAAACAATTCTATTAAGTTTCAAAACAGGAGAAAAAACACCCCAGAAAATAAATACAAACTTGGTTACGGTTTTGAAACGCGAGTCATTCACCTTTTGACGATTCGCCAAAAATTAGCCCAGGAAATAATGTACAGAGGCATACGCAAACCTCAGCATGACAAATGAGCAATTTAGGAACACGGTCAAGATTAATTCGAAGGGTTGAACTCGTCTCCCCTCAGTTATTTTCGAACGAAGCTTTGCGTTTTAGCGAAGGATATTCCCCCTCAGAACGAGTTTGACAGCGGCCGGGCGGGACGGCTGCTGTGATGATGAAATGACGTCATAGGCATTGTTGACGAGCTTACTCGTACGAATCTCATAAGGTTACACCTCATTATCCCCTGTCAAAAACGCATTTTAAGCTCGATACGCTACGCACTGGCCACTTCTGACGCACAAATTGTATGAGCAGCCGCGCACGTATATTTACACTATGCTGCTCCTCCGTAAGCAGTAATGCCATTTCACCAAAACCTGGGGGTTGAGAGTGGCCTGGCATGACCCCTAACACGATAAATAAGTGTAGAAATGATTAAAAGATTAGCTTGATGAGGGCATAATACGTGGACAGGGTGTCTAGCATCAGGATTATCCCGATTTTACCGATTCCATCAGGATTTAAGGTCAATCAGGATTTGAGGTCAATCAGGATTTAATCCCGATCTCATCAGGATTTGAGGAAAAATCGGTCGCAAAATAAGGATTTGAGAAAAATTGGCCGTCCAATTGGATTTTTTTATGCTTTCGAATACTTTTATGCAGGGCATTTTAATTTTTCTCCGTGAAAAATCAGGATTTGGAAAAATTATGAAATCAGGATTTAGCAGTGAGAAATCAGGAAAAATCAGGATTTCCCTAAATGGAAAAACAAACTAGACACCCTGGCTGAACTTAACTAAAGTGAATTTAATAACCGTTAATTGGACGTATTTCTACCAAACAGACCTATGTGGAGGTGAGAAATGTGGGGTGTGCTCGTTAGTTCTCTTGCGTAAGAGTGAATGGGAATAATAAAGCGCCAGTGACGTCAGCGGCAATGATGGAGCGCACTCGAACGAGAGGGAGCTCGTCGTCGGGGCGCTGTAACTCATGAGCCCTGTCCACAACGCTCTCTTACCATGCACGCGGCTCATGCATCTCGCATTCAGTCGGCACATAGGTCTGTTTGATAGAATGTAAAATCCCGCTTTTCCAATTCTTCAAAAGGAATCACGCCCACTGACCACATTGCTTCTTATGCAGCTTCGACGAGCACACCCCATATTTCTCACCTCCACATAGGTCTGTTTGGTAGAAATACGTCCAATTTTACTATAAGGTAACTAGCGACCCGTACGTGCTTCGCACGTATGAAACATACATTCAGAGAAAACAGAATTCATCTGACAATAATCAATAATCAGTAGGACATGAATCGTTGCGATGTATTATACGACATTATAATGCGGCATTACTATTATAATGCATTATAATGAATTGTAGGCATTATAACTCATTATTACCACGTGGGAATGAAATGTTGCAGAATGAATTGAAAAGCATGTTGGCAAAATTTATTACAAAAATAGTATAACATGTAGGTACATAACATGAAGGTAATACAAATTAAATGATTAGAGCGTGTATATTTTATTACATTATAGGTATATTATTATCATTTTTGTCATTGTTGGAAATTTTGATAGTTTGAAATTTGATAGTTGATAGTTGAAAATGTTGGCACTTTATTTAGTTAAGGTGATTCGTAGAAATAGTTATTCCTAAAAATCATGTTAAAGCAGAGAAGTACGGCAATGACGTAAGTACGTTTTCATTGCCATACTGCAAGGAAAAATTTCCGTCCGCAATCCGAGCAATTCCAAAAGGAAAAAAACATATATATAAAAAAAGAATGATCACATAGAAACATTCACATACAAATCCATCCCTACCGAATATGTGACTGGCTTCGACATCATCTTGAGATACTATTCGGAAATCTTAAAATTTAGACGAATCAGCTTCATACAAAACGAATATCAAAAAACGAATTTAGAAAATTGGTGCCCTCCGGTCTGAAATCGCTTTATAGACCATTGAAAAGCCCTATGGAAAATGTCAACTTTAAAATCGAATTTTTAGGGGTCCCGCCCGCATTGGCCCTAAACATTAACGTGAATATTCCATGAGAATTTGCCAGAAATTGTTCAACAATGATTTTCTTGGCGGGGTGTGACAATATTATTGATTTTCTTTTTTAAAATAAGGGCGTTAAAGTTGGTTTGAGTTAAAAAGATTCCTGCTTGGCAGGCTAGGGTTGACAGAAAATCCTTCGGCGCGTGGGGAGTGCGGCGAGTCTGCAGAAAGGAAACCTCGATGTTCCCGACTGAGCACCAAACAGTTGGCGATGGAAATTCGCAGGATGGAAATTTCATATGAATAACGTAAAAATAAAATGACAAAAAAAACATATGTGAGCAGTTGCGGAATTTCCCGTTTCCACACGATGTACACGAACAGAACTCTCCGACCGCTGAGAAAGATCCGGCAACACCGCAACACTCGAACAATCGGGACGGTAGCCGTAGAAACGCTCGTTCCGTATACAACAAAAGGGCGACCGAGCTCCGGTCGTCGTTTCAGAGTAGACCATCAGTCAGAGTAGCCGCGACGCCTACGCAGAGGGACTCGCGGCGCCGCCCCCCCCCCCCCCCCCCCCGCCAAAGCCGGCCGAAGGCCAGCTCCGCCGAACGCGCAAACGGGACCGCACGGCAAAAACGCGGCCCCGATCGTCCGACGAGAAGGGCGCAGAAAAGAATTTCCCAGAAACGTTCGAAGGGCACCAGGGCCTCCCCGGATCGCCGGATCACGATACCCGCCCTTATCGGACGTCGGCACCGTAGGACCCGTCCGCCGACGGAACCACGAGCCCAGGGGACGAACGGGGAGGTACGAAGTGACCGTTACAAGGAATCGACCGACGAAACGGTCCGAGGGGCACCGCGCCCACCCCGGGAGTTCGGGGTCGAAAATTCAGCGGGGACGGGACGCCGGCCGGCCGGGGGCCCCCGCTGACCGAAACCCCAGGCCACGGGCCGAACGTGACGGGAGCGGTGGCGGTTTTTCCGAAAACGGTCGCGGGGCCCCAGCGCCCCTCCCGGGTCGCCGGATCCGAAATCCGACCTTATCGGACGTCGGCACAGTAGGACCCGTCCGCAGACGGAACCCCGAGCCCGGGGGACGAACGGGGAGGTACGAAGTGACCGTTACAAGGAATCGGCCGACGGAACGGTCCGAGGGGCACCGCGCCCCCCGGAAGCGCAAAAAAACGAAACGGCCGGAGGGACAAGGAGCCGATAGCCGGGACGCGACCGCACGTCGAAGCGCGACCGGAAAGACGCGCGCCAGGCCGAGGGACGGGCGAAAAACGGAACCACCCCCGGGGCCCGTAGCAACCCCCCTGGGGGTGGGAACGGGAAAACCCGCGGGGAGAACGGAGAACCGGCCGCGAGGGGTCCGCCGAACGAACATCAAGGGCGCGGGACGCGCTGGGACGGCGTGGCGGGGACCGATGTTGTTGTCTAGCGACCCGTACGTGCTTCGCACGTATGAAACATACATTCAGAGAAAACAGAATTCATCTGACAATAATCAATAATCAGTAGGACATGAATCGTTGCGATGTATTATACGACATTATACTGCGGCATTACTATTATAATGCATTATAATGAATTGTAGGCATTATAACTCATTATTACCACGTGGGAATGAAATGTTGCAGAATGAATTGAAAAGCATGTTGGCAAAATTTATTACAAAAATAGTATAACATGTAGGTACATAACATGAAGGTAATACAAATTAAATGATTAGAGCGTGTATATTTTATTACATTATAGGTATATTATTATCATTTTTGTCATTGTTGGAAATTTTGATAGTTTGAAATTTGATAGTTGATAGTTGAAAATGTTGGCACTTTATTTAGTTAAGGTGATTCGTAGAAATAGTTATTCCTAAAAATCATGTTAAAGCAGAGAAGTACGGCAATGACGTAAGTACGTTTTCATTGCCATACTGCAAGGAAAAATTTCCGTCCGCAATCCGAGCAATTCCAAAAGGAAAAAAACATATATATAAAAAAAGAATGATCACATAGAAACATTCACATACAAATCCATCCCTACCGAATATGTGACTGGCTTCGACATCATCTTGAGATACTATTCGGAAATCTTAAAATTTAGACGAATCAGCTTCATACAAAACGAATATCAAAAAACGAATTTAGAAAATTGGTGCCCTCCGGTCTGAAATCGCTTTATAGACCATTGAAAAGCCCTATGCAAAATGTCAACTTTAAAATCGAATTTTTAGGGGTCCCGCCCGCATTGGCCCTAAACATTAACGTGAATATTCCATGAGAATTTGCCAGAAATTGTTCAACAATGATTTTCTTGGCGGGGTGTGACAATATTATTGATTTTCTTTTTTAAAATAAGGGCGTTAAAGTTGGTTTGAGTTAAAAAGATTCCTGCTTGGCAGGCTAGGGTTGACAGAAAATCCTTCGGCGCGTGGGGAGTGCGGCGAGTCTGCAGAAAGGAAACCTCGATGTTCCCGACTGAGCACCAAACAGTTGGCGATGGAAATTCGCAGGATGGAAATTTCATATGAATAACGTAAAAATAAAATGACAAAAAAAACATATGTGAGCAGTTGCGGAATTTCCCGTTTCCACACGATGTACACGAACAGAACTCTCCGACCGCTGAGAAAGATCCGGCAACACCGCAACACTCGAACAATCGGGACGGTAGCCGTAGAAACGCTCGTTCCGTATACAACAAAAGGGCGACCGAGCTCCGGTCGTCGTTTCAGAGTAGACCATCAGTCAGAGTAGCCGCGACGCCTACGCAGAGGGACTCGCGGCGCCGCCCCCCCCCCCCCCCCCCCCGCCAAAGCCGGCCGAAGGCCAGCTCCGCCGAACGCGCAACGAGAAGGGACCGCACGGCAAAAACGCGGCCCCGATCGACCGACGAGAAGGGCGCAGAAAAGAATTTCCCAGAAACGTTCGAAGGGCACCAGGGCCTCCCCGGATCGCCGGATCACGATACCCGCCCTTATCGGACGTCGGCACCGTAGGACCCGTCCGCCGACGGAACCACGAGCCCGGGGACGAACGGGGAGGTACGAAGTGACCGTTACAAGGAATCGACCGACGAAACGGTCCGAGGGGCACCGCGCCCACCCCGGGAGTTCGGGGTCGAAAATTCAGCGGGGACGGGACGCCGGCCGGCCGGGGGCCCCCGCTGACCGAAACCCCAGGCCGCGGGCCGAACGTGACGGGAGCGGTGGCGGTTTTTCCGAAAACGGTCGCGGGGCCCCAGCGCCCCTCCCGGGTCGCCGGATCCGAAATCCGACCTTATCGGACGTCGGCACAGTAGGACCCGTCCGCAGACGGAACCCCGAGCCCGGGGGACGAACGGGGAGGTACGAAGTGACCGTTACAAGGAATCGGCCGACGGAACGGTCCGAGGGGCACCGCGCCCCCCGGAAGCGCAAAAAAACGAAACGGCCGGAGGGACAAGGAGCCGATAGCCGGGACGCGACCGCACGTCGAAGCGCGACCGGAAAGACGCGCGCCAGGCCGAGGGACGGGCGAAAAACGGAACCACCCCCGGGGCCCGTAGCAACCCCCCTGGGGGTGGGAACGGGAAAACCCGCGGGGAGAACGGAGACCCGGCCGCGAGGGGTCCGCCGAACGAACATCAAGGGCGCGGGACGCGCTGGGACGGCGTGGCGGGGACCGATGTTCAGTAGGGTCGCGGGGTAAATAGTATAACTTTATATAAGAGATAAACGGATAAATAAATCAATATCATATCATTAATATATCATTAATATAAACTTCGAAGGATTCTGCCTTTTTCTATTTCACTCGAGGGGAAGTGTCCCCTCCCGGACTCTCTTCCCCACCCGGTGACTGACGCTGCGCTGTGCTGAACGGTTCAGCCTGAACCTTTCCCCTACGTCTGACCGTTCCCCACTCCTCTGTCAATCGAACCATATGCCACCGCTTACGTATTGTCGCTCGCCCACCCAGGTACCTAGCGGCCAGCGGTCAGTTGATGATAAATCTCGCTCATGCTCCTATGCAGCTACGCATTGATTACGCCAGCTAATTACTTTCTAATAATTAGAATTTCTTCGATAATAGTTTTCTTTATTTATTCGACTGTATTTTTTTCTCTGTTCTACTGTGATTTCCTTGGTTCTCTACTGTGTTTTTCCTAAATCTCTGAGTCAGAAATCTGAAGCACTTCGGTATGCACCGAGTACTTCAGATGTGTGACCTGAAATCTTCGGTATATACCGAACTACTTCAATTGTCTGACCCGAACTTCGGCAGATGGACCTTAACTTTTCGGATGCGTGATCCGAAAACTTCAGAGATCCATATGATCTCAGCTTCGGGTTCCATGCACAAATTTTTTTCTCCGTGTTTCCTTTTAGGGGACGCAACTAAAATTTCAGTAAATTTTTTTCAGAAAAGTAAAGAAAAAAAAAAAAAAAAAGTGGCTAACGATGGTTCCTCACCTTCACGTGGTGTTGGCTGTTTTTACTAAGTGGGAACCGTCCATTTTAAGATATAGTCTATTTCTTGCCCTGCCATTATTATTCTACAAGTTAATTGTGGAGTGAGAATTTCATAATGTTTTCTATGAAATCTTCAAAATATAGTGATAAAAAATTTGCAACTACTACAAAATCGGCTCGCGAAGCGAGCCGAATGTCACTCGCGTAGCGAGTGACCGGGGGTCCAGGGGGCGTAGCCCCCGGCTAGGCGTGACGGGCGCGCGAAGCGCGCCCAGAACGGCTAGTAAATATAGGTACGTAATTCTTCTTCTTCTCCTACAAACAACTAGTTTGTCAGGCCTGCCATTACCGAGCACAATAAATGATATGAATATTAAAAATCTAAAAATCACTAAAAATAAAGGACTTGTCAAATCACCAAAAACAGCAATAAAATCTTCCATCGCCCTCAGGAGAAGAGAGCCAGCTTTGTGCCCATCTTTTAGGCGGTCGTCCAGGTTCGTAAGTATAATACCTAATTCGATTTTCAAAAATCAAGTTTTCAGCAACTCGATCAATTTTTCTCAATTTTATTTGGGCTCTCTGAAACGCTAGTGTCCGTGTGCCTTCACGCACAACTCGAAGAGACGTTAATTTTCGGGCCCTCGAGGTTTTTGACTGTTGAGTTAGTTTAGTCAGAGCCGTGTTTCTACGGTCAAAATGGAGCATTGATGTGACTGTTAAGTGTTGCCAATCAACATTGAAAGGCGCCTTTACTTTCATTTATCAACATAAATCGTGAACAGAGCAGGGAATAATATCTGTTGATCAAAAAATGGAGGCGCCTCTTAATTTTGATCACAACACACAACAATCGCATTGATTTCACATTTTATTCGGCTTTTTTTAACTGTAGAAACAGCTAAACAAGCCAACACTACGTCACCCGAAGCCTATCAACTAACGAGGTGGTAATTAACCTGAACAGAATGCAGATAACGGATACTGCTTTATTGCTGTTCATTTGGACGTATTGATGGTAAAAGGAAATAGGTTCGTTGCAATTAAAATCTATGCATATATTTGCATAGTTTCTCCTAGCATAAATACGTTCGTTCATAGTGTGTCTATCTCTCTCTATCAATACTACTTCCTCTAATTTTGTAGGAATACCGATGATGAAACTCCCACACTAGGAGATGTTTCCTTCGAACCTTCACGAACCTTCGATGTTTGAAAATTTTCGCTCATATTTTGCTTTTTAAAGAGTACTGCGCGACTCATTTTCGTGTACTTTTCAGAGAATACTTCTTAAAGAACGCAAAAAAATCAATCGAAATTTTGTGCATATAATAATTGGACTATAATCTGTAATTTAGAACTACAATTTTTGGCTCAGTTTAGAAACAACGCACGTATAATTAGTTTCCCTGTGCGCATACGTTTTTAAACGGATGAGCCAGAAATTTTAGTTCCTAATTGCAAAATGTAGTATTATTGACTGTCGATCCCTCTTTAGAAAAGTAAAATGTGGAAGGAGATTTACATCGTAACAAACCGAGATAAATGCCACTCTATCGTGCTAAGGAAGAATGGCGTAAGAACATTTGAATTTTGCCAAACTTCTCTCGACAAAATGTTTATATTTGAGAAAGTTTGAGAGTATTTCCCTCTCAACTTTCAGATACGATAGTCTAAACTGCCAAGAATATGATTTGAAAAATGTAAGGAGAAATATTCACAAGTTCTCCAGAAATTTAACATTTTATCAAAAAAAATTTGGCACCGCTCGACGGTTCACACGGTGTTCTTCCCCAGTTCTAGCATGGCAGCCCTATCTTCGTATTGCTATGTTTTCGGGGCAATATTACGGCAATAAGGCCGCAGCATCTTTTTGCCAAAGCACTATCAATTCCATAGAGCACTCTTCTCCTATTATCATAAGTATTCCTCCTCGATATTAGCGGGACCTCGCTCCCGCGCAAACACGTGTGTGTCAGGGCGTCGCACACTGGGTCGCGTCAATCAGAAAGGTCGGACATGAAATTGTTGACTAAAACTGCAAATTTTGATGTTTATTTTGTCAAATGTTAAATTTTAAGGAATCATTTTACTGAAAATTTCACGCGGAAACCAATGGAGCCACTTTAAAAACCTCAAAGTTTTGTATGAACGGGGTTATGAGCTTTTAAAGTTTCCAAATTTCGTCCGACCTCTCTCATCGACTCGATCCACCGTGCGTCGGGCTCTTATTTCGTACGTATGCAAAAACTCACGCACACACACCCCGACATGACGACCTCCGGAGGATCGGCATCCCGTCCTCTTTTTCCGGAGCGTCTTCTGCCGCGAATTCCGGCGCTTTATCCGGGCGAATCAATTTCCCGCGCCCTGGCACCGAGTGAAACCCATAAATTTCCCGCCCCGAACGAGGATAATTAAAGTGCGAAACTGCAGATAAACGCAGGCAGCGGCGAGGTTTCATTCCCACGGACGGCGCATGTCAATGCTACCGTGCCAAGGAAGAACGCCTGATAAACATTCAAGAGTTACCAGATTTCTTCCGATAAAATGTTTATTTTTGAGAGAAATCATGAATATTTTACCATGAAATTTTCAGATAATGTAGATTAAATTGCAAAAAAAAAAAAATCTGAAAAATTGGAAGAAAAATATTCAGAAGTTCACCAGGAAATTCGTGTTTCATCAAAGGAAATTTGGCAACGCCTGAAGGTTTGTATGGCCTTTCTCCTTATTACGGCAGAATGCGCGAGCGCTGCTCTGCCCTGCTAAGGAAAAACGCCGTATTTGCCATCCAAATTTCCTTCTAAAAATCACGAATTTTCAGGAAAATTTGTGAAAATTTCTCCTCCGATTTCTGACGGGATGTCGTTTGTAGTTTGCTCTAAAATGTCTGAAAATTTCAGGGGAAAATATTCATAAATTTTTTCAAAGAGGAAATTTGACAACGTTCGTACGCCTAAGGCGTTTTTATTTAGCACGGTGCTGTCAATTTTGCTGAAACATCAGCAAAAAGCTGCCATGTTACCGGAAAGAGCAGTAACGTTTAAATTTTCGAACACGAGCTTCTTTTAAAATTCGACAAATCTACTTGGACGTACCTATTTGGACGTCGTTATGCAGAAAGGAACCAAGCCACATCAGGTATTGCCAAATTCAAGTGAGCAATTTAATTTTATCCATGAAAAGTGTTGTTCGAATTTTCCCCCAAATGTCAGTGTATCCTCTCAGAATAGTCCGAACTAGGGGGCTACGCCCCCTGGCCGCTACGCGGCCCAACCCCCTGAAGGCGCTCCGCGCCATCAATGGGCCGCTTCGCGGCCATATTTTTACCCTCCTATCGGTGTTAGTTTTATTTATTTTTCCCCTAAAAAATTACGATATGAGGTATACTTTACTTTTAGAATGAAATAATTTTTGGTTTTGATGAATAAAGAAACAAACATTTTTTTTGAAGTCTAAAGGGCGCGATTTGGAATGACTGCTTGATGAAATATTGCAGTAAAACAATAAATATTGATAATCAGGTAATAATTAGGTGTATCGGGAGACGGGGATCGAACCCACACCATGAACTGAGTGGACGCTTCCGACGTCTTTGACGACTCGGCCACCGCTCGTCCTGATAGTCCAGGCAATAGAGAATTTTTGAGGGAAAGTTTAGTCGAACTAGCAATTATGGGCTAACTTTATGTTTTTTGGGTCGTAGAATCCGAATTTCGACTTGCCTGACAGATCCGACCCTCCCCCCGGCCGCCATTTTGAAAAAAACGACTAAAATTTACGGTTTTTCCCCATTTTTTGCTCATAACTTTTTTTCTGTTTAAAATTTTGAAAATCTCGTCACTTCTGTGGAAAGAAGATTAAATTTGCAAGAGATTGGTATATACATATGTACACTTAACGTGAAAATCGCGAGAATAGGAGCGCGACGAAGGCAGCGGGAGATATCGATCTTGCGCCATTAGATACGAGGGTCATCCAAAAAGTAAGGTTCCCTACCTTGTATCTTCCGAGCGAAACGAGATAAATCAAATCGGTAAAAAAGCACATATCAGGCATACTCTAAGCTTTAAAACAAGCTCAAGTTTTTGAAAATCGGTCAAAGGATTCGCGAGTAAACTTAATTTTACTAGAGACAACCTCCTGTCGCCGCGTGCCCACCTCCGGGGTCAGGATGCACGGAGAGTCGATTATTGAAGACTCGGGTTATCGCCTCTATATACATCACATCAACAAGGAATTTTAAAGTTTTCATTGAGTAGGCCTTACCTTACTTTTTGACGTAGTCTCCACATCTTTTTTGACATTTCTGGTATCATTACAGCAGCTTCTTGATGCCTTCCGCGTAGAAGCTTTCGCCTTGACTCCAAAACCAGTCATTGACAGCGATCTGCACTTCCAAATCAGTTGCTTTGCGTAGGGAAATTTTCCCCCAATCCTTCAAACTCTCTTATTTTAGCTTCATGTGACTTTCATTTGTCCCCGAGCGAAAAAATTTCCACGATGGAAGCGATTTTCAACCGATTCAGAGGTACAGATAGCTGTCAATGACTGGTTTCAGAGTCAGGGCGAAAGCTTCTATACGCGGAGGGCATCAAGAAGATGCTGTAATGATACCAGAAATGTCAAAAAAGATGTGGAGACTACGTCAAAAAGTAAGGTAAAGCCTACTCAATGAAAACTTTAAAATTCCTCGTTGATGTGATGTATAGAGGCGATAACCCGAGTCTTCAATAATCGACTCTCCGCGCATCCTGACCCCGGAGGTGGGCACGCGGCGACAGGAGGTTGTCTCTGTAAAATTAAGTTTACTCGCAAATCCTTTGACCGATTTCCAAAAACTTGAGCTCGTTTTAAAGCTTAGAGTATGCCTGATATGTGCTTTTGTACCGATTTGATTTATCTTGTTTCGCTCGGAAGATACAAGGTGGGGAACCTTACTTTTTGGATGAGTACTTAACACCCTTTATCCCTGCAACCCTTTACGTGTAAGTCATTATAAACAAGCGGTTATTTCAATGTATTATTTTATTAATCCCATTACATAAATGGCTGGTTACGGATGTAGACAAAATCAAAAATCTTTTCAAAATGTGGACATGTTTGATAAGTAAGTGAGTTAGTCCAATCGTGGGCGTTTGACAGCTCGGTGCAACGAAGTTCCAACTTTTGGTGGCGGACAGGTGGATGGGCCTGGTTCTCCGCCATAGACATCACGGCCGGCGTTGATCTCCGACTCTATATAACACAGTATCCAGAATATGAAGCTAGAAGTCAGACAAAAAAAGAAAAGAAAAGAGGAAAAAAAGGAACCTAAATTGATGGAAGATTAAAATTTTTGCATCACTTATCCCAAATAGAAAAAGCATTCTGGTCTACTGTATCTAGCAGTCTGGTGTTCATATATGGTGTGTATTTCTGATAATCCTTACTGAAATTTTTGGTAATGATTATCAGGAATACATGTCACTAACGAACACCTGATTGTTTAATAAAGCTTGTCATGGTATTTTTTCTATGCAAGAAGTTTTTGATAACAAGCGAGCAGTGTAAAAGAAATAACAAACCTTTAGGTTCATTGTTTATTTCTGAATGTGGGCTTCCTGAAAGGTCTTGAACTTCAGTCATGACAGCTTCAAAATCTTCTTCTGTACTTGGCTCGTCGAAAAAGTCATAAGCTTCAACATCATCCTCGTCCTCAGAGTCCGCTAAAGCAATTTCAGGCATGTTTTCGCATGTATCACTGCAGTTGATGCACAATGCTGAGCATTTAAGCCCACATTTCCTGCAACCGCACGCGCCTCGACAACTCGTTTTGCACTTGCAGGATTATCAGAAATACACATTATATATGAACACCAGACTGCTTGATACAGTAAACCAGAATGCTTTTTCTATTTGGGATTAGTGATGCGAAAATTTTAATCTTCCTTCAATTTAGGTTCCTTTTTTCCCCCTTTTCTTTTCTTTTCTTTTCTTTTCTTTTTTTTTCGTCTGACTTCTAGCATCATATTCTGGACACTGTTATTGAGTCGGAGATCACCGCCAGCCGTGATGTCTATTGAGGAGAACCAGGCCCATCCACCTGTCCGACACCAAAAGTTAGAACTTCGCTGCGCCGAGCTGCCGAACGCCCACGATTGGACTAACTCACCTACTTATCAAAGATGTCCATATTTTGAAAATGTTTTTGATTTTGTCTAAATCCTTAACCAGTCTTAAAAATAATACGGGATTAATAAAATAATACATTGAAATAACCGCTTGTTTAATATGACTTACTTGTAAAACGTTGCAGGGATGCAGGGTGTTAAGTATCTAATGGCGCAAAATCGATATCTCCCGCTGCCTTCGTCGCGCTCCCATTCTCACGATTTTTACGTTAAGTGTACATATGTATATACCAATCTCTTGCAAATTTAATCTTCTTTCCACAGAAGTGACGAGATTTTCAAAATTTTAAACAGAAAAAAAGTTATGAGCAAAAAATGGGGAAAAACCGTAAATTTTAGTCGTTTTTTCAAAATGGCGGCCGGGGGGAGGGTCGGATCTGTCAGGCAAGTCGAAATTCGGATTCTACGACCCAAAAAACATAAAGTTAGCCCATAATTGCTAGTTCGACTAAACTTTCCCTCAAACCTCCTATTTTGAGCTCTATTGCCTGGACTATGAGGAAAGTGATGCGAATCTTGTGTAGATAGGTGTAGAGCTGATGCGCAGGCTACACAGCTACTGCGCAACCTCCTCGACCACTGCGCAATGCGCATCCTCCCGCGCATAGCGGTAGCAGTCTCGGAGCTTTCTGAAAATTCACTCACTTTTATAACGTGATTGTAAAAAAACCTGGGTCCTATATCCAAAATCTGAATAAAGCGGGCTCATCTAGGGCCAATTACTCGTCGATTACCGCAAAAAAACTTGGAAATCGGCCCGGTAGAACGCTCAAACGAACTATGACAAAAAATATAAATTTACATTGTTTAAATGGGAGAATTCGCAACTTTACCACTTAATATAAAAAAACCTGGGCCATATTTTGAAAATCTGAAAAGAGTTGGCTTATCTAGAGACAATTGCCCGTCGATAGCCGCAAAAATCATAAAAATCGGCTTGGTAGAACGCTGGAACTAAGCGTTACCAGTTTCGCAAAATTAGGAGGCCTCGGAGCTTATAGTATAGATAGTCGGAAATCATACGCGCGAAAGGTTGATAATGGTTTCGAAGACTATAAACGCTTATTTTGATCAGATTATCTTCTCAACTTCAACATGTATCTGCTCGCGCCTCGCGCCTTCAATTTTGCAGACGCAACGGGGACATCCATCAAGTACGAATAGTTGTATCTCTGCGCCGTCATCAAAGCGTGTCGTTTTCCTTGATCTATTTCCATGCTGTGTTATTGGTTCCGTGTGTCTATTATGACACCTATTTGGTGAAAACGTCAAAAAAAGTATGTACTTCTTACTCTCAAAAACATATAAATAACATAGATAATACTTAAAAAACGATCAAAATCGATGTATTAAATTACGAGTCGATATGACCCAACTTGGATTAGACTTTACCCGTGGCAGTTGGAAATTTGAAATTCGTGATAGAAACAACTCAGTTTGTGCAATTTTAGAAAAATCCATGGAAAGTCGACTCAGGTGGCTACTCGTATATCTCTGTAACAACGGCAGGATAATCATTGAAATTGATACTTATCGCTATAGAAAAAGGAAACAAAGGAAACCTGAGCGATCCTATTGGTTGAAGCGGGTGGTTGTTATAGAGTAAAGGGGTAAAATTATGGACTAACTAAATGCGTCCAGCAGGTTGCCATTAGGTAGGCTATTCCTCAGCTTTTTTGTCCATTGCAACCACCCACTTCCACCTAGGCCTTGTCTCCACGAGCCGTTTCACGAGATTTGTCCCAGGGAAAAATCCCACTTACGAAGTTGGGAAAAATATTGAGTTAATCAATATTTTTCCCAGTACCAAGTATGGTACTTGTACCCCTAGGACCTACTGAGAGAAGAAGAAGAAAGGAAAACGAATTGTGCGATATTTTATTCATTACTACATTGTTGATGTTTGTTTAGTTAAAATAATGTGTCTAATTGTCAATTGAGTGCATTTATTATTATAATCCCGGTTAAATACTCGACTTTAACTACTTTATCTTCCCGCGCAAATTAGTCGCAGGACTGTATGAGCCCCGTCCCGTGGAGACGGTAACTGGAAAAAATCCCATAAGTTTCATTCCTGCGATTCAAACTTGGGACAAATCCCATGAAAACGTCCTGTGGAGACAAGGCCCTATAGTATCACTCCATTTTTCCACAGTCTTCTGTATCAATCGCTTTGTCTGTCGAAATCAATAATCAGCTCTTGATCTAAAATACGTGCATTTTCTAACACAATTTGGTGGCTGTGTGCAGTGCGGGTGGAGAGTGTTCAATACGATATGATTCGAGGATTAGCTCCATATCAGAGCAATTACTGAAAAAAAAACCCGCGTTGCCTCAATAGTGATTGAACCGATACTTTTGAAATAGGGAACGAGAAAAAATGAAAAACCGTATTCCTAGCTAATTTCAGCGCCGCGCCGTTCGAATCAATCATATCTTTGTGATGGCACCCAATCGCCCAGCGCAGAATTCACCAAGTACGAAATTCAGTATGGTCAGACTCAAATGGGTCAAATTTTGAATTACGGCACGACTATTTCTGACAAATTTTAGAAACGACATATGCGCCATTAGTTTCATCATGTCATGCACGTAGATCCTTCAATAAGTGATTCATAAAGGTAGTCCCTTATTGCAAAATTGTGTCCAACTGTCACCGGTAGCAAAAAGTTAATTCTGGAAAGGAGGAGCCACTATATCTTTATCAATATTCATACGGCGTTTTTCCCTAGCATGGCAGTGCAGCACTAAGAACTTCGGTTACCATGGACTAGAAACTTGAGTGTCCCGTATGAACTGTAGTTCAGTCCTTATAACTGAATAATATTTGGACCACATTTTGCAATTTGTAACTACAATTTCTACCTCAGTTTGAGAACACCTACGCACCATTAGTCTTCATCTGCACATAAGTCCTTCTAGGGATATACCGGAAATTGTGGTTCCGAATTGCAAAATGTAGTCCATATCTCCGTGTGCTATGTTGATTATATTGATCGTAACAAACCAGGCCAAAGTTATTATTCGACTTTTTTTTTAAACCATCAACATCACTGAGAGAAATTTTTAGTCAGATCAACCAGAAAACTACTTGATCCAATGAGACTACTCCAATGAATATTTCCCGAAATGGAATGATACTTGAATCAACTGGAATAGCCGGTTAGATTTTTTTTGGTTGAAGTAACTGGAAATTATCCTTGTTTTATATGGATAGAATCCTTGCGGTATCTGAAATTATCCTCGGAAAAACTGGAAAATATCCTTGAAATGACGGGAAAAGTTATTTGTTATCACTGGAAAATTTCCAGAGACTCTGCCCCTAGTTTCTTTAAATTAACCGTTCTTTTTTTTCTCCGTGCAGAATTAATTCGATACCTATAGAAAGTTCGATATCTGCCGAGACGTGTGATGATTATCATCGATACTAACTGCTTTGGTGTCAGTTCATTGGCACATCGGTGTGTGTGTGAAGAGCGCGTCGTTTGAGGAAAAGAGCTCTTGATGCGGAGCACGAGGAAGCTATAGGCTCCTCATTCTTCGGCGAGACCTGTCTGATTGTTAAATAGTTAATGATAGATCAATCGCCACGCGCCGTCCCGAAGCGCCCAATTCCGACGAGCCAGCTGCCTGTCAGAATGTTCGAATCATACATTCGCAATGCGCGTCCCACGTTTCTCCGAACGCATCAAGTAAACATTAATTCCCATGTTAAATACAGCATACATGGCAGTGGCGTTCTCTGACTCTAAATGTCGGAGAAAATTGAAACGAAGAGGCTTTGAAAGTTTATGCTCATTTCTTTTTCGCCTTCAATTTTTGAGGTAGGCAAGAAAACATCCCCGGAGTAGCAATGGTTATCTTTTCGAGGGTGTTTGTCTCGTGCTGCTTACAAATATGGTCTCGCGGTAAATTATATCTCCGAACGCATCAAGTAAACATTAATTCACATGTTAAATACAGCATAGATGGCAGTGGCGTTCTCTGACTCTAAATTTTGTCGGAGAAAATTGAAACGAAGAGGGTTTGGAAGTTTATGCTCATTTCTTTCCGCCTTCAATTTTTGAGGTAGGCAAGAAAACATCCTCGGAGTAGCAATAGTTATCTTTTCGAGGATATTTGTCTCGTGCTGCTTACAAATATGGTCTCGCAGTAAATTATGTCAAACTACAACCTGGTGATTTTGAATTGCTCTTATTTTTCTGTCCAATTCTCTCAGAATACAAATTAAACTTCTTTCCTCGGCTTTTTTTTTTTTTTTTTTCTTTGGAAAAGTGCTAAATTCCGCACTTAGATATGAAAATAAGTTAATTGATATTGAATTTTTTTATTCGTGGTGAAAGGCCGTCGCCCATTTACCGCTTGAAATAATATAAGAAAGTGGTACCCAGATTTTACCAAATGAGAAAGTTTTGTTCTTGTATCCTGGCGATATGCCAACTTATCATTCTCAGATCTTAATCTCCCCAGACGAGGCAGAGAGAGGGCCTAATTCGTTGCCTTACGATTGGCGAAATTCTTCATCGCAAAAAGTAAGCCTTGATGCGTGCCCAACAATTTGGTTCTTTTCACGTCTCAAATCTCAGTCACGACGCAAACTTTGAAGGCAGTCTGGGTTTGAGATAGTGGTTTGATCGACCATGAGATTCACGCAGATGAAGCCGACAGGTCTGATGACAGATGTTCGATGATAACATCCAGCCTCAGCCGTAAACGCTTAAAAACGACTGAAGAAGTGATAGACGCAATAGTGCTACGCCACAAAAATGCGACTTACTGATGTATTCGAAAAGGATCGATTATCACGATGTGCGCAAAGAATATTTAAATGCTCGATTCTTTAGCATCGCTTTGAGTGGGAAAATATCGATAATAGATGAGTGACGTTTCGCCACAATGCCAGTCTTAAATGTTGCTCGCATGCCTTCCCTTCAAAACCCCTGATGTATATGGACTTTTTCTTGTTTAAATGTTTCTCTATGACCCGAGGCTCAAAATGTCTTCCAGTTTAGTTACAACTTTCACTCAATAAATTATTTTGAATAAATTTGAATATATTTTGGAGGAGAGGCTGAGCTAATTTAAATTTATGAGGAGATCTTTCCTGCCTTGGGAACTTACGTCGACGCAGAGGTAGCTAATGAAAGTTAGACTCACCGGACGTGAAGGGTGATCATTGGATGCGAGCATTTAAAACTTGAGCCCTATGCAATTGAATTATTGGAAAGCAATGAAAGAAGAGAAAGTTTAGGGTGCATTAGGTTGATGACAACTCAAACATGAAAAAGCCAGGGCCGTTTTCTGACATGAAGATCTTGGGTTCTTGCTAACGAAATTGAATTACGAATTAAACGGGGGACCATTGATGACCCAGAATTGCACCTTAGGTCAATGGTGGCATCGACGACCCCTCAGTTTCCTTGTAATTTAATCCTGTATCAAAAGTTTAATCCTTCCCAACTAAAAGACTTAGAGTTTGCCGAACTTGCTCTTTTCTTCGTTTCCGTTCCTAATTTGTATTTGAGTCGGACTTCAAGTCACGCTCGGCTTCAAGAAAGTTTTAAAGGAGGCTTTAAAGAAAAACCTTCGTAGGAATGCTGATAGTGACTAGCGAATAGCTGGAATAGGTATAATTGTGGCAAACTGTCAATTCCTGAAACCAACAAAATGAAGCATAATTGGACTACATTTTGCAATTTGGAACTATAGATTCTAGCCCGGTTTCAAAACAACGTATGTGCCATTAGTTTCCCTATACACATAAGTGTTTTTCAAGAAGAGCCAGAATTTATAGTTCCAAATTGCAGAATGCAGTCCAATTTTGATCAGGTTCTCCAGCAATAGAGTGTTAAATTTGGTGAAAAAATGCAAAATTTTGAACAGAAGGCAGAATCGAAAAATAATTAAACCAAACCGTCAAAAAATCTAATCTTTGGGTCTGTTTTTTGCTTCTCACTGGAACTATCGAACGTGAATACATCGAATATAGCAAGAATATCGCAGCAACTATATCAACCCATTTTCTGATTTATTTATAGTGCACAGACCACTCCCCGACTTTTTTTCTGCAATGGCGAGGGGATAAACTTAGATTCTGAGACGCGGACTTGAGATATTCTCGACGCACGACAACAGGCGATCGACAGCCAATCATCTCGAAGAAAACCTTCACTCACTTCCGGCCGGCGAGCGGGATCCGATGATCGGAAAATAAGTTTTCATGACGCGACGTGTATTCTGTGTACCTCTCTCCGATGAAGAGCTAAAGAATGGTGGGTAGGGGAAGAGGCGTTAGAATTGGTGTGATCAACAGACACACTCCCGGAGATCGAAGCCTCTCAAAAAAGCACCCGTGACAACTTCCCTCCCCCCCCCCCCGCCCTCCGCGTACCCCCTCGATATTTCGCAGTGGGTGTTCAATGTTTATTCAATAGCCCCCGATGCGCGCTGTTATTTTGACACCATGCACGCGGTGCATTCAACGGCCGTTACCTTTGCCGTGTCTAGCGAAAAATTTCCGTTTTTTCAGCGACCGTGGATACCGAAGAAGTGCTCGATGGCAGGGATGGGCAACAGAGCGCTCGAAGTTGAAGTTGACCGACATGTGGAAAAGTTTGAGCATGTGCTCGCCTCAATGAGGCCTGTTGTCAAGTCGGCGGAAAAACTTGCGTATTTTCAGGGAGCGGTTATCTGAGGTATCAAGGATACAAGTCACTCTAAACACGAAGTAAAACTTTGAATATACGAAATTTTAATTAAAATAACTCGGATTTAGTTGTATATGACTATTTCTTTACTTAATTTTTATCATTTAAATTCAATCCTCACGGAAAAAATTACCTTTCTCACACTGGAAAAAAGTAGCTTGGATCTAGAGTCCAGACTCTTAAAAACATTGTCAAGAAAAAGTACTCTTGATTCAATACAATTTTTCCTTGAATCGAGGAGCCAAGCCTCTTGATTTAAGCAGATATCCTTTTTATTCAAGCAAAAATCCGATCGAATCAAGAGTATTTTTTCTTGTTGATGTTTTTAAGAGTCCGGACTCTAGATCCAAGCGACTTTTTTTTCCAGTGCAGAGTGTTTTACGTTTGTGCGATAGATACAACATGCAAAAGCTGCAGTCAAGCAATAAAAATTGGAAATATTCTCTTATTATTGAGTCCCAATTATATAGACAGAAGGAAAGATATGGATTTGATCGATATAAATCGATCGAAAAGTAAAAACGTGAATCTATCGACGCGAACCGATCGACACCGATTCGATCGAAAAATTATAAAAAAAGGGTCTCGATTCAATCGACATGATTCAATTGCACGATAAAAACGTGAACCGATCGCCAACCGAGAATCGATCGAAAACCCCTGAATCGAACGATAAATCCGTGAATTGGACGTAGTTCTACCAAAGAGACCTATGTGGAAGTGAGAAATATGGGGTGTGCTCGTTAGTCTCTGGCCGGAAGAGTGAATGAGGATAATAAAGCGCCAGTGACGTCAACGGAGGAGGACGCCGCGTCACGTTCCTCGTGGTTGCGGTAGTCGTGGTCATTAACTCATGAGCCCTGTCCACAAGGCTCTCTTGCCATGCCCGCGGCTCATGAGTTCCGCATTCAGTTGCACATAGGTCTGTTTGATAGAATGTAAAATCCCGCTTTTCCAATTCTTCAAAAGGAACCACGCCCACTTTTACATTGCTTCTTATGCAGCTTCCAAGAGCACACCCCACATTTCTCATCGCCACATAGGTCTGTTTGGTAGAAATACGTCCAATTGATCAACAAATCCGTGAGTCGATCGGCAAACCCGTGAATCAATCGAAAAACCCGTGAGTCAATAGACAAACCCGTGATTCAATAAAAAAAACCCGTGAGTCGATCGAAAGAACCGAAGTAAAATCGAGTGAAAGAACACTGTTGCAGAGTTCGGGAAAGAGTTCCAAGCACGAAGTCTGAATTATTCATCCAATTCTTCGGAAAACGAACCGTTTTGCAAAGTCAAAAGTAGCAGTTCAGTACCTCTGTTTATTTTCAAAAGGGTTGGGGATTTGATACCTCTTTAATTTTCTGCGTATGGGTTTAATTAGAGGTTTTAATAAATTAGCCATGATGAGAATTGATGGCCTCCGAGGGCTCGTTATTTTAGAATCCCGAAAATCGAGAGCGTGCGTATCCTGCAGCTCTTCAAGCAACAGATGTACTTCTCCGGGTGAAGGATAAACCGTATGAGTTTTCGAAAGTTGCCAAATTTTTTCTTATAAAATATTTGATTTTGAGGAGAGTCGTAAATATTTTCCCCTGAAATTTTGGCGCTTTTTAGAATGAATCTTGATTACATTTTTTAAGTGAGAGGTACTTATACCGTCGTGCTAAGGAAGAAAGCCTTATGAACCTTCTGGCGTTGCCAAATTTCCTTTGATAAAACAAGAACTTCCTGGTAAACATATGAATATTTTTCTTCCAATTTTTCAGGCAATTTTGCTCGCGATTTCACCTAAAGTTCCTGAAAATTTTGAGGAAAAAATTCAAAACTTGTCTTAAAAGTAAACATTTTTTTGAAGAAAACTTTGCAACTCTCGAATGTTCATACGGTGTTCTTCCTCAGCACGGAATAAAAGCATAGAAAACTGCACGTCAACATTTTGTACCCTGAACCACACTCAAATCGCATTTTGCGCATTTTTTTTTTAATATCCTCCAAAAACGCACAATTTGTGCAGTTCGTATGTGGTTTTACTCATCGGCATTCAGCGTTCTCAGTTGAGACTCAAGAAAAAAAACTATCTCAAAATCTCTTATCTATTATCTTCACGTTTGAATTTAACTGCGTTTTAAAGAATTTGCTTTCTCTTCATTTAGAAAAAAAAGAAATAACCTGCAATTAAAATAATATGTGAAGGATTCAATTAAAAGTAGCACAATTGTATATAGATTCGAGTAAGGTTTTCCGAAGTCTCCCTGTATCTGCTCCCTCGGGAAACCTGATTGTTGGCGGCTTAAAACTGAGTGTCCACCTAGGCGGTAAATTTGTAAATGCGTAGTAGGGACCACGCGAATTTTTTGTAAACTGGTAGATTTTACTCCGATGTGATTGGTTTGACGTGAGTTTTAAGCAATTTCACCTCTATGATGGCCAATCAGCTGGTCATGTCTCCTGTTTGCAACAGATGGTGAAACTGCAGAAAAGCGTAAACTTCGCAAAAACTTCGGTTTGGGACTCTGCGGACCTCTTATCATGACTCATCACCGAGATGGAAAAACTCTCATCGTGATTTCTCAAAAGCCTCTCTCCAAACTTTTTCTCTCTCTGCGAAGAATATTCAACGAACTTTTCAAGCAATACTGCCATGCGAAAGAAAAACGCCGCATGAACATTCGAGTGTCACAAATTTCCCCGGATAATAATATTTATTTCTGAGGAAGGTAATGAAGATTCGCCCTTTGAATTTGCAGATACTTTCGATTGAATTGCAAATTAAATCCTCTTAAAAATGGGAAGAAAAGCATTCACATATTTTCCTAAACAAATAAAATCATGAGAGTGACGCATAACGCCTGAGGCACGAAGCGCCTCAAGGAAATTTTAGGTAACGCCTGAGAGTTCATACGACGTTTTTCCCTAGCGTGCTAGAATAGCGTTCTCCTCTGATCAGATGGACCGAGTTTATCAGAAAGGAACCAATCCTCATTTTCGAAAAAATTGAGTTAAGAATGTTTTTAAGTTTCATTGGTCGTTTATGTTCTCCTGCCAAATGCTAAAAGTCGAAAAAAATAAATTAATTTGTGAAAAATGGGGTTAAAGTTCACCTTCTACATTGATCCTTACGCAAAAATAAAACTTCAAACCTCTTTTCCTCAGTTTCAAATTGATGTGGGATGGCTCCGTTCTGATGAACTCGGTCCAAATATATACTGAGAGCGGTTATTATGAATGACCCCAAAGGATATACGTGTTTCTGCAATTTCACACTGGATGTGTATTTTATCGGAGGAAATCTGTCAACGTCGGAATGATCATGCGGCGTTTTGACTCGGGTTGGCAGCACGCGGAGAGCGCGCGTTCTGGTCCGACCTCTGAAAACTCGTGTAACAACACTGTCGTGCTAAGGAAGAACGTCGTATGAACATTCTAGGGTTGCCAAATTTCCTTCGACAAAACCTTCATTTTTAAGGAAAGTTATGAATGTTTTTCCTTGAAATTTTCAGGAACTTTAGGTGGAATTGCGAATAAAATTATCTGAAAAATTGGAAGAAAAATGTTTACAAATTTTCCCGAAAATTCGTGATTTACTAAAATAAATTTGGCAACGCCTGAAGGTTCATACGGCGTTTCTCCTCAGCACGGCAGAACAGCCCAGCGGAGCTCGAAGGGAGGAATTCAGAGAGATATGGAATCCACGAAATGAGATTTATTTCGGCTCCATCCTCGTGGGAATGCGAATTAGCTTGATCGGGCGGCCCGCTCTTTCGGATGTTTAACTTATTATTCGCCCCGCCTCGTGGAGTCGGAGCATCTGAAAATGGAAAACATCGAGTTTTATCAGGTGCCCTACCAGGGCAGCAGTTTTGAACCGAGTTGGACCCTCGGGGGTCCGCCAGGACCTCATCTGATGCTGCAGAGAAATTACACAACTCCAGAGAATATCCTTCGTGGATTCGAGGGTTTTGCTTGGCACACCAATCAGTGCCGGAAAAGCCGTGGAAATGGAAAGTGTAGAGGAAAAATGAAGTGTGAATTGGACTAGGGTGGCAAAATTTCATGAAAACAAAATCTTGAAACATGTGAAATATTTCACGAAATTTCAGAAATTTATATAAAATATTAAAAAGTACAAGTTCCTTTTCATGTTTCGCAAAAAGTAAAAATTGTGATTTTCTTCTATTTTTGGGTGTTTGAGTGCGAGTTGCATACTCTAGCCCCGAAAAATATGAAATATTTCACAGCCTCGTGAAATTTCATGAAATATTTCACTGAAATTTCCAATCTTTCATTTCTTTTTTACGTTTCATGCCACCCTGATTGGACCGCGTTTAGCAGAAAGGAACCAAGCCATGTCAGCTATTGCCAAATTTAATCGGGCAATTTTATTTTTCACAAGAGAACGTTTGTGCGGGTCCCTTTGAAAATTTGGAGGAACTTGCTTTGTGCTCAGCAGATGATTCCCTGCAATTTGCACAAAAATCCGCACAACCCTTTTCATGTAAAAAATTAAATTTCCTAATTAAATTTGGCAATAGCTGATGTGGCTTGGTTCCTCTCTGCTTAGCACGGTCCAATTAATGCTAGAAAATGAAGAAAACTGAAAAAGAACGCAAAAAGGAAATGGTGCGAGTTTTGAGATGAGCGTGTAAAACATTCTGACGCGCTGAATCTGATCATTTAAGTTGTTTTTTTTTATTATTTTTTTGAGATTTTACAGCTTTGTTATGCGTAAAAGGTGAAAGTCTAAAAACCCACGGACCACTCCACTTTTAAAAAACATGTGTGTTTTTCTTCAACTTTGTGTTAAATTAAGAAATAAATCAGTGAGTTCGAAAACGTCATCTCTTAACGTTAAAATGTACCTTCGATGTAAGTCTCTTTTTTACGGGTGAAAATTTACTCGCATTAGCTTCTGCTTTTTGTTTTCATTTAAGTTCCGATACACTCTTTATTCGACTATTTTTGTCTGCACTCTGCATGGACCGTCTCATCAATTTTACCCAAGTATTCTTCAAACTTATTATCTCCCCTCTGTTTCTACAGTTTCTTTCAATCTGCCTCTGTAACATCGTTTCTAATCTCCCCAAATATAGTGCAGCCGCCGCACCGGTCAGCGGACAACGCATATTAGAGCCTACAAGAGTGCAGGAAAACTTCACGCATTGCGCCAAACACAGTGCGGTCGCCGCGCCGCGCCGATCGGCGCGGAAAGCATATTAGCGCCTACAAGAGCGCAGGAATACCTACTTCACGCACTACGCCAAAAGAATCAGTGAGTGCAAAAACATACCAACTCGGGTTTTTTTCGATTTTCACTTTTTTACGGTTTAGTTACACTTATGGTTAGAAGCATCTCCACGCAAAAGACAATTTCGAAATTGCAATGGGAAGTGCTCGAAACAGCGGCGGAAAAAAGGGAAAAATCGAAGTGTGTCATTAGAAATACCAATTTTTGGCCATTTCAAGGGAATTGGTGACCATTCAATTTTGCGATTTTCTTTTTTCGGTTCAGTTTACCTTGTTCCAACAAGTTATAGAAATATTCAAGCGTTATTCAGGTCCAAAAATATTAATTTTTCAGGGCAGACTATATGAAAAATTAGTATCTGAAAGTCGGTGAGAACGATAACACACCAACTCGGAAATTCTTAAACGCTTAAGTCTCTGTTATCAAACATGGTGTATCGATTTCAACTTGGTGTTTTACAAAGTCTCTAAGTACTTGTCCTTTGGCACCAAAAAGGTTTTTCTTAAAGTAACTTCTTCGTCCGCTGCGCAGTTTTAGGTGTTTCCTGAATAATTTTTTTTCCCGAGTCGGTGTGTTTTCGAACTCACTGATTCAAATAAAGCTCAAACCAGCACAAATTTGATGTCAGTTCCCGTAAAGTTCTCCTTGCATTCAGTACAAGAAACAATGAAAACCCACGGAAAGGCCAGAGAGGCTTGGCTTGGGTCACTTTGTGTTCTACTTTTCATGGTAACCGAACTTGATTGTTAGCCTATCATTAGTTTGTAACTTCCGCCCTTAAAATCGATTTACGCCTCATCGGGTTATACGCAACACATCCATTAATTCATTACCTCGTGTTAACTTCGTTGTCATATTTAATGAGGAACTTAGTGGAACTAACTGAAATCTGTTCAGATAGAAAAATTCAAAGTGTTCGTATGTATTTTCCGCTTTGTCACATGACCCTTAAATGATTTAGTTTTTCTGCCTCTTAAATTCTTCTTGCTGATTGTTTTCGCCATGCTCATCAAATAATAAAAGGCAAGGTCTAAAGAGTTTTGTAGAACACAGTCCTTGATGAATATTTTCTCATTTTCTCATTTTTGATATTCTTTTGCATTTTATCTCTATGACCTACCTTACCCGTTAATAAAAAATATCATCAATATTCAGAATTCCCGAAAACCTTCTCTCAAAAAGAGGAACTAAGTATTTTCTGTCACCTTAAGCATAACATTCACTTCTATAATTTTATCTTCATCATATAGCATAGCTCCTCAAACTTTATACGTTTTAACTTTGCTGTCATATTTGATTGAGATATTTTATCAAAAACTTACAATTAGCGGAACTAAAAGATAACTGTCCAAACAAAGCAATTAAGAGTGTCCCGAGCATAGCTTTGGCACTCATTTTACAGACGATACCAAATTCTAGATGGAACCTTCACCGGTCAAAGCTCATTTTGCTATATTTATGAGGTCCTCGTTGACATTTGGATTATTTACCGGAAAAAATGAGTGAATGTGTGATTTTAAGGCACAAATTTCATACATACATATAAGTCGCTTTACAGCACCCCCTTGCGCTCTACGACTCCTAACCTCCACTGCTCTCTTTCAAACCACAAATCTTGGGGGATTGAGCACCTTAACATTTCTGCTTCAATCCCTTCCCTCCAACCTTTCATTGGGCGCCCTCTGCGTCTTCTCCCAGGAGGAACCCAGTCAAGGACCTTCTTCGGCAACCTGTCTCCTGCCATTCTCTGGACATGACCATACCAAATGAGTTGTTTTGTCATAATATCATGCACGATGGTCTGCTTGGCATCCATGATCTCCCGTACCGATCTCCGTACAAATTTCATGCTCACACCAATTCACGCCGCGGAAAAATAGAGGATGTTTTTGATAATTTCGTTTTTAGGCTTCGTCATGCAGATTTAACATGCACTTTTTGTTGTGCAGGACAAGGTCTGAAGAGTTTTGTAGACAATCCGAGATGGAAGCTATTTTATTATTTTTAAATATCTCGAAATTACGTCTTTGAATTCGTCCCAGTGACCTCCCTCTTAAGAAAAATATCATCACTTTAGAGTGCCTAAAAATCATTCTTCGAAAAAAAAGAGTCTGGAGCGGAAAATGAAAAGACAAACTTTTTTGTCACCATAAGCATAACATCGATTCAATTATTTCATTTCCTCGCGTAAAATCATACATCCAATTCATTCATCGTAACTCCGTTGTCATATCTGATAGGAAACTTAGCGGAACTAATTAACATCTGTCCTCATGAAGCAGTTATCAACGATCGTATGGGCGCTCTGCTCTGTTTACGAACGAGACCTAATCTTAGTTTGAAATTTTTGGAGCCTTCACCGGTCCAACGCATTTTGATTTTCCTATTAAGAGCAATTCTGCCAGTTTGCACCGACAGAATTGGTCTTCCCCTGAGAAGAATGTGTTTTTTGAGGATAAGTGGCAACCTCACAGATGCGCTATGATAAAATAGGCGACTCGCCGTGACGAAAATTAAATCAAGCATGCCTTCAAAGTTGATGGAGCTGAGAAAACATCCCGGACTGTCGTTCAGCGATCATGTTCTCAGGGAAAAATTGGACGATCGTGATGTCGTCTTATTTTCAACTTGCATCACGACACCTGTCGACCAAGAGTTCTGGCAACGTGCCCACGTCCATCGTCTGGAGTGCCTTGTTGCAAATTGACGGAAAAATTCACGACTTTGTCCCAAACTTGAATGAAATACACCGCATACGAAATGAAATTAGTTTAATAGTAAGGATCCAAGTCACACTTTTAAGAAAAAATGAGTTGTGTGTGATTTACATTCTGTTGGAAAAAAATACAACAAGCATAAATGGCGTTCTCTGCCGGGAACATGCGAGAACAGGATCCCTTTTTGTCAAAAATAGATTGTGGTTCAGCCTTTGAATAGCGCTCAAAATGGCAACAGAACCTGGATGACAAGGAAATCTCTAGCGCCTTCAAGTTGTGGTGTATGCAATGAGCACGTCACTTGAGCTCGAATAGTTGCATCCACTTGTTGCTAATAATAAGTATGTTGACCTCCACGTTGGAATGAGGAATCACTTTTATGGCTAATCCACAAAGCCATTCACGCATGCTGTTTATGAATGGAGCCGAAAAGTAATAATTGCAAAATGCAGTCTAATGCGCGCCCTTTGATGGATGTCAAATTGCGAGAACCGCTAACCTCCAATGAAAACCGTCTGTACATTATAATTTACTTAACCACGGATTAGCTCCCGGCACATAAGCGTCTTGGTTTTTATTATTATACCGATTATGACAGGCTGACAACACTGTTTTCCTCAATTGAAGTGTGTTGTGAATAATCGATTCTTGCCTTGATAAATACCGATTGTTATTCCTGTGCATTATTGTGAAAAACATATCAAAATAGAAGCTCGAAATGAGTGCGGCATGAATCGACCCACGTAGGGCACCAACTTCCTGTAGTACCAACCTATTGTAGTACCAACACTGTAGCCCTCAAGTATGACTATTCTTCGATATTTGATGAAAAAAGGGAGGCTCTTCTCTTTTCCGAGCTGCAACACTCAATAATTACAGCCATCGATCCAGATAAGCTCCCATTCCCAAATCTGGTCAAGCTGCAATGTTGCGTAAGTTCCCGCCAAATTCAGCGTTTCCCATCGTACTGCCTTCGAGCTTTCGAGTTTGAGTTGGACCGCGTTTAGCAGAAAGGAACCAAGCCACATCAGCTATTGCCAAATTTAACTGGGCAATTTAATTTTTTACAAAAGAACGTTTCAACGAATTCTTTTGAAAATTTTGAAGGCATTTGCCCCGTACTATGCAGAAAATTCAGTGAAAATTGCAAAAAAAAAAAAAAAAAAAAAAAAATCTGCACAACCGTATTCATGTAAAACATTATGTTGCCTGATTAAATTTGGCAATAGCTGATGTGGCTTGGTACCTTTCTGCTCAGCGCGGTCCAGTTGAAATCGCCACTGTTCTCCATTCATCAACTTCGATGAGCCGAATTTTTCAAACTTGACAGGACACTCGGCTTAATTTATTCCGACTACAACTTCGCAGCGCTCGGGTTCTCTCAAGTAATAGCGCTGACGGCGATGGCCTCGCGATTGTAGCTCTGGATCGGGGATGGCATTAAAAATGAAATTCGGCGGCTATAAATAAAAATTTACGTTTGCTTTGCAGACGTCAGATTTTGGGACACATCGCGGCAGGAGCGTTCGAATTACGCGTCGGTGCGAAAGACCAAGGTCGATTTAGTTTTCTAAGTTCACTCCTGAGAATCCGTTGAATACAAAATTCTGCGATGGAAAAATTGAGGTAAGATATTTAAAAACATGCGGGAGAAATCGAGAAAACTTGAAAAAAAAAATTATTTTAAAATAATTTTTAAAAAGTAAGGGTGGACCACTTTACAGGGTAATTTAGGGAACTTTACAGGGCTGAATTTTACTCACAAGTTTGAGAAAATTTTCCCGTTAACGCATCAAAGGTGTCCTTATAAAGATCCCTTAGTCACAGTCCAAAAATACGAGGCCTCCTTAAGAAAGGATCTGTTTTATAAATGAATATAAAAATACAGCCCTTAAATTATACGGACCGTCCCTGGGGAAGGCGTTGTTTAAGGAATTACTGGATTACTTTTTTGCAATAAGCAACCGTTTTGCGTAAGGAACTATATCTGGCTCTCCCATAAAAGCACGTATCTGCATAGGGAAACCAATAGCATGTATGTTGTTTCTAAAATGGGCCAGAAATAGTGGTCCAACATCGCGAAATGTGATCCAACTATGAAATCAACCTTAGCTTTCATACTGTTTTGGTGATACCTTCCCATCTTTCAAAAGACTCGCACTCGACTCGTCAGCCGCTTATCAAAGTACTTTTTGTAGACTGAAGAAAAAAAAAAAAAAAAAAAAAAAAAACCCGGAAATGTTTCTCGTCAATCGTGAACTCAGCAACGCCTTCTCGCCACGCCGCGCCGTGCATCACATTTGACCCGCCACACATAAATCTACTGTCACTCCCTCTCGATATCTTCTCCTCCGCGCTGCGTGTCACCGCATCTCTCTGATCGTCCTCTTTCTTACGTACCAACGTTTAAAATCGGGGGAGGAATATCTCAGATAGCTCCGGAATCTTCAGAGATCCTGTACGTGATTGCGTCAAGAGTTCTTCCCTCTCGCGGTTATCGAGTTAAAAATAAAGCGACACGAAAACATTGATACAGGGGAAGATTACTTGGTAGAAGGCGGTAGGGTCAGTCATGGTTTAAAACTGGATCGAAATAAATATTCAAAAATTCGGGCGGTTCGGTAAAATCAGATATTTACATGATCATGTCTGGGTAATCAAGAGCAGGACACAGAATTTGCCTTAAGAATTTAGAAACTTATTGTATTTATGTGTCTCGGCTGACTAGGTTGTCCCAATTGTCCATTACAAGAGCTTGCTAGCAATACATCCTAGAACTATTTCATAAGTACATCATTTTCATCCACCGTGATAAAGTTCAAAAGATTAACCCTCCATGTTCGAGTTTATTAATTTTAAAGGTATATCTGCTAAAAAAAAGATTCAATATATCAATACATGACAAGTGTGGTAAACCCCGCTTTATATTATTACTAATCATTTAAAAGTAATTCTTAGCGTTCAATCTGCAGTATTATAAGTTTTATGCTATATCGGATTTCTCCAGCTGACCTAACAAAACTTACGAATGACAAAAGCAAAATCAATAAGAAAATAGGGTTATCGAATAGAAACAGAATCCTGGTTTTGAAACCAGGATCAGAAGAAACCAGACCAAGCCTTAATCGGGATCAGCCTAACGGCAAATTACGTTGCTTAATTTTCTCGTAGATTTTTTTATTTTTAATTTTTAAGAGAGATCTAAATATCATAACGCATCGAAACTTTTTGCGAATTACCGGAGAAATACTCTTGAACACTTTTACTTTTACATTTACTTTTTTACTTTTTTAAAATTTTTTTGGAATACTGTTTGAAGAATATCCTTCTGTAATTTCAAGTCAGAATTTCAAATTTATTTTGTTGAAAAAAAATAAAGGAAATTAGGCAGAGTTTGGTGCAGTAGGTAGATTCCAAATAAACTCATCCGCGGTATAAAGTCATGAACACAAGCTTCAAAATCAGTGAACAATTCAACATAAGTCGGCAACATCGGTTCTAATGCGAGTCATAAATTACGCGATGAACAAAGGCGGTAAATTTCCCACAAATTGAAATAGGAACTCTCTAATTCGGGGCCATATTCATTTATGGCCATTGATTTTTTTCGGCGCTCGGAGTTTTTTCATTTTTAAAAATAATTCGACGGGACGTAGCTCGATTCAATATTCGTAAAGGACGCGGCAAAAAAACGCTGCTACTTCATCGTGACAGGTTACGCTTGAACATGCCATGCCTCTCGGATTAAATCACCTATTTATGTTTCTATTTATAGCCACTTTGTTCAAACTTCTGCGTAGCGCATTCCAATATTCGATGGTTTTTCAACGTATAGAGGAATAAACAAAATGGAATGATGCTTATCGGTTCAATCAAGCTAGTCGAATCTGAAAACGGCTCGAACACTTTAAACTCATCAATTTAGCATCAAAACAAGAATTGAATGAACCACACGTGGAGGGACTCGTTCTCGAGGAAGCGAGTTTTCCTTCAAGTCTACAGGCAGGCAAAGAGCACACAGACAATTGCGAAAGTTGTTAGTCTAATTGAGTCTGCAGTGCAAGTTTTCCTTCAATTCTCCACGTAGGCAAAAACGCAACAAATGCGAAGAGTTATTCATCAAATGAATGATTTGTAGGCACACAGAATTGTAGCATTGAAATTTTGACTAACTTTGCTTGAAATCAAGTGCAGTCACAATAGTATTTTGTTAAAAAGCTTAAAGTAAAGACATGGTCTATTTGCTTCATGTAATTCCTGCGTGATTACAGCTCAGTAATACGGTCACATTTGTAGAGGTGTCAAAGTTAAATGACAGCGAAACTACCAAATCACTTATCTCGTTTGCGGTGTTTAAAAATCTCCACTCCCATTTCAGTTTTCAGGAGACGAACCTTTAAATATCATTCCTTGAAGTTTTCATAGAGTTTTTTTTTTTTTTTCAGACAGGGAAGAAAAAGCACGGAAGTTTTCAAGAATTGAAGTTGAGTAATTTTCCGTTTAAAAAATAGAGTATGGCAAGAAGTCTGCAACGTCGTAAACCGAGGTACGTAGGATGTTGGTTTCACCTTCGAAATATGTTTTATATGCCCATCGCTATACCGCCTAACCTGTTCCAATTTTAATTTTCCAGTGTGCTATTCTTTTTGTAAATGATCACTTTACTTTTCTCTTATCCAATTTGCGAAAGTATATGGACTAATTGGAATAAATACGCAAGTTGAATTGGAAGTGCTGCCAACAAAGGGTGTTGAGAGCAGTATAGAAGATCTCTTACATTTTCCCCGCCTTTTAAAATTGTGGGCTGAACTTACAAATGAGCCCAGATTAAGATGTCACTTTACGCTATGGCTCTGATTGAAATTCAGCGGAATGTGGGATAAGGTGAGAGGGGAGTTCAAATCTGCTTGGTTTCGAGCCACTTAATGTTCTCGCGAGTGAATTTGTAAGCAACATTGTTTTTAAGTTTGGATGCAGGCCAACCGAACGAATGTTGGGACAGACAGCGTTCCGCCCCTGTAAGCTCCCGATGTGTTGTTTTCAATATGTCTGGCCAATCAGGATGCGCTAGCTAATTGAGGAGAAATTGCTAATAATTAATCGCGTATAGAATGACGTTCATAGTTGCCGATTTTTACGTAGTCGAACCGAACTTTAACCCCAAGTCGGTAGAATAATTCGCAATTCTTCCCTGTGCGAAAAAATCGCATTAAAGCAGGACTTTTATTCATTAAGTTCTGCTTGTTTTTTTGCGCGATGTTATATTATAAATAAGATATTATCAGTTATTTTGATGTGTACCTACTTTAATATTATTTTTCTTCAGTATAATCATGTATAAACTGTCGACAAATACCAATGCATTTTTGAGATAAACTGAGATACTAAAATAGACGTTAAACATAAACCTTACACGAGTGTAACTCAATGCGAAGGGAGGAAGGGGGGCAGCCGTGTCTTTTATTTATGCTTTCGTCCCTCTTGTTTAACGTTAATGTTCATTTTTACTAAAATATTTGTAATTGGTCCAACCGCGCGAATTGTGTACTGCCGTTTGAGAGAGTGAAAGCTGAGTTATTTTTTGAAGTCATTGATGCTCTATAAAAAATTCAAACCGTTACCTTTTGTCACGCTATTGATTTGAGAGACTTAAATAATATATTTATAGCGTTGGCCCTTTGCATCTACCTCATATGCTTTCCTTCAACTCTGCAACTATTAATGAATGATTAGTGGAAACCATATGGTAAAAAAGAAGAAGATTCATTTCAGCGGCACCTCAGCACTCACCGGCCGGATATTTTAACATCGAGTCTCATCTACAGGTTTAATTACTTGATTTTTCTTACCTGAAACATAAATGTAAGGAAATTGTATTAAAAATGAGAATCGTCAAAGTGAGAGCCAAAAAAATCACATGCTTTACGCCCTCCTTTGGCAGCGAATATTTGGAACAAATCGCTTACAACTTATTCCAAGAAATTTTACAGAATGTTAAAAAAAATTTCTTATTCTATTCTCCTTCTTACTCTTTTGCCTTTTCCTCTTCTTCTCTCCTTTTCCTTCTTCTCGTCCTGCTTCTCCTCTATATTTTCCTTTTTATTTTTCTTCTCTTATTCCTCCTTCCGACCCTTCTTTTTCTTCTTCTTTTTCTTCCTCTTGTCCTCCTTCTTCTTGCAGCAATGCGAAAGCGCCAAGTTTTTCGCAGAACTTATTCAAATAATCGGAGTTTTTTAGTGGAGAATATTCAAGAAGAGTTCATTTTTACTAAAACAGAAATTTTTCAATGGTGCAATTTGCCGTTCAATTTTGCATCGCCGCTCAAGTTGACACCCTGTTTGTCCCATCGTGAACACATGGAGGGTAATAAATTAAAAATCGATAGCCTCCCTGTATTTACCCTGTGTTTACGATTCGTACTAATTTACACCCTACCCTCCCCCTCCTCCCATCCACCCCTTGTCACCATCCTTCTCTTACCGTCATCATGGTGCCTTGAAGCTCCAATTTTCCTCTCACTTGACAAATGAGAAATTTGGACGGATTTCTGATCTGATTACAGAGCCCATCGAAAACCTAATTTTTAGTGTTGAATCCTTGCCAAGAGGAAGTCAGATTTCTATCCTTTATATCGCACTCGTCGTTTCACATCTCGTCTAAAAAACTGAACGAAGTGATTTACGTTAAAATTTGGTCGGAAATTTAGCAATGATAGCAACCCCTGCATGTATGTTAGGGGAGCACCGCTTCTCTGATTAAAGTTAGGGGTAAATTATATATCGGCGGTGTAAGTCGGCAATCACATAACTCGTTTGCGGTGTCTGGAAATCTCCGCCTCTATGTTATTTTTTTAAAAGAAAACAAATTGACATCATTGCTTGAAGTTTAGGCAGAATTTTCTTCGCACAGAGAAGAAAAATCACGGCAGTTTTAAATAATTGCCGTTGAGTAGTTTTCCGTTTAAAAAACAAAGTATGACAGCAAACCGAGTTTACACCGTCGATATACATATGTTTCACGCAGACCAGCGAGCAGCGACCGCTCCATATTTGGTGCAATGCGTGAAGTATTCATGCAGTCTTGTAGGCGCTAACATGTTTTGCGTAAAAAGTAAAGTATGACAGAAAGTCTGCAACCGACGTCGCAAACAGAGTTATGTGATTGACGACTTACACCGTCGATATGCGCCATAAACGCAGTTTTAATGGGGGGTTTCAAGACTAATATGTTGAGTAAAGCTAATTTTCCTCTAATCACCCTGTTAAATCCTCTTATGTCAATACTCTTGTCATCCTTATTTTTTCCATCCGACGAGAAACGTTCAAACCTTAAGACGGAACCCGATCAAGGAAACATTAATCTCATGAGACTATAATGTTTAAATCAGCGTAATTTTTATGAGCGGAGTCAACCTTGAGCAAACAAACATGTCTCCCTCGAGCTAAGGAGCAAAATGAAGAAGTTGATTTATGTCATAAGATACTCTCTCAAAGTATGTGATATCCCGGAAACCTCCAATTTTTCAAAGGACTAAACCTCGGGACACAAAGGCCTTTAATCACGGCCCTTCTTACAGTGGTCGAGAACACGATTGCCAATTCTCACTCACAGTCGTAGCTCAAAGGCGTCCAGTTGGTTCTTGATGCGTGGGTATACACTTATACAGGAGCCTTTAGCTCGAATTTTAAGGCAAGAATGCCCAAAAATATTCAAGCAAATCGGGGCTATATCGGTTTGAAGTTTACAGTTCATAAAACCGTGATGCCGAAAAAAGGCCACTTGAACATCTAATTTGTCTCATCTCGGGCACAAAATCGCTGAATTACATCGCACATTTACGTCTTTTTTTATACCTAAATAAACTAAGCGATTAGCGAGTTCTTCTACAGAATACTAGTGATCGTTATCCCGCGAGACCTTAACATCGATTTTTTTTACCCAACTCAACTAGTCTACTGAAGACTTTCCAGCCTAGGACTTCCAATGTTTTTCCTATTGCAGGTCATATACGCTTAGAAATTTTCTCAAATGGCTCATTCGACAATTGGCCTCCAACATAAATGTGACAAAAATGCAAATTTTTTGCGTCAGGTAGCTTAACGCATTGAAGTTGGTGACAGTCAGGGAACTGAACAAAACCTGAAGTTCCCGGAAAAAGCCAAAAAAAATGCATGACACTCTTAAAAGAGAGGTTGTACTTACGTTTGAAGAAAAAACCGCACTCAGCACAAGACTCATACTTCCAAAATTTTCGAGGCATTTCGTTGCATTTAAATCAGGAAAAAATCAGAGTATTTTGCCAAAATCTGTCGTGTTTATCCCCCCCTCCCCCCAGAAAAGTCAGGGTATCACCTCGGAATTTCGACATTAGTTCGGTCGTCACCTTTATAATGCTTTTTTTTTCCACAGAGTAAAAATCGGAAAAAATATTTTTCGAGCACAACACCCACATTGGCAACACCTGCGGCTTCAACCCTCGAGTGTCGACGGGGAGGGGGAGGGGGAGGAAGCACAATTACATTAATGAATTGCAATGAGACGGAGACGGACACGATTACGGAGGCGGCCCCACACGGGTGCCAGATCGAGCTGCCAAAATACTCCTTTTCCACCGGGATAAAAAACCGAGCGAACTGGAGGAGGTGGAGGGCCGGCAACAGGGCGAGGCTGACCGAGCGGCACGGCGAGTCCTGCCCGGCCGGAAAAATGATTTCCCCGAGGATAGCTCCGCCACGTCGGGTAAAAACCGCGAACCTCGGTATAACATCTACCGGAGTTACGTGGGTTCTCCTCGGAATCGCTGAGCGTGGAGGTGAGAGAGAGGGAAAACCACGGGGAGCAAAAACCACGACTCTGCATAGGATTTCCCGTGGAGATGAGTGGTTTTTCTTTAGCGTGACTGTGCGTGGAGGCGGACGAGAGGGAAAGTCAAGCATGCTGCCATACTCTGAGGGGAAAAAACGTATGAACATTCGTATGTTGTCAAATTTCTCCCTCTAGAATGTGTCAATTTATGAGAAATTATATACGTATGGATATTTTCCCCAGAAATTTTCTGATACACAAGCTCCAATTTCACGTGAAATTCCAAAGTTTCCAAACAACTTAACTACAGTTTATTGTTGCAAAATTTTCCCGCGCAAATGACGCTTTTACCAAGAGGATCTTGAGAATTTCCATCAGGCAATTTTATTTATTTCTCCTCCGATCTTGTGCGAAAATCAGAAACATTTTCAACAAAAACTTCGCAAGTACATTGTCATTAAAAAATTGTGTTGGCCGTTTTAATCTTGCAATCTTGGAATCGAGTTATGCTCCCTCGTATGGGACATGACGAAATCTCGTCTGGCGATTGTTGAAAAAAGTTAGAAATATTTTCCCTGATATTTTTAGGCATACCCGATTAAAATGCGAACGAGGTATTCTAAAAAATTCCCAGAGGAAAGTTGATTAGTTTGCCCGGAAATTTACATTTATTAGAGTAAACTTGGCAACGCCCAAATATCCGTACTGTGGTTTTCCTAAGCACGCCAGCACGCTCCGCCGGGCCGGCTTAACGCTAGAAATTACACTTACAATTAAGCGCTAATTCTGCTGCGATTCGGACATTTGAAACGCCCGCGTGATAAAACATACCCAGTCGGTAAAGCCTTGAGCTACACTAGAATGCATACGTTTATTCTGCATGTCGATTGTTGAATCCTTATCGAACGACCTTGATCGATACATCCCTATTTCAGCAATGCAACCTATCGATCGAAGCCATTCGACAACGATTCAACATATCGAACGCATTGATCGATAAACCTACCCAGTCGTAAGCCTAGCTACATCGATCAAAGTCATTCGATAACGATTCAATATATCGAACTGCCTTGATCGATAAATCCCTATTTCAGCAATGCAACGTATCGATCGAAGCCATTCGATAACGATTCAACATATCGAACTGCCTTGATCGATAAACCCTTATTTCACCAATGCTACGTATCGATCAAAGTCATTCGAAAACATTTCGACAATTCAAGCGCTGAGCTAATCAAATCGTGGACTTGTGCGCTTTTGGAAATCGCCGATTCACATGTTCCCGTCCTAAATTTGAAAGCGCCCCCACTTCGCTCCGGGCACGGACGGATTTGCTGGCTCTGGATGGAGGAGATCAAATATTTAGTGAAGATTCATAGCGGAGCACTAACGAATCGTGTTGGGTAGGTGCACTTGCAGAGGCGGGGGAAGTAGGGTGTGGTTAACTCAGGTCAGGATTTGGCCCGAAGGATCGGTTACTTCTTGAAAATTAAATACCGCAATATTTTCAATCTCATGTAAGAGCGATTTCGGCAAAAGTTTGCAGAAAGAGAACCTGTGTTCATAGAGGAGAAGTTTGCTCATCAAGAAGATTGGAACTCCATTAAGGTTATGTTGTACTGGATGTAAAAAAAAAAAAAAAAAAAAACTTGAGATATCATGCATGTATTGCTTAATTTCTGTTTGCACTTAAATATTTGGTATAAAACGCATTCATTTTGCATAGGGGCACATTTGAACCGATTTTTCTCAACTGATCTATTTTGTAAATTTTGAAATAATACTAAAATTGAACGTATTTAAATCAAAAGAAAGTATACCCATACTAGCATGAGCCCTGTTAAGCATTTTTCCTTTTGGATCTGAGAGTTCATGAAAGAATGGATGTAGTTTCTTTTTTATTTAAATGCGTCCAACTATGCGACCGCGAAACATTGCACACGACTTACCAACCGAACGATCGATTTTCGTGGTCGTGCACATTCAGCTTTACATTAAGTTTTACGACGAGATATTTTAAGAGGAATCCAAAAAGATACGGAGAAATGCTGCCTTCTGGGGAATTTCTACCTTGACGGATTTCAGTTGCAGTTAGGTGTCGCAGAGCGCCCTAGTGCGCTATGAAAGCGACCAATACATACAAACATCATAAATTCAAGTGCTCAACCTGATATTCGTGGGATTTTCCTTTGAAGAAATTGGCTGTATCTCTTAAGTGTGCATCGGATCTATTGGGATTGGGGGTATTTGAGTGAAAAAAGTCGACCTGTCTCAAAAGATTCAAGAAAGAATCTATAGTTGCCGAAGGGATGGATCAGATTTTATAGGTTTTGAAACTGTTTTAGTGTAAATTTCTTTCCAACATGTGCTATATGAGGCTGCAATTAAAACTAATCCCAAGAAATCAATTAAAGCGAATAACTCTCTTCGGGCCGTTCATAAAATATAAGTAACGTATTCGAGATTGTTTTACCTCACCTTTGGTGAAGTAGGTCTCCATTCATTAACACATAATAACGCTATCATCGACCCTCCCTCCCCCATCCTCTCCTCAGTTTGTTACATTTTTAATGAACGGCCCTTTGGGAGAGAGACGTTGAAACAAAAATTCGGAGGTTGAAAGGTTCGTCGGAAAGTGATGCCTTGAGCTATATATGCACTATCTTGATGAAACAGCCTCCCACAATTGGCCCACTTACAGCGTGCCAATTCTATGTGGGTATTTTTTAATCAAGACCTCAGGCTGGATACATCAACACCTCAATGATATCGGGTACGAACGGGTCGTGATCAGGAGGATAATCACCCTCCGATCTGGGCATTTTCTATTTGGGCGAGCTTCGCTGAGCCGCGGTTTGTCGGGTGTTTGCGTGTTTCAAAGTGAGCTGGGAAATTGATTGAATCAGCCCTCCCTCTGGATCGAGCACATCAAACGCCCTTTTGCGCGCGCCTTGATTTTATCGAGATGAGTCCTGCTTTCCCTGTTGTCTCGCGTCAAAATAACGAAAAAATAATGTACTAGAATGGAGTAGGGAAAAAACCGGTAGTTAAAGAGACATGAATAGTTCAGGCACGTAGCCGGGGGGAGGGGGGGCTTGGGGGCTGAAGCCCCCCCCCCCCCCCCCGACAGCAAAATGAAGCAAAATTAAAAGTCACATGTTTTCTCTTCAAAATCTTACGTGAAAGCATTTTTTTTGCCACCTGGTGTAATGACCACCAAACTATAACCAGTAATAATACTAGTAAAATTACAATTTGCAACCCTGAAATGCATGCCGAAGTACGTAGTGCTTCTGAGCCGTTCGGCGCGTCGCGCCGCAATTCCAGTTATGAGGTGGATAACTTTTAGCCGGTCGGCTCCTGTTTTTACCCATTCTGATGTATTCTGAATAAACAGAGCCAAACCGGTACAACCTAGTACCTATTCGTTTCGTAGCAGATCAGCAAAACAGCCCAGGAAATGTGTCATTCAATAATTTTTCTAGTTTCACTGAGCTCTTCCAAATTTTTCTTGGTTGTGCGCGGGCATTGGTCTGCCGTACCGGGCCGGAGCCCGGTACGACGGACCAATGCCCGCTTACCATTTGTGCAGTTTTGTTGTAAGGCAACATCTGTCTAGGAAATCTGGGTGTTTCCTTGGAAATTTTAAACCACCAAGTGCGACAGAAAAACCCCTGAAATGCAATTACATTCTTCCGTCTGGGTTACGACAAATTGTGTCGATTGAGTATTTAGGAGGAAGGTTACTCACAAGTACATGCTATGACCTCGGGGTAGAAGCATATCATCATGGAGGATATGAAAAAGTCGAGCACGGGTGTACTCCTCAAGTCGGAGCTGAATTTAAATTGACCTCAACTCGTACTCGGCTCCAAACTACAGGGTTCTGCCCGAGTAAAAACTATTTTTAGGATTGCGTAATAGCAGAAAAGAGCACGGCAGGCTTTTATTTCCTCCGTAATGAATGACAGGGCGAAATTTCTGCAAATCGCGACCGCCTTTGCTCCGCCCGCTTCTACGCAACAAGATTTAAACCAAGTAAGAATGTAGGACGCCTTATTTCTTCGTGAAAAATATCTCTGAGAAACAGCTTTTGGTCCCCGACGGACTGATTTACTAATCAGAGACGTTCCATTCAATCAGACTCACAATCAGCTGTATTGACGACAATGGAAAAAATTATTTGTGATTCGTAAGACAATTCCGTAGACTATTTCCTGCGGAATAATTTGATTGCATTTAGCAAAAAGCAACCGGCGAGATTACAGTGTTTTCAAAATCTTGCAACTTCTTCTATGCTTTTAAAAATACTTAATATATGTAGAGTATTAAAATTCACATGATTATTTTCCTTTAAAATTACCAGTTTTTGGTGGGAAGCAAAAATTATTACCTATTCAGGGATATTTTTTAGATATTTATAGAAAAGCAACATTTTATCAACACTGTTTTAGCTTGCATAACAAAAATTATAGTTATGAGGATCGTTGTCTTGGTTTCTCAAACGTTTCAATAAAATGGCATCCAGAGGGTATTTCAGAGGTTGAGAGGTGGTCCTCGAAGTTTAAGTCCCCACCTGCCACCTAGATGCTCATGGAGGGACTCTATTCATCTCTGACAAACCCCGCCAACCGTAACGTCCATATTACCGTACTGAGAAAAACGACGTATGAATAAGCGAATGCTGCCAAATCTCCTCCCTTAAGACGTTCATCTTTAAGGACAATTATGATTATTTATTTTCAAATTTTCAGATACTAAGGATGAAATTGCAAATTAAATTCTCTGAAAAATAGGGGGGATATACGTACGAAATTCCTAGAAAATTTACATTTCGTCACCTTCCAGACAAAGTATCACAAGCGCCATGCGACGTTTAAAAATTTCCGCCGCCATTTTATTTTTTTACAGAGAAATTGTTCAACGAAGCTGTCCGAAAATTTCACTGAATTTTCTTTGTGCTGCCGATAAAATTTAGTGAAATTTCCAAACAGATTCAACCAACAATTTCTCAGTAAAAAAATAAAATGGCGGCGGAAATTTTTAAACGTCGCATGGCGCTTGTGATACTTTGCCTGGAAGGTGACGATTTTATGAAATAAAATGCGGCAACATCTGGAGGCCCATATGACGTTTTTCTTATAGCACGGTAGCATACCTTTTTAAGCTAAGTGACATTTCCGCATTCCGCTCAGTTATCACCATTAAAAACTTTTCAGCTGAGAGATGCTCGCAGCGACAAGGTGCAGCTGCCCGCGCATAAATAGTTAAACATTAGAAAACGTCGGCTGCCCGAAAATGGCTGCGCGACCTGGGGTAATTTCCCCGGAAATTTGAAAATAAGTCTTCGGGGAGGTGTCGAGCCATGGTGTTGGAGCGCCTAATGACGGTATAAGCTGATATGAAACCTTCATTTTGGTTCGAGCGCAGTTTCATTAGCATGTCATGATGCATGCTTTTGTGCAAATTTTAATACGCGTCAGCTCTCCCGCAGTCTCGCGGCATCCTTGTGCCCGCCGCCCGCATATCGCGCATCTATCACGCAGATGCCTTTGAGTTCACCATCAATTTCGGTCGAGAGCCTTCTCGAACCTCTCATATCGACATTTCGTGGAACTCAGAAGAAATTTCAACATTATACTACGGTGGAAAGATATTAGAACAGCTGATTCTCGCTTATTTCCGGCCAGATTCATAATTGGAAATTCATAATTCATAATTGGATGGGATTAATCCTCGTTGGGTCATTTGAATTTGGAAAAAAAAAGTAGTAGTAGTAAGATAAGTTTATTTATTTTAAATCGGTGCTTTAGAATCTAAGGCCATTTACACTTCTGTGTGTTTACATGGAAATCAAGGTTACATCAGTGAAAATACAAAAGGGTTGAGGGGGAAGGTTAAATTTTGAGTTCAGAAAAAAAAAAAAAATTTAGCAGAGGAAAGGACGACACGAAAAAAGCTCGTAAGTTACCCGCATATTCCTGGTCCGCCTTAAATTGTCGAGGGAGGCCAAGTTACATCCTCTTGCTTGCAAAGATTTTCAGTACATTAAAGCATTCATAGGTAATTGTATTATTTCCTAAATAAGGAAAACATGCACCCTAAAGGGAGCGTTCATAAATTACGTCACGCATTTTTATTTGTTTTTTTAATCCCTCCTTCCGCCCCCACTTGTAACGCCAGGTCCGGATTTACAGAGTGGCCACATGGGCCGCGGCCCATGGCGGCAAATTTTGCAATTTGTTTAAAAGTAGGTATGAAAGAAAATCGGATTCAGAAAAAAAATTACAAACGAAAAAAGGTGACAAAATCTCTCATTTCCTGAGAATTTAATTCTAATTGGTCGTTTTTCGGTGATACAAGAGACAGCACCTTTAATTAGTCGAGTTAAGAGAGAAACCGAACACGCAATTTGGTCTGGAACGGCGCGGCGCAGAGAGCAATGATGACGAGGACTTGAGATGCAAAGGAGAAACCCGTGGCGCGTGGCGGTCAGCATGTAACACATTAGCGCCTACAAGACTGCATGAATACTTCACGCATTGCGTCAAACACAGTGCGGTCGTTGTGGTCAGCAGCGGGCGGCGTGAAACGACTAGCGCCTACAAAACTGCATGAATACTTCACGCATTCCGTCAAACGCATTGCGTTCAGCAGCGGTTGGCGTGAAGGCACACCGTATACAAGATTTGAAGATTTGTAGGAATACTTCGCGCGTTGCGCCAAACACAGTGCGGTCAGAGCGGAACGCAATCCATGCAAAGATAGCAGAGAGATAGGAAGCAAATACATTGACAGGGCTGCTACTCTATTTGAGGACTCTAAAACTGAAAACACGGCATCAATGCTAATGTATTTGCTCCCTATCTTTGCACAAAGAGTTTGTCTTGATGTAGAGGTGGACTCTCAGGATAGCGTGGGATGTCCCCTCCATTTTGGCCTCAACTTGAGAGCTTTTTTTGAGCTTGGGAGATGATTTCAGAGAAAACCAGTGACACCATCGTGTTTCTCGCCAACTTTTACATAACAATCTACAGTCAAATCGCAAATTCCTCACACATGCAACATCTCCATTCCTCTATGCAGGCACTCTAGTGACGCCCATAGTTTCATGAACGCTAACGAAATCTTCGAGTCCAATTTGACACCAGCGGAGCGCGAGTTAATTAAGGGGAAGATTGATAATTTTCGGGGAGGGGGAGCCTCGCCCGGATCAAACACCTCAATCGTCGCCTGGGCCGGCGACGATTGTGATAGCGACACCTATATCGGGGGCTCTAATTGTCCGTCGGCGGATCGGAATGTGGGCGTAGGCGGCGAAACCTCACGCCCGCCACCGCCACCGCCGAGTCACGTAGCGCCGGGCGCGCGCCCATCCAACAAATTAGTTCCAAGCCGCCCCGGATTATGCTCCGTCGCAAAAGCAAGCAAAGGAGCCTCCTTTCGCCCCCCGTCCCCTCGCGCCTACCCCCTGTTCGCGGCGAGGGCTGTTCGGCCGTAAATAACAGATCATTTTGTAGGTTCAAAGGCCTATGATCCTCATCGCGGTGTTGTCGGTATGCTGTCATGGGCTTTCTTGGGAGTGCGGTTTCATTTTGATAAAAATAGAAAGGAAAATGATAGGATTTTTCATTGCAACACAATTTAAAATTAATAGCGACTAATTCTTCTTCTTAGGTTCAAAGGCCTATGATCCTCTTCGCGGTGTTGTCGGGATGCTGTCCTGGACTTTCTTGGGAGTACGGTTACGTTTTGATAAAAAAGAAAGGAATATGAGAGGATCGTATATTGCAACAAAATTTAAAATTAATAGCGACTAATTATTAAGTGCTATCAATGTAGGTTCAAAGGCCTATGATCCTCATCGCGGTGTTGTCGGGATGCTGTCCTTAACTTTCTTGGGAGTACGGTTATGCTTTGATAAAAAAGAAAGGAAAATGATAGAATTGTATATTGCAACAAAATTTAAAATTAATAGCGACTAATTATTAAGTGCTATCAATGTAGGTTCAAAGGCCTATGATCTTCGAGTTGTAGTACTCGAGCGTATACATTTGCAACGCTGCATTTAGTGATACATTTTTTTCCTTTAGCTATCCTTTTGTTAAAATTAACTACTTTTACTGTGAATACTGCAAATACTGAACCAGCAAACATGAAAATTAAATAATTTTGTAATAGCGGGAATACGCTGGAAAAAAAAAACACATTGGATCTATAGTCCAGACTCTTGAAAACATTGACAAGAAAAAGGACTCTTGATTCAATCAGATTTAAGCTTAAATCAAAAGGGAATCCGCTCAAATTAAGAGGCTTGGTTCTTAATTTCAGCTTAAAACTGATTGAATTAAGAGTATTTGTTCTTGTCGATGTTTTTAAAAGTCTGGACTCTGGATCCAATGTGTTTTTTTTTTTTTTTTTTTTTTTTTCTTTCTTTTCCAGTGTATAGTCAATATCAAATCATTAAAGAAAAACTGTTTGATTTAACAATAGAATCGAATACTTAGTCATTTTTTGTTCAGTTGGAAAGTAAATTAGTTTTAATAAATGGTGGCAAACTAAATTAATTTGATCGAGTTTGGTGTGTAAGGAAATCGTTCTCCTGTAGGCCGTGGGAATCACATCAAATTTTGACCCTCTCACAAATGAAGTCTATCATACGGTTCACCACCTATTGTTACGTACGGTTTCGGGTCATTTTTTTAGTGTTTTTTCTCGTTCATACGGTTCATCTACATCCAAAAATTTGAAAAAAGACGTATGTGAAATAAGACTAATAGTCATAATTGTCAGATCTAGACACGCTAAAAATCAGAAGTGGAAATGTACTCGGCAATAGCAACAAAACCCCAGGAATACTCGCAAAACCCACTGAAGACTTCAATTAAAATTCGAAGGCCTCTAGGGGTTTTCCCAACTCTCCTGTGTCAGGAGGCAACCGTCCTGTGTCAACTTCACTCTCCTGGATCATGCCTTTTTACCGCTTCGTCCTCGTTTTAATGGCAGCTCATGAACATTAAACTCAGTCCAAACCAGCCTCCAAAATCTAATCCGAAAATCCAATCCACTCCTTTAGCGAATTTGTTCTTTCTTATCGTTCAATGCAGATAGGTTTATTTGGCATGATGGCGTACATTTGGTAGTCATAAAAATCTTCATATTTATGTAGTTACACAATTTTCTCCTCATCTTTGATCTACCCTGCCTATCTTTCCTCGTCCTTACTTTTTTCCCTCCAGTCTCGTTTCTTGTCCTCCATTTAGATAGGTCCGATGATTCCCTGCACAGGAACGTTATCCGAAAAAGTGATGACAGGGCAGACGCCATTGTAATAAAACAAAGGACCAAACGATCCTTTGGGGGATGGTGGCCGGGCGATAATATCTTGTTAAAGGCTATGTCGACGTATGTCTATGGCCCGCGTCTCAGGGATAACCCTTCAACAAAAAAGTAACCCCAGCGCGATGAAGTGTTTAGTCCGTGCTCTCAACTCCGGATTTTGTTCTCAAATATAGTTTCTGCAAGCTGAGGGGCAACTTTTGCAAGTTGGCAACAATGCAGTCTGTCCCTTTAAATGAGTGTAAAACAATCTATACTTATGGAATAACCTAGAATCGTTTATTTATGATGAATTTGTGAGGATGAAAACAATGTTGTCTATTTGCGATGTCAAAAATGGCGGTAACTCGCCTCTATAATGTATACAACCCTATCTCTTTATAGAGAATCTGGTTTAAAAAGGTGAGCTCCTCTACATTCATCCCGAGTCTCCGTTTTCTGAATCGATTGACGAAGGAAATGAGGAATTTAGGAAAGATTTAAAAGGCGAGAAAGAAGAAAAATAGGAGAAGGAGAAGAAAGAGGGAAAGAAGGAGGAGAAGAAGAAGGCAAAAACAAAGAATAATGAGGAGAAAAAGAGAGGAAGTAGAGGAAGAAAAATATCCTTTTTCGTTTTTTTCATCCTCTATTTCTCAATCTTTCTCCTTTCCTCCTTTTTCGTACTCTTTTTCTTTATTTTCCTTCCTCTTTTCCCTCCTCTTCTTCATTTTCTGCTTTATGTTCTTTCTCTTCCTCTGATTGTTTTCTCTGTTATTTTTGTTCCTTTTCCTAACTCTCTTTTTTTCACTCCTCTTCTTCCCTCCTCTCCTTCCTCTTTTCGCTCCTCCCTTTCTTCTTCTTTAGCTTTTTATGATTGTTTTCTTTCCTTTTCTTCTTCATTCGCTCTCATTATTTTCTCTTTGTCCTCTTCTTTATCCTCTTCTTCTTTTTCCCTCTTTCTCATTCTTTTTTCCCACCATTTGTTTCACCTTCTCCTGCTTCTCTTTCTCCAGGTTTTTAATACATCTTCGTCAGATTTGTCAGAAGTGGTAGGACTCGAGTCCATCGTACCATTAGAGCTAGTAGTATCTTAGTTGCGAAAACTACGCGACCATAATATCAGCGCCTGGATGCGACTATTCGTGTTTGACGGATGCCACTGTTGCATGGGCAAAAAATTGAAGGCGCACATTATACCCCCGCGGCACATAAGGAAAAACGACACGACGAGACACGCGGTATACCGTTACGTTCCAAGTTCGCCAGTAACTCGCTTTTTCTCGACGGGCAAGGAACGTGAATTGACTTAGAAAGGCAAATAACGATGTATAAGAAGGAAAACATGTTTTTTGCTTTAGCAAAATTACAGATTTTAAGGTCGAGGTACGCATACCTCTCGACTTTTGCAACCAATAAAAAAGACTCGGATGGGATATGAAGAGACCTCATAAAATATGCCGGACCTTCAGCGTTCAACCAAAAAGTGTTTCCTCTCGACGCCATTGCTACCAT